>NC_040915.2:45485478-45786519 GCF_004126475.2 Phyllostomus discolor
AAAACGACTTCCTGGATTTTAAGACCTGATTTCTGAACTAAAAAAATTAAGGAGAGAGATTGCCAAAAAGGGCGGCCCCTTTTGCAATCCACTCGGTGGCCGGGGAAACGTTGTGCAGGGAATAACACCTCGGAGCAAAATCACAAAGAGAGACAGACGATAAATAAACGGTTCAGAGGGAGAGGCTGAACATAGGCCTGCACCAGTCGGCCCTTGAACAACGCGAGGTTGGGGGTGCCAGCCAGCCCCCACCTCCGGAAACCCGTGCGCAACTTGTGACTCTGCAGCCGGCCCTTCGCCTCCGCAGATTCGACAAACCGCGGGTGGGAATCCGCCGCTGCGAACGCGAAGACACGTTTCCTCTCTGTGATTGGTTGACTCCCCGGACGCGACACCCAGCGGACTGTCTCTCGGGGGGAAGAACCTGAGTGGGAGTGGGCCCCTGCATTCAAACACGGCTCGTGCCAGCGCCAGCTGTCACCCCGGAGCACCCTCTTCCGCCGAGGAGAGATGACCCCTGCGGGACCCCATGCGGGGTGGCGGGGAAGAACCGCACCCCGCGGTCCCTGCCCGGGTGGGTGATGTCGGCGAACTCGGGACCGGGAGGCAGCCTGTGGCCCTGCCTGGCAGAGGAACGTGGCTGCAGCGGGAGAATCTGACCATCTGACCGGCCTCTGGCTCCACCCCGGACGCACCTGGGGGCTGCGGCCCATGGAGCCGAGTCCCCCCCCACCTCCCCCGCCCACGGCTCCCCTCCTCCGCCCGTGGGAGGACGGCAGAGAGGTTTCCTTTGGATTCTCCTCCAAACGACCCGGCCTGCGTGGCCGCCCCGGGGCTTGGGAATCCGATACAGCAAGGCGCGAGGCCGGGCCAGCTGTGCGGCCTTGGGCAGGAGTGTTCCCCTCTCCGAGCCTCCGTCTCTCCATCTGTAACGTGGGGGTGTAACTGCACTCACCTCGCGGGGGTGTCAGGAGGATGAAATCGGATGCGGTAGCTGTCAGCCACTGGGATTGTTTTGGGGTGCTTGGCTGTTAGACCTGCGACCCCCCCCCCCCCCCCCCCCCCCCCCCCCCCCCGCCTTCTGAACTTGGGACCAGGACGCTACTCACCTTTTCTCAGGCCTGGAGGCTGCGGCCCGACCCAGAGGAGGGGAAGCCGCGATCCGGAGGAGCCCCTCTCGCCCCGGACCACGTGGAGCCTGCCCGGAGGGAGCGTCCCGACGTCGGTGCCTCCCTTCGAACCTGGATCCACCGCCTCTGCCTGAGTCCACGGTGTTGTCCGCGTGACCGAAGGAGGGCTCGGAAGGCGAGGAGACAGGTAAGGAGCGTTGGCATTTCTGTACGCCTCCGGTGCCCGCTTCGCAGGTCACTGCTCCTGGTATTTTTCTAAAGTGACCATGAACATTTCCGGTCTCACAGTGGCATGGGGAGGGACTGGCCAGAGCGAGTGTGGCCGTTAGCACAGTGGAAGGAAGTAGGCGCCCTGGGCCATTAGCAGCCGGTGGTTAGGCTTAACAGAACAAAACAAAGAAATGTACACTGTGCACAGAATGCCAGTTAAATCGGAATTTGAGGAAAACGAGGAGTAATTGGGGGTCACTGGGATTGTGTCTGGGCCTGGGTGCCGGCTGCCCCGACGGGTTACGTGTGGCAAGATTCACGGAGCCATGCTTCTCTGATCGGCACCCTTCTCTGCATGCGTGTTACATGTCTGTGAAATGTTCAGTTCGTGCAGTGTGAGTGGGAATGCCTTCTTGGCATAAACCAGTTTAAAACGTTACAGAGGTAGTTTGCATGCGGATAGAAAGTTTCCTTTCTGTCACTTTGGCCACATCCTCCCCAGAGGACGCCAGTGTTTGTGATGTGGTGTGAAATCTCGACTAGAGTTTTTATTCTTTGTGTTTTTTAAAAAAAACAAAAACAAAAACAGAGCTACACCCGTCGTGAGGCGCACAGCTCTGAGGTGCCCCGGGCGGTGAGCTGTCACACGTGCACACACCCTGTCACCCCCCACCCCCACCCCCCCGAGCGAGACGCAGGACACTCCAGCTCCCCGAGTGTCCCACGGCAGCCCGTCCCCATCAGCAGCCCCCACGGGGACCATTTTCTGACCCCAAGCCTGTAGATTAGTTCCGCCATTCAGGGACTTGATAAAATTCCTTCCAGACTTTTTAAAATGAGAATTTGCAGAAAAGTTGCCAAGTTCTCATACACCCCGCACCCAGTCCCCCCCGTGTTGACAGTGCACGTTCCCGCGGGACACTGGACAGACTAAGGGATGGGCACGGGTGCACCACTGTTGGCTGAAGTCCGGGCTTGATCTGGATTTCAGTTTTGTTTTTGCCCCCACTGTTGTCTTTGTTTCTGGTCCGGGATCTAATTCAGGATACTATGTTGCATTTTCTTTTTTTTTTAATTTTTAAAAGATTTTATTTATTTATTTTTAGAGAGGGAAGGGAGGGAGGGAGGGAGAGAGAGAGAGAGAGAGAGATGGAAAGAAACATCAATGTGTGGTTGCTGGGGGCCGTGGCCTGCAACCCAGGCATGTGCCCTGACTGGGAATTGAACCTGCGATGCTTTGGTTCGCAGCCCGCGCTCAATCCACTGAGCTATGCCAGCCAGGGCTTCTATGTTGCATTTCCTAACTCCTCCCCGCTCTGTTTGCCCATAAAAATATGCCTTGTCTTCACATGACTATCATACCACATGCATACATACATGTGCACAAAAGTGCACTTTTTTACAGAGTAATGGCATCATAACTCATGCGCACACACACACACACACACCGGCCACCTGGGCCTTTTCACTCCACGACTGGGGCACCTGCAGACCTTTCGAGGCGTCCCGAGCCTTCACCTGCCTGATGAGGATGGGATGCGTGTCTGGGATGCCTGGTCTCCTCTCCAGTCGAGCGGGAGGCCGGGGGCAGAGCCGCTCTCACAGCGAGCAGGGCTCATAGCAGGGCTCCTAGCGCTCAGAGCACCAGCTGAGCGGGTGCCCAGAACAAAACAAAAACCAGACAAACCTTTTTTCCAGAAAGGATTAGATACATTTTTACAAAGGAGTAACACAGTCGCGGCAGGAGATCGGGACGTGGTGGGAAGAGCTGCTGCTGGTTTGCCCATTTCAGACTGTTTTTATCTTTCATTTCACACAAGGAGGTGGGAACCCATGTCTTCAGTTTGGGGGCTTTCAGAGGTTTTTGTCCAGCTTCAGTGGGAGGCCTTTTTAAAATCCCTTTCTTTGGCAGACACTTTTTCCTCTTCAGTTCCCTGAGTTCGAATCAAAGCCACTGTACCCTACCTTGTAAGGTAAAAAGGAAACCCTTCTCTATATGGTGGTTTTATAAAATTCTTCGGCAGATCCAGTGAGTCCATGCACTGACATCGGTAAATTAAAGGTTAACTGAGTAACGTTCATACTTGGGAAGGCGCATGGAGGTGTTCCCTGTGACACCATTGGAAGTAACCGCCTTAGCCCATCTGCCTGCCGGGCGGGGGGGCGGGGGGTGTAACGCCCCTTTAAGGAGGGTGGGAAGTCAGCCCTCCCCCACAGAACAAAGGCATACCCGGCCCTGCCAGCCCCAAGCGGGGTGGCTGATACACTCTGTCATCAAGAGATAATGCCTATCTCCCCGCGTCAGGGCACCCAGGAGTCAGCGAGAGCTGTCAGGCGGGGGAGGCCGCCTTTCCAGGAAGGGGACCAGGCCTCGTACCCGGGGCAGATGGGCAGGCCGCCTGGATGGGGCACCCGCCACATACCAAGTTCAGCTCGGCCGAGCGGCGTGAGCAGACGGCGCCTCGGTCTCCTCATCTGTGAGATGGGGCAGTGGTGGTTCCCGGGGGGGTCGGAAGAGTTCACTCGTACATGCAGGAAGGTGCTAGGGCACCGCTGGGCGCGCCGTGAGTGTTCCTTCAGTGGACACCAGCTCATTCCGGAGTGCTGGCTGTCACCTGTGTCCCGGGGGACGGGGGATAGAAGAGACAGCAAATACGAATTCATTTTCTTTCCTCTCCCTCACCCGTTTTTTCTATTCACGACTTCATGGCCCTCTTAGGCACCCAGATCAAAATCCTCGGCCATCTTGATTCTGCGCCGTGGGTGACAAAATCTGTCTATTCTGCCTGTAAAATGTCTTGCGAATCCTTTCCTCCCCACCCCTCCCCGCCCTGCCCCAGACCTGGCTTATAGCAGTAGCCCTTGATTGGTCTGGGGCCTCCTCTCCTGCCTCCAGTGTACTCCAAACCCTTTCCCCGATACCCAGCTCTGATGACGACCCATATAATGTTCCAGAACACTCACTCAGTGGTTCCCCACTGCCTCAGAAAATCTCCCCTCCTCGGCTTGGCCGTTAAGATCTTTGGCCACTTGACCCTGGCCCACTAGCATGGTACGGTGATTGAAAGCTGGGTGCCAGGTCAGCTCCGCTACCTCCTCCACGGTGGGCCCCTGGACAAGTGACTCACCCACCCGAAACCTCCGGTTCTTTACTTGATAGATGGGGGAAACAATAACGCTGACCTTAGGAGACTGTCTTTGAAGTGCACCTGGATAACGGCGACACTAATGGCAGCAGCAGCCAACGTTTATCGTGTGCCGGGCACTGTTCCAAGTGCTCTCCATGTGCTGACTCACCTGGTGCGTGTGAGCGGCGTTGTGCACAGAGCACCTGTGCCACATGTTCAAGTGTGCACGTGTACACACATGTGCCTGTGTGTGTGAGTGTCATTGTTATTGGCGACCTTTCCAGCCTCATTTCCTGCTCCAGCCCCGCCTCACCCTGCACGCCGCCCGTGCAGAGCTCCTGGGAAGAGGCCCTGGGACCCTTGCCGGATACTTCGCCTCTGTGGACACGTCCCTGCCTTCGGTGACCCCTTCGTGGCGGAGGAAGGATGCACACAAGCCGGCCGACTGTGGGAGGGGATATTAAGGCTTGTGCCGGATCCCTGGGGGAAGCAGTGAGGATTGGGGACAGCCAGTCTGCCTGCCCACCAGGGCTGCCACCCAGCTGCCGCCGCTCTGTGAGCTCACCCAGCCTAAGTCCCCAAAGAAATCAAATCACCACTGTCCCACGTATCCAGAGCTCCCTGTGTGACAGGCACGGTGCTGAGTGCTTTGCCTGTCATCTACTTCGTCCTCACAATATGGCGAGGAAGGAACCAGTGTTCGTATCAGACCCATTTTTCAGGTGAGGACCCTGAGGTTAAGAGCAGTCCCTCTGTAGGGCCTACTGCCAGCACCTGTGGGACTCGAACCCAGCACATCGGGCTCCACCGCTGCATGAAGGTCTCTGCACCCTGGTGTTGGGTTTCGGGGCTTGGGGACCTGGACCCCAGCTCTCGCCACTCCCAGGTAGCCCCAGGGGTCCCATCTGGCCCCGGGCAGCCGGACAACCCTTCGGTGGCCTTTTTGTCCCTGGTATTTTTAGCCCTGGATGATCCGCGTTGCCTGGGTGGGGGGCAGAGGCACCCAGACAGCTCCATCCTCCCCATGCCCTTCACATGCCCGCCCCCCCGCCCGCTGCCCGCCCACCCCGCAGGCTCAGCTGTCACCGTGGTGCGCCTGGCATTCCGGGGACATTGTTCTTCTTGGTGAGGCTCCCATTCCAGCAACAGCTGCTGCCCCGGCCTCCCCCCACCAGCCTGTCCGCACTCTCCTCTGCCCCCCCCACCACCTGTGGGCGCCCCTTTGCTGAGGCCAGGCGTCCTGACAGCTGAACCTGTCGCTAAGGCCCTGCTCCGGAGCTGCGTAAAGGTCGCGCTCCCAACTCGCTAGGCCTCCGACCTGAGGTTCTCAGGGGAAGGGTCTCTCAGTACGTCTTCAGCTTACACGCCGCCCTGCAGGGCCCGGCCCCCTCCGCCTTCCTGGCTCAGGTGCCAGCGTTTCAGGGGCTGTGGTCCTGGAGCGGGAGTTGCAGCCGCAGCAGCTCTGTTGACATTTTGGGCCAGGTCGTTCTTTGTCACGGGGCCGGGGCCGGGGGTTGTCCTAGACCTCCTAGGATGCTGAGCACCGTGCTTCTACCCAGCAGATGCCAGTAGAAACCCCTCTCCCCCAGCAAAGAGGTCTCCAGATATTGCCACCTGGGCCCGGGAGGGACAAACCATCCCCGGCTGAGAACTGCTGACCTAGGGGAGTGTTGCTGTGGAGGGGGAGGCGCGGCCCCTGCCAGGAGAGAGCCGGACACAGTCCAGGTAGGGGTGCTGAAGTCCACTGGGCACCCTTGGCCGGTCCTGCCGGTGCCTCCTGGCCCGGCCCTGGGGAAGGAGGGAAGTTTGGAGGCCGGTCTCGGGTAGAATGCCACTGCTGTCAACTGCTTGCTGACGACAGAGGGCAAGTGGCCTTTTCTCGTCGAAGCTGCCTTTTCTCGCCCGTGAGGTGGGTTGGGTAAGAGCACCAGCCTCGCGGGGGATGCCGTGAGGCCGGCCCGAGCAAAATGCAGCCTGGCTCTCGCCTTCCGCCGTCTTCATACACCCCGTCTCCTCGGGTGGTCTGCGCCCGCCGTTGGAGGAAACGTCGGGACTTTCCTGCTTGCGGCTCTTCTGCTCACTCGATGGGCATTTAGCCCCACGTACAGTCTGACTTCAGTGTTCAGAGTGTCCAGCCCCAAATGGTAACAGAAATCAAAACCTCTCCCTGGAATTCACGTGGAGACTTCTGTGCTCTCTCCGCGCAGGCCTGCAGGGGGCGCTCAGCTCATCCGATCGCACTCCCGTGGCCACCCACCCGGGGGCTCCACAGCCTCCCCAGGAGTCTCCTGCGTCCAGTCCCTGGCCCTCTGTGGTCTGTTGGCCCATGGCAGCCTGAGAGACCTTTTCAAAGCCAGTTGTCACCACCCGTGCTTTTAAAGGGCTGCCCACTTTGCTAGGATAAAAGCTCTTCCGTCACCTGGACCTTTCTTCCTTCCCCTCTTTGTCTAGGTCAGGGTTTCTCGGTGTCACCATGCGTGGCCCTGGAACTTTGCTTCTACGTCGGGTCTCAGAGGACCCTTGCAAGGGAGGGATGGCACACACACGGCACCTTGCACGCACACACCACCACTCCCCAACCCACTGTCCATGGCAGACATTGCTAATCAATCACGGATGGCCATGCTCAATTGGAATGGGCAGGAGAGATGAACAGACATCCTTGACCTCTCAGGCATGATTGGGGGTGGGTTGGGAAAGAGTGAGGTCATCAGCACTATTGACATTGGGGGCCAGATAATTCTTTGTGGGGTGGGTGGCTGACCTGTGCATTGGAGGGTGTTGAATAGCATCCCCGGCCTCTTGCCACTAAATGCCACTCCGTCATGACCATCAAAAATGTCTCCAGGCACTGCCACATGTCCCCTGGGGGCGTAAAATCACCTCCGTTGGAGAACCACTGGCCTAGTTCACTCTTGTTGGTTGTTTCCCAGCTCCTCACAGGAAGGTCTCCGGCACCTGGCTCCCCCCGCCCCACACTCACCGCAGCCCCGGTTCTCATTGATTATTAGTCTGGTGATTTGATGAGCATCCGACTCCTGCGTGGCTGCCGTGCCACAGGGCAGAGACCATGCCCTGCTCGCTCACCGTCTTCCCCAGCACTCAGCACAACGCCTAGCACATAGTAGGCACTCAGGAAATACTGGTTGAATGGCTGAACGATGCTCTGTTGCCACATTCGCTGCACTCTGCCTTATCACCTTGTCACCTTCAAGGACAGAGGCCAGGATTCATTCACCCCGTAGGGCTCTCAGTCCTGGCGCACAGTAGGCAATTGCTACAGGCTCGTTTCACGGAGCTGCATGTAAAGGGGACTGAGGATGGTCCCGAAGTGAGTCCAGAGCACAGGTGGGAAAGGCCTGGGCAATGCAATGTCTCAGGGGCTGAAGTCACTGCTCCTCACACCCACCTCTACCTGTCCAAGGCTTCAGGTTGGGCCCCCTCTGGCTGAGTAACAAGCATCAGGGTGACAGGCCTCCAAGAAGTCTTGAGTTGAGTGTGGATGACACTCTGTATCCCCTCCCCCCAAATTCTGAAAGAGGTCAAGGATGTAACTCACTTCTCCTGCAGCCCCAGTCGGGCTGTGGTTGATCAGCGATGTCTGCCACGGACAGTGGATGGGGGAGTGGTCCGTGCATGCCGTGTGCTGTGTATTTGCTATTCCTCCTTTGTAGGGGTCCTGCGAGACCTGACGTAGAAGCAAAGTTCCAGGGCCTCGTGTGGTGAGGAGAACAGGAGAGACTCTGGGGGCTGGGGCACGTGGTGGAGAGTTTCATTTCCCCAGGAAAAGCCAGACAGAAAGGGCTACATTTGCCCTGTTCTCCTGCGTGACTTTAGACAAAGGAACAGGAGCCGGAGGGATTAAGGGAGAGTGTGTACTAATACCCTCTGTATCCTGGCCGGGGGCCAGGGCATTTTACAAAGAGCAAAAATAGACTGGTGGAATGAGAAAGACAAAGAGGGGTGGATCACGGGATCCGACCTGGAATGCAGGTGAGAGGCCAAGAAGGGCTTGTGAGGTGAGCCCTGCTTCCACAGAGGGCGAGGCAGGGGGAGGGGCCGTGCTGCCCGGGGCCACGCCCACGAGTGGGCGGGAACACAGACGCAGGCTCCTCTAAATCCTGAAAAGGGAGCTGGGGCCCCCGGATCAGGAAGGACTGAACCCTTTGGACTGCAGTTGACAGAAGTCCGTTAGTAGCTGCTTATAAACCAGTGGGAGATTGTTTTTCTCTCATAGCAAGGAGCTTGGGAGTAATGGACAGTTCTCGGGTTGTTCAGCAGCTGGACGTGATCAGGGACCCTGGTGTCGTCTTGCGATTCTATTGGCTTCTCTTCGTGCTCCCTAGACGGTGCCCGCAGATCCAAGGATCCTGGCCTGGGGCTGGGGGTGGGGGGTGGGGCAGGGGGCGTGTTGCTTTACACACACGTCTGCCATGTTTTGCCACGTATGATGCACACCCATGTATTTGGCCCAAACTTGCAGGAAAAACTTTTGTTTTAATTTGTTAATTCAATTATGTATTTATTTATGTTTAGATACTTTTTTGTATTATAAAGGAATATTAGCATTAATTTTGAACGTATTATGCTATAAGAAATTTTATGCGATAAATAATTACAAAACCCAAGGACAGATACAAGGTATTTCAGGTACTACCCAAGTATAACGCACACCCTTATTTTTTCCCTCAGAAATTTGGGCGAAAATTGCGCATAATACACAGCAAAGGACAGTACTTTTTTTACATTTATTTTTCAATTACAGTAGACATACGATATTACATTAGTCTCAGGTGTGCCACGTAATGATTGGACATTTATATACCTTGCGAAGGGCTCACCCCAGTGAGTCTGGTCCCCATCTGACACCGTGCATTGCTATCACCGTGTTGTTGATGTACTCCCTGTGCTGTGCTTGGCATCTCCGTGACCATTTTTACAACTGGCAGTTTGCACGTAATCACTTTCACCTTCTCCATCCACTCTGCAACCCCCCTCCCTTCTGGCAGCTCTCAGTTGCCCTCTGTATCTGTAAGTTTTTTTCTGTTTCGTTTGTCCACTTTTTTTTTAGATTCCACATATAAGCAAAATCATGAGGTATTTGTCTTTTCCTGTCTGATTTATTTTACTTAGCGTAATACCCTATAGGTCCATCCATGTTGTTGCAAATGGTAAAGATTCATTCTTTTTTCTGGCTGAGTGGTATTCCGCCGCATAGGTATACCACATGTTTACCCATTTGTCTATCAGTGAACACTGAGGTTGCCTCCATACCTGGGCTAGCGTAAAGAATGCTGCAGGGAATACAGGGGTGCCTTTACCCTTTCAAACTAGTGTTTTGGAATTCTCCAGATAGATAGATACCCAGAAGTGGACTTGCTGGGTATTATGGTAGGTCTATTTTTTTAATTTTTTGAGGAGCACATCTACTTCTTATCAGGGAGAAAAACATCTTTCCCAGAAGCCTCCAGGAGACCCCCCAAACATTTCATTGGCCATTGCAAAGGGAGGTGCCCTGGTTTAGACCAAGCCTGGCTTATCTTCTTTGAGATCAAAGGCTTTTTAGCCAAATCCTGAACAGAGTTCTGTTAGCAAGAAAAAAGATGGCAAATGGATTTGGGGCAGGCAACAAATAGTGTCTGCTCGTCCGCCCACCCACCCCCAGTATTGCTGACGTCATTTCCCCCCAAAATATATAGTGCCGTACAAAATGTTCAGCAACAAAATGTTTGTGTAGTCAAAGAGCAAGTCTGGTTAAACAGGCTCTTAGTTTTAGAACTTCTCAGAGTCTCTAATAATTATTAGCATTTACTGAGCGCTGACCACTCGCCAGGTGAGTGTCAATGGTTCCATCAGCATTATCTCATTAAATCCTTACGCCGCGTCGACGGGACCAGGAAGTGGAAACCAGCGAAGAGAGCGGAGCCGGGATTCGAACCCAGGCCTGTGACTGTAGCGCACCATGCTACATATACCATTCCCCAGAGAGCAAGCATCTAGTAAAAGGGACAAATTATTCCCCTCTGGGTAGATACTTAGTCAAGGCTCAAACCGTGGAAGTTCCCTTCCTCCCCTCCACACTCCTCTGGCCACCGGGAGAAAAATTCAAATTTAAACATGTCCTCGTATGGTCTTCCCAAAATTGAAGCCTACCCCCCATTGCTCTTTTTCACAACATCCTGTTCCTCTCCCTCAGAGCACATAGCGCGGTTTTAAATTAGATACATATTGGGAGTTATTTCTGTGTTAAGCATCTGTCCGCCACGCTAGAATATCAGCCCCATGAAGGCTGAGATTTCTGTCTGTCTTTCTCGGCCGTCTCCCCGGCACCCAGAACTCTGCCTGACACACAGTGGCTGCTCAGTAAAAATGCTGACTCGGGGAACAAACTTGGCGTGGCCAATCCATGTCACTTTCTGTAAAGGAACTCGCACGTTCGTTTCCAAGTCTCGGTAAAAACTGGGTTGGAAATTTTCGTTTTGGGGGAGGGGGTGATAAAAGACAGAAAACCTGAGAAAGACCTTAGGCCTGGAATGACCCCAGGGAAGCCAGAAGCTCCGAAAAAGACCCCTGGAGAGTGGACTCTGAACCCCAGCCAGGTGACTTCCTTCCAGGTCAGTCTTGGCCCAACTTCTCAACAGGAGAAATCTGCCCCCTGGGACGGACAGGTGAACTTGGGACCCTGCACATGAGAGAGAGAGAAGACCCCGTTCCCTTCTCAGCTCGCCTTCCAGCCAGAAGAGGCCTCCACAGAGAAAAACACGGGGCCTCACTCTCAATAACCTTCCTGCTTGGTGCCTTTCCAAACTCCCAGGTTTAACAGTGAAATGCTACAGGAGGCCACAGCTGAACACTGCAGTTCTTCAAACTTCCCAGAAGGGGGCGGTGCTGCTTTAGGGCTCAGAACAGCTGTCTTGCTCGCTTGCAAATGAAGGGAGAAGAATCTGAAAAGGGAGAGGGACATCTTTTCTGCCACCTGTCCCTCTGCAGCCTGCCAGATCCATCCCAGCCACATCACTTTGGAAAACCAGAAAGGCGAGGATGGAAGAGTCTTTGTACAGGAAAACCATTTGTTTTCCTTCCTCCCTCCCTTCCTTCCTTCCTTCCTTCCCTCCCTCCCTCCCTCCTTCCCTCCTTCCTTCCTTCCTTCCTTCCTTCCTTCCTTCCTTCCTTCCTTCCTTCCTTCCTTCCCTCCCTCCCTCCCTCCCTCCTTCCCTCCTTCCTTCCTTCCTTCCCCCCTTCCTTCCTTCCTTCCTTCCTTCCTTCCTTCCTTCCTTCCTTCCCTCCTTTCCTCAAATATTTACTGTACTTCTGCTATGCGCCAGCCCCAGTTCTAGGTTCTGGGAAGCAACAGGGAACAAAACAGACAAAAAATCTTGGCTCTCCTGGAGCTGACCTTCTGGCTGGGGACTCTGGGGGCAGGGAGGAGATTGCAGACGGTAAACATAATAAATATGCAAATTCTGTGTCAGGTTAGAGGTTGGTAAGTTCTATGGAATACAGGAGGGGAGTGCGGCACCGGAAGAGAGAGGTGTGTGGTGGCAGTTGTAAACAGAGTGGGGAGGGAAGGCTCCTGGAGAAAATGACATTTGAGCAAAGACTCGAAGGAAGTGGAGGATATTGGGGGGGAATATTCCAGGTAAAGGGGACCGCCAGGGCAAAGGTCCCCAGGTGGGACTGAGCTGTCACGTTAGTTTGGTTTTAGTTTTAAAAAGTACAGAGTAATACTTCTTGTGGGGAAAATCAGGTATTGAAAAAGAAAAGTATCACTTATTATTCCTACAGAAAAATAACAACTGTTAACATACTGGTGTATATTTTTGTGGTCTATTTTTAAGCATACAAATGTTATGCTTAAAAATACACAAATATATACTATACATACATACATACGCAAAAATGTATTACGAAATGGGGCCATCCACACATATGGTTTTATAACCATTTATTTGCTTATTAATATAACCGGAAGATCATTTCTTGCCAATAACGATTGATCCACGCCTTTACTGTAAGAGCAGGAAAATCCCATCCTATGGATGTCCCGTGTTCTCTCCAGCCACCTCCCCCTTTAAGGGGCCGTTTCCCTCTTTTCTCGAGTACAAACGGCGAAGCGGCCACCGTCCTCGTGACAGTTGCACGTGGGCCGAGTACCCAGTTCCTTCCCTGGGTAGCGCTTCTGCAAGTGGGGAGGCGGCCGCAGGCCGTCGCGCTGTGAGCGCTGTCACGTGTGCGAGCTCTGTGTTCCCCGAGAGCGCCTTTGGGACAGTCCCCGGGGACCCTGCAGTGGCCCGAGGGTGGGCTTCTTGGTACACACTTGTTTTTTCTGAGGAGAAGC
Source organism: Phyllostomus discolor (assembly GCF_004126475.2). NCBI lineage: Eukaryota > Metazoa > Chordata > Mammalia > Chiroptera > Phyllostomidae > Phyllostomus > Phyllostomus discolor. The sequence goes on from NC_040915.2 coordinate 45,498,285, forward strand.
GAGCTCCCCGCTGCAGGCTTGTCTCTAGGGGCTGGCCATATGGGCGATTCTTATTTTTATTTTATTCTTTATGCGTTTCTATATTAGTTTTTTTTGTATTTTGGGGCATGCATTGCTTTTTATATTAATTTTTCTCACAAAAGAAATGTATGCTTTTTATAAAAACCAAACACAAGAGAAGTATGCAAAGCAGAAAGGGAAGGTCCCTAGAAATTGCCACTATGGATCGGTGTGTCCGGCTTTTAGACGTGGTCCGGCCCCCGTCTGCACGTCTGATTTTACTGACGTGCACTCGCATCTCTCTCCCCTGCACTCACTCTGCCCCAGCTGCCCCGGCCTTCTCCCTGCTCCTCGAATGCACCAAGCTCATTTGGCCTCAGGGCCTTTGCACCAGCTGCTCTCGCTGCCTGGAGCGTTTCTCCCAGATCCGTAGGTGGCTGGCTATGTGTTGTCTCTCTGTCTCTACCCAGATGTCCCCCCCCACCCCCCCGAGAAAGAGAGGCCTCCCCTGGCCGCTCTGAGGAAAGAGGTCCTTCTCTCCTGCCTTCCCTTCACCTTCCCTTACTCTCCTCTTAATGCTTACTGTGACCTGAGTAGATTTTTGTTTTATTTATTTGCTTCTTCATTTTCAGTCTCCCCTGTTAGACCAGAAGCTTCCTATAGGCAAGCATTTTTGTCCCCCGCTGTCCAGTGGCTGGTACGTGGTGGGTGCTCAGCGAACATTTATGAATGCTGTTGGATGAGTGGCATGCATGTACTTACAACTCCAAATGGAGAACTCTTACAACTCAACAACAAAACGGCAAACGATCCTACTTAAAACTGGGCAAAAGACCCGAATAGACATTTCTCCGGAGAAGATACGCAAATGGCCGAAGAGCACGTGGAAAGATGCCGGCATCATTAGCTGTTAGGGAAACGCAGCTCAAAACTATAAAGAAATCCCACTGCATGCTTATCGGGATGGCTGCAGCCAAAAAAAAAAAAAAAAAAAAAGGAAATAGAATAAAAAGTATCGTGAGGATGTGGAGGACGTGAAAACTTTGTAAAGTATCGTGAGGATGTGGAGGACGTGAAAACTTTGTATGTTGCCGATGGGAACAGAAGACAGACGATACAGTTGCTGTGGGAACCGGTCTGGTGGTTCCTCAGCACGTGGACCGTGGAGTTCGTGGAAGATCCAGGAGCCCCACTCCTCAGTGCACGCCCAGCAGGGCTGAAAACAGGTTCTCGACCAACGTTCATAGCGGCTCCATCTGTATGAGCCAGAAGTTGGCGATCACCTACATGTCTATCGGTTGATAAATGGACAAACACAATGTACTTTACCAGTGGGATATTATTCTTTAGCTATTAAAAAAGAATGGCATTCTGATAACCTGCGACAACACGAATGAACCTTGAGAACACGATGCTAAGTGAAAGAAGCCAGACACGAAAGGCCACATGCTGTACGATCCCATTTCAGTGAAATGTCCAGAATAAGTTAACCTGCGGAGACAGAAGGCAGGTCGGTGGTTGCCAGGGGCTGGAGCAGCGGGGGGGGCGGGGGGGGGGGGGCGGTGACAGCTCAATGGGAAGGGGGCTCCCTCCGGGTTGTGAGAATGTTCCGGAACCAGAGGGAAGTGAGGGGGGCACAGCACTGTGATGTGTGCTACATGCCCCCCCCCAAGTTTTCACTTTAAAATGGTTAATTTTATGTTTTGTGCATTTTACCTCACTAAGGAAAGATACTGTCATAACAGTAATCAGTCAATCGTCAATGAAATTAAGACCATGCTATGCATTTTAAAACAACCAAATAGGCTCATTTGAAACATGTCTTTTTGTTCTTGCTTTCTTCACTTCATCGTATCTCTTAGATACCGCTCTCTGAGGCAGCGATGTTCCCCGTGCGCTGCAGGGATTTTTAGAACAGGCCATACCCGACTATTGAGTCAGGGGCACCAACCTCTTTCCCCCTAGATGGTCAAGTAAAAATAATGACAACAGCCAACACAACCATAGCCATCCTGTGTGAATGAATCAAAATTATACTTATTTTTGTCAGATCAGCAAAAAATATATTTTTTGGTGTGTTGCAGAATTTCAGTAGTTTACATGTTGTGAGATGAAAAAGGCTGAGAGTCGCTGCTCTGAGGGGCTGCCGTGTTGTTTGCGGTGGCTGCGGAGATCCCCGTTGTGCGGAGGTCACGTGAGTTATTGTTCGATCCCCCATGGACTGACCGCCAGTTGTGTTGCCGTCACAGCAGTGATTCGTGGAATACGCCTGAGCTCCGGTCTGCGGCTTTCTTGAGGGCAGGGTCAGACCGGACAGGGCTGGGCAGGCACACCGACTTTCATAGGCCCCCTCTTCCCTCGGCCGGTGTGGGTCAGTGGGCCGGGCTTCATCCTATAAACCAAAAGGCCCCTGGATCAGGGCACCTGCCTGGGTCACAGGTTCGGTCCCCAGCTGGGGCGCGTACGGAAGACAGCCAATCGCTGTTTCTCTCTCACAGCGCTATTTCTCTCCCTCGCTTCTCTTCTCCTTAACATTAAAAACAAAAAAAAGTCCCTCCTCTCTCTGTGTTCTCTGAGTGCCGAGCACAGTACTTTATTTTAGGGCTTGTGCAGAAGGGGAGACAAAGGAAGAAATACGCCAGAGGAAGGCGTGAGATGGGCGGGAGAGGAAGGCAGAGCAGGGCTGTGGTCCCAGCATGGGCTCGGGGGACAGGCCGCCTGGGCTCGAACCCGCTCTCTAGTACCTCCCAGCGGCTAGGCCGTGGGCAGCTCACCCAGCCTCAGGTTCCTCCTGTGTCGAATGGGTACCGTCAGTCCCACCTCGTGGCATTGTGAAGATTAGGTGACCGATGTCTGCACAAGTGCGGGGCTGGGCACACAGTAGGCCCTCAGGCAGTAGAGTGTCATAGGATTCCTGCTGGTGTCCTTTCTGTCAGTGTTGCTGTTTCACCTCTGTGAGCAGCTAGAGGGAGGTCCAAAGTTCCCATTTTGCAGGGAAAGAAGTCACAGGAAAAGGCCACCAGCAGGTTCCCATAATCCACGACCTGAACAGGGCAAACTGGGACCCGTTCCGGGATGCACCTCGTTCCCCTGCTCCCCCGCCCCAGCTTCTCCCGCAGAGCCCTTCCTGGCCTTGAGGAGACAGATACCCTGCATGTTCAGGACGGGAGCCCCGGCGCCCCCAGGGGGCCAGCATGTCCTGATCCAGAGAACAGAGTCTGACTCTGCCCGGAGAAGGCTGGCGCCTCTAGGCGCGATCTGACCATTTCTACTCGGGGCGGTCACACGCCACCTACTGGAGGCGCGGAGAAGCAACAGAGCGCAGGGAGGCAGGAGGGGCGACCCCGGGGGAGAGGCAGAGCAGGGGTGGGTGGTGGCTGAGATCTGGATCCTCAGGGACTTCATCTCCTCCTCGTGCACCAGACCAGGGAGGAGCTGAGGAGTGTCTGTGAGGGGGCGCTGTGGGCGGGGCTGAGATCCAGGACCCTCCTCGTAGGAGACCCCCCCCCCCCCCCCCCCCCCCCCCGCAGCAAGGCGACACTGACCAAGACACCTTCAGAGTCCACCAAGGCCTCTGCAGAGGGGTCGTGATGTGTTTTGAGATGCTCGTGTGCGGACAGCGGTGGGATTCACGGCCGCAGCTTCAGTTGCAGCCACGTGCATGCTGCACTGTAGGTAGCCGTGAAAAATAAAAAAGTCCTTCTAAAATTTTCTGATAGAAGTAATGTATGCTCAAAACCCGCAAAAAAAAAATGTTAGAAAATGCAGACAAGTATAAAGAGGAAAAATTATCTGCAATTCTCCCACCCAGAGATGAGGGTGGTTAACATTTTTTCTAGACGTCTCATGTATTCAGACACATGCACTCCCCACCCCCCATACTGTAACATCTTGCTTCTTATGCTGCATGTTTTACACTTAAAATATGTCGCGAACACCTCTGCGTGTCCGTAAATGTAGCAAAATGGCATCCTGTTTAGGGACCGCACAGCCTGCGGATGTGCCAGCGTTTATGTGCAGACTCTCTCCTAACGGACCTCGAGGTTGACTCCGGCCTCATCTGAGACGGACCCTCGTCTCCTGCTCTCCTTGCCTCCGATCCGACTGCTTCTGCAGCACGTATCTCTAGCAGTGCCATTGTGGGGTAATGGCACTTCTTAAAGAGATGCGATGCGTAGAACCAAACTGCCTTCTAGAAAGATGCTAATTCACACACTCACCAGCTGTCTACGCTGCTCCCCCACACCCTCCCTGAAACTGCTTACTGGAGAGACTGAATATATTTCCAAAGTGCTTTTTAGTCATTTTTATTTCCTTTCCTGCTCCTCATCCTCATTCTTGCATCGCGTTGCAGGTTTCTGCCATTTTCCCGTGTTAAAAACAACCGAGCACTATCTGAGCTATTTTTGCAGCTATGTTGCAAATATTTTTCCAGTTTTCTATTGGTCTGTGATCATTTATTTCATTTTTATTGTGGTGAAATATGTGTATGAAATTTACCGTTGTAATCATCGTAAGGGTACAGCGCAGGGGCGTGAGGTGTGTTCACATAGTTGTGCGACCATCACCGCCGCCCGTTCCAGAACTTTTTTTGTTTTTCCCAAACTGAAACCTTGTACCCACGAACACCAGCTCCCCCCGGTGTTGCCCCCAGCTACTGGTGGCCTCTGCTCTCCCTTCTGTCTCTGTGAATGTGAAGGCACTTCATGTAAGCGGACGAATACCATATCTGTGCTTTTCTGAGTGGATTATTTCCCTTCGCACAATGCCTTCAAGGTTCGTGTGTGTTGTAGCATGTGACAGAATTTTCTTCCTTTTTGTAGGCTGGACACTATTGCATGGTTCGGACAGCCCCCGGTCATCCACGAGTGAGCACTTGAGTTTTCCCCACCTTTTGGCTCTTGTGGGTAGTGTTGCTATGACACGGGTGTGCGGCGTGTTTGAGTCTCTCCTTTCAGTTCCTTTGTGTGTCATCCCAGAAATGAAATTCCTCAACTTTAACTGTGTTTATGACCCTTTTTCACGTGCAGATGTTTTACAATTTAACATGTTTATCAGTCTTTTCTTATTGCTTAGCCTCTAGGGTCATTTCTATATTATTATTTTTAAAGATTTTACTAATTTATTTTTAGAGAGAGGGGAAGGGAGGGAGAAAGAGGAAGGGAAACATCAATGTGTGGTTGCCTCTCATGCGCCCCCTACTGGGGACTTGGTCCACAACCCAGGCATGTGCCCTAGACTAGGAATCGAACCAGCAACCCTTTGGTTCGCAGGCTGGCACTCAGTCCACTGAGCCACACACCAGCTAGGGCTCATTTCTGTATTATTTAAAAAATATCTCTGGGTAAGGCCTCTATTTATTCATTCCTGTGAAACAAACCACTTCGTAACTTACTGGTTTGAAAAAGACGATAATCGTTTATTCTGTCCATGAATCAGTAATTTGGACGGGACTCGGTGGGGTCAGCTTGTCCCCACCCCATGGGGCTGTGGCTGAGGCCGCTCACCTGGGGGTAGGAAGATCCACGTCTGAGGCTCATATGGTTGGCCTCCTGGTGCCAACCGTTGGCTAGGAGCTCAGCTGGGGCACAAGACTGGGGACCTTGGTTCCTCTCCACGCAAACCTCCTCCAGGGCTGCCTGGGCTTCCTTGGTGAGGCGTGGTGGCTGGGTTTAAGGGTGAGCATGCCAAGACACCAAGGCTGAAGTACATGGTGTGTTTGCGACTTAGCCTCAGAAGTGCCACAGTCTCAGGAGCCACACTTCTGCTGTCCTCAGCAGGGGCCAGGCAGGCCTAAAGCCAACCGAGGTTCAAGGGGACGGGACACAGACTCCCCCTCTTGATGGGGGAGCTGCAAAATTCTGCAAGAGTAACTGGGACAGGAAATATTGTTGCAGCCATCTTTGGAAAATGTGATCTTCCAAGCCTGTTCTCTGGCCACAGCAATTCACATCCCTCCCACAGGCAAAACACCCCCCTTCAAGACCTCCCAAAAGTTTTACCCCATTACTGGCTCAGTACTAAAACTCAGGATGTTATTTAGATCCTGTCCATGTACTGATGCGGCTTCTCAGATACAAAGTCGGGTACAGCTCCTGGCGTACCTTTCTTCTTGACCTTGTGAAGCAAAGAGCAAGCTGTCTGCCTCTCGCACCCCACACGCGACAGGGAGGCCAGCTGAGGACGCCTGGTGCAGACACAGCCCGCTCGAAGGAGGAGGGCATGGGAGCTAGACAGCCGTCACCGATCCGCAGCGGTTCTGAATCCACCCAAACAAGGTGCCAGTTTCGTGGGTATGACCCAGCCTCGCTCCCTGATAGGGTTCTGAGCCCTCCTTCTTCTCCCAGAGAATGTAGCCCGGCTGCAGGCTGAGTGGCTTCCTCAGCTTGCTCCCCACCCTTTGGGGCCGGGGACTCAAAGGCCGACTCGTGTCCTGTTGCTCCGTCTCTGTTCCTTCAGTCCCAGCGGGCACTGCTTTCACCAGAGCAATTCTGTCGAAGCTTTGAGGGTTTTCTATGAATCTTAGAGAGGGTCACACCATTTAAAAAAATCAAAATAACAAATCTCTTCAAGATAAGCCCTTCTCTACCTTGGGCTCCTTTTTAGGCTGCAGTGGAAGAAGGCCCTTAAGATCCTTAGAAGTCTTACTGCAGAGCGGAAGGCATCTGTGAGCGTGGCCTTCAGGTCCTTAGAGGGGTTTTGTCTACTCACAGGCTCTGTAAGGCCCTGACTTGGACCCTCCCGGTGTCTGACAGAGGAGCCTGCAGTCCCGCCTGGGTTTCCTGTTTGGTCTGAGGCTCTTCTTCCTTCAGTATCTCTTCCCTCCCTCCCTTCTTTCCTTTGCTTTCTGCTTTTTCCTTTCCGTTTTCTCTTTTGGCCATATCTCTCACCTCTTCTTCTACTGAGTCAGATTGATTGAGGCACAGTTCATACGTAGTAAAATTCACCGCTTTTAGAGGTACAGTTCCATGGGTTCGAACAAATGCATACAATTGTATACCTGCCACTACAGTTTAAGTGTGGCATTGCTACCACCCCCAGAAGTTCTCTTGTATCCTTTGTAGTCACTTTCACTACCCACCCCAGCCCCCGAAATCCCTCTTTTGTTTTGTGTCCCTGTGGCTCTGCCTTTTCCAGACACCACAGAAGGGGAACCATGCAGTGTGTATGGTCCAGTGCATGGGTCGTCCGTAACCTGTTTACTCATTCGCCTGCTGGTGGGCGTCTGGCTACTACAAATAAAGCTGCTGTGGACACTGGTGTACAAGCCTTTGTGTGGGTATGTTTCATGACAGTTCCCTACAGTTGCTGTAACAAATCACTACCAACACAGTGGCTTAAAACAACACAGATTGTATTATTTTATAGTTCTGGGGGTCAGAAGTCCCCAGATGGTTCCCACTGGGCTAGAACCAAGTGTCAGCACACTCGCATCCCTCCCGGAGGCCCTAGGGGAGAATCTGTTTCCCTGCCTTTTCCACCTGGCCCCTCCCTCCGTCTTTAAAGGCCGCCACGGCCAGTCAAGTGTTCTCACCCGGCATCTCTCTGATGCTCTTTTGCTTCTCTCTCCCACGGCTTACCACGTCACGTAATAACGTGTTTACAGGTTCTGGGGCTGAGGGCGTGGACATCTTGGGTGGGGGAGGGGGCATTAGTCTCTTTCTCGCAAAGTTGGTTGTTTATTTTTTTATTACCGAGTTCCGAGAGTTCTTTATATACCGTGGGTGCAAGTTGTTTATCAGACGTATGATTTGCAAATATTTTCTCCCAGCCTGTGGCTTCTGTTTTCGTTCTCTTAACAATGTTGTTCAAAGAGCAGACATTTTGCATTTTGAGGAAGTCCAATTCACTAGTTTTTTTACGGCTCAAGCTCTAGGTGTTATATCGGAGTCACATTTGCTTCACCCAAGGTTACAAAAATTTTCTCTTTCTTCAGGAAGCTTTAGAGTTTTATATGGTTACACTTAGGTTTACACACCATTTCGAGTTAATTTTTGTATATGGGATAAGTTATAGGATGTCTGCTGTCACCATTTCTGTTCAGTGTTGTACTAGAGGTTATGGCCACTTTGATGAGGCAAGGAAGAGAAATAAAAGACATTACTATTAGAAAAGAGGAAGTAGGATTTGCAGATGACAGGAACATCTATGTATAAAAATCTGGTGGGATCTCTAAAAAATGCTAATAAAACTAGAAAGTGGGCAAAGTTGCAGGATACAAGGTGATTATACAAAAGTCAATTGCATTTCCATATTATGGGCAATGAACAATTAGAATGTTAAAAAGCAATGTCATTACCATAGGTCAAAAAATTAAGAAATATTTGGTAATAGATCTGAAAAAAGACGTGTAAGATTTGTAGACTGAACACTACAAAGCTGAGAGAAATTAAAGGAGACCTAAATACACGCAGCGGCATCTCGTCCACGGGCCAGAAGACTCAGTACTGTTGAGATGTCAGTTCTTCCCGCACGGAACTACCGATTCAATGCAATTCCGATCAAAATCCCAGGAGGCTTTTTACAGAGATTGACAAGCTGATTCTAAAATTCATATGCAAATGCAAAGGACCCAGAATACTGAAAACAATGTTGAAAAATAGTAGCAAAGTGGGGAACGAACACCACCCGATTTCAAGACGTAAAACTACACGGTATTGCAGACAGTGAGCGGTTGGTGTGAAGATCAATGAAACCAAATGGAGCCCAGAAATAGATCCAAACGTAATGGACAACTGATTTTCAACAAAGGTGCAGCGGCAATTCAGTGGAGAACAGATAGTCCCTGCCCATTCTAAATTGGACGGTTTGCTTTATAATAAAATTGAATTTCTTGGTAAAATTGGGTTTGGAGAGTTTTTATCTGTCTTTCCTGGAAAGAAATCCTTCACAAGATGTGTGTTTTGCAAATGTTTTCTTCTAATATGTAGCTTCTTGGCTTTTCATTTCCCTAACAGTGTCTTTGAAAGAGGAGAAGTTTTACATTTTGATGAAGTCCAATTTCTCAGTTTGTTCTTTACAATTATTTTGTGTCCCATATAAGAACTCTTTGTTTAGCTTCAGTCACAGGGATGCTCTCTCCAAAGTCATCTGGAGGTTTTATAGTTTTAGGTTTTACATTTAGTTCTACGATCCATCTCGAGTTAATTTTTGTTTAGAGGGTTAGGTGTGGGTTGAAGTCTTTTGGCTTTTGTTTTACCTGTGGGTGTCCAGTTGTTCTAGCATGGTTTGTCGGGTGAAAAACAACAACAACCCTATCCTTTCTCTATTGAATTGCCTTTGTACCTGGGTTAAAAACCAACTGGCCATTTGTGAGTGGGTCTGCTTCTGGGCTCTCTGTTCTGTTCCATTGATCTGGGTGTCTACCCATTCACCGATACCACACTGTCTTGGCTGCTGCAGCTTCACAGTAGGTCTTGAAAATCAGGTAATAAAAGCCTGAGATCTTTTCTCAGTTGGAGATTTTTTTTTGTCACCTGGAGAGGCTGGGCATGAAAAACAGTTTTGTTTGCGAGCCCAGCAGGTCCTGGCTCCTTGATATTTAATAGTTTGTTCTTTAGTCATCTCTCTCCTTTTGCATTTTTATCATAAATAGCAAGAAAAATCCAGATTACCCTCTCGGCATTCTGCCATATATATTGAGTCCATCACATACGTTTCTTCTTTCCCGCATTACTGCAGGTGACAAACTTTCTGCCAGCACGTAACAAGGTTTTGCTGTCTTCCAGTTTCCAGGAACATTTTTCCTAAGAGCTCACTGACATCCTCCTGCCAGCTTCACAGGCTTTTAGTGACTCCAGGGCCCTGGGCTGGTCTGCAGACCTGTGGTTGCAGCTTAGTCTCTCGTGCAGTTGTAGTTGCGTGGAGCTGGAGCCGGAGCCTGAGGCGGGGCAGCTGGATGCTGCCCCAGCATTTCTCTCTCATCGCGGAGTCCTGGGGCCTCTCCATGTGGCCTCTGGGCAGTCTAGTTGGGGGTTCCTCACAGCAGCGTGTTGGTCCCAGGGAATCCAGGCTGCTCACGCGGAAGCGGCAGGCTTCAAGGGTGTGTTCCAGCTCACAGAGAAGAAGCCGCGCCAGGTTTTACAACTTAGTTTTGGAAGCGACATAGAGGTGGAAGCGACTTCCACCATACTGGACGGGTCCAAGGCAGCAGCAGGGGAGGTGGAAAGGAGACGGGCCTGGGAGATTTCAAGGACAGATGGGACTTGAGGATGGAGCGGAAGAGGGAGGGGGCACAGGTGACAGCAGGGTTCCAATTCTTGACTGTTTGGTGTTAGCTCTATTTAAAGAAAGACAGATAATTCAGAACAGTAATTTTTAGTTGTTTTTTTTAGAGAGAGATGAAGGGAGCAGGAAGAGAAGGGGGGGTGGAGAGAGGGAGACATCTGTTTGTCATTCCACTTATTTATGTATTCATCGGTGGACGCTTGTATGTGCCCTGACTGGGGCAACCCTGGCGTATCAGGATGATGCTCTAACCAACTGAGCTACCAGGCCAGGGCCCAGAAGAGTGGTTTTGAGAGCTTCATGCAGTGGCTTCATGAGAAAGAAAGGAGCAAGCGATACAAAGGAGCTCAGATTTCTGCGTTGTTGTCAAGCTTTGGCTTGTGTTTGTCCTGGAAAGCTAACCGAATTAATTGGACCTCAGTACAATTATCTTAATTTACAACATTAGGTAAAATCTATAAATGTCAAGATGTGAAGTGCAAGAATGTAATGGGGATTGTCAAAGAGGCTACTACATCTGCAATATTGTCCCTTAACTGCCAAGGAAACGTTTGAAGACGCTGGGAGGACGTGGCCCATGAGCTATGGGGCAGCTGCAGAGGGAACGGGGCCCTGACCAGAACTGACGGGGACCGTGTGTGTGCCTGGCAACCCCCCGGGGCCAGCTCCAAACAGTCAGTTTACCTATTTTTTTTAAAGATTTTATTTATTTTTTTTAGAGAGGGAAGGGAGGGAGAAAGAGAGAGAGAGAGAGAGAGAGAGAGAGAGAGAGAGAGAAACATCAATGTGCGGTTGCTGAGAGCCGTGGCCTGCAACCCAGGCATGTGCCCTGACTGGGAATCGAACTTGCGACACTTTGACACTTTTTCGCTCAATCCACTGAGCTACACCAGTCAGGCTTAGTTTACCTATTTTTAAATTTAATTTTAATGTTTATCAAAATATTACAGATATGCTGATGAAAAAGTCAAAGAAAAAAAGCACAAAAATAAAAGTTCTTATATTTGCTATGGCCCATATATGACTACAACAGAAAACCCACATGCTGGTAACATAAGCTATAAAAGATGATTTTAATTTTGTTGTTGTTGTTGTTGTTCACAATCAGAGGGCCAGAAGTGAGCAATGGGTTAATTTGTTCAACAGCGTTAGGTTGATGTTTCTTTCTTGGCATTTCCCTCATGACCACAAAATGGCTGCTGCAGCTCCTTGAGTTATCAGTGACATCTGTATTCCAGGCAAGAGGAAGGTAGCAAAGTCTTTTCCCAAAATCTCCAGCAGGTTTCTGATTATGTCATCTTCCAGAACCATGTTTCGTGACCAGGCTCAGCTGCAAAGGAGTCTGGGAACATGAGAGGTTTTCTTTTTTAGTTTCTCAGACCCTACAGTGGAAAGGCAAGGAAAAGAAGGTTGGAATGGGTATTGAGTGGATCAACCATCAGTGTCCACCATGATCCCTGTCCCAACCCGCCTCACCATGAACTCTCACTTCCCTGTCGCCACCACTTTCAGCTCTTAGAATGGCCTCTCTTTCCCCTGTGTATTATCTCTGTTTTACTAAATAAAATATTTATTCTGTTATTTCTTGATTTTCCCCCCATTCATGTATTTATTGTCTCCCAGGCATGGAAGGTAAAGATTTATCTTTCCTCAGTCCTGCCTCGCCTACTCCACACACACACACACACACACACACACACAAACGTCCTTATTTCACATTCCAAGTGTAGTTTTGGTACTTTTGGTACTTTGGTATTTTAACTTTACATTTAATATTTAAAAATATTGAACCAACAAAATGATCTGAATCAGGTGATCAAGGTCAATATCAACAGTAATAAATCAGGTTGATGGTACGTACCCTTGATACAATGGGATGAACATGCACTTGACCTCCCTGGTCTTCCTCCCAAGCACCTATGTCCCAGTCTAATGATAAGGGGAACATCAGACAAACCCCAGTGGAGGGATGTTCTGCAGAATACTCGACAGGTTCTGCTTAAAACTGTCAAGGTCATCAAAAACAAGGACAGTCTGAGAAACTGTCACAGCCCAGAGGAGCCTCTGGAGACACGACAACCAAATGTGATGTGGATTTCCTAGAACAGAAAAAAAGCATTAAGTCAAACTAAGGAAATCTGAATAAACTATTAACTTTAGTTCACGATCATGTATCAATATCGGTCTATTAAGTTTAACAAATTTGCCATGTTAACATAAGGTGTTAGTGACAGAACCTGGGTATGGGGATCTGGGAACTCTAAACTGCATTAGCAATTTTCCCTGTAAATCTAAGACTTTTCTAAAAAGAAATCTAGCCCTGGCTGGCATAGCTCAGTGGATTGAGCATGGGCTGTGAACCAAAGTGTCGCAGGTTCAATTCCCAGCCAGGGTACATGCCTGGGTTGCAGGCCATGGCCCCCAGCAACTGCACATTGATGTTTCTCTCTCTCTTTCTCCTTCCCTTCCCTGTCTAGAAATAAATAAATAAAATCTTAAAAAAAAAGAACTCTGTCACAACACTGAGCTCATATTCCGTGTTCGTATCGCGATGATTATTTGTATCATTCATGAAGCAGGCCCTGTGCACCGCGCCGGCATCGTCTGTTTTCCCCGGGGGTAGCAGTCGCCTCTGTCTTCCAGTCACCTGAGTCTCTCAGCATGATCAAGCACTTCGAGTGATTCATCAGCTTAATTTATTTTTCAGCTCCAAGCACCGCCCCATTGTCCTCTTAATCCTCCCTCAGTCAGAGGTTCAGGTTTTTTGTTTTTTAATCTCGCCGTTGCTGGTGGAGAATGACTGGTAGCGTTCATTAGAGGAGGAAAAGGAAGCAGACACACCTCCAACCACTGGACACCCTTCCTTTCCGGCACCTGGCGCTTCTCCCAGGGCCCTTTGTGAGTGGGGTGGGCGGCTCAGGAAGTTGACAGGGCACTCAACTGTCTTGGGACTTGGCAGCCTCTGTCCAGGACTCCCCTTTAAGCCGGCAAACACCACCACTCACCGCTCCTGTCTCTTGAGCCGGGCCTGGGTGCCAGGCAGCGCGCGGAGCACTCACATGCAGGAGCTCAGGGGCCCTGTGGAGCGGCGCGGAGAGTTCGCTGCCTTGGGTGGGGCACGTGCCCGCTCCGATCCGGCACCAGTCCCGGAGCCTCGTTTCACATCTGCCCGCTTTACGCACTTACTTCCCTCTCGGGCTCCCTAAGGGCCACGGAAGTTGAGACCCCTCCGGCTACGCCCCCCTAGGGAAGACCATGTCTCCAAGTCCCAGAAGGAAGACGACCCGGCCACAGTCAGTCCCTGTGGCCTCCCTCGGCGGCTAGAGCCCTCGTCTTTCAGGACCCCGTGGGCTCCCTCTTCCTCCTGTGCACTGGGTGTGATGACAGCTGTCAAGAGGGGTCGGGCCTTTGAGGCGGGAAGCTCTCCAGGCCCAAAGAGGGGATTAGAGTCTGTTGCTGCCCGCGCCAGCGCCTGCCCAGGACTGACTTCTCTCAGAATCATTTCCTCTGAGGCTCACGCTCCGGCGGATCGACCGTGGGAGGCACCTGGTGTGGGTCTGGCCCTTTATCGGGCATCCGTGTGTCTGCTCCACAAGGTCACACTCCCCCAGCATCGCATCTTACCTCTCGTGGGTTCCCATCCGGTCACGTCCCAGCTGCCTGCAGCCAGGGGCAAATGCCATTCCCGCTGATTCTGCACGCTTTCGGTGAGCACCTACTGTGTGCCAGGCATCAGGCACTCTCCCAGCAAACTGCAGTCATTCTAGTTTCCCTTCACGGTTTTCGGAAGTTCCATCTGTGCTATTTTTGACCTAATAGTTTTCTTTAGACTAACTCCCTTCTTATTTCAATAAATATGGTTTGAAAAAGAACTTTAGACCACCGCCATCAATGGAAGACAAATGTCACTTGCCAAAAGCAAGTAGTAACCTTGAAAATGAAAACGTAACTGTTAAAATAAAAACCAGGCCCCGACTGGCGTGGCTCAGGGGGTTGGGCGTTGTCCCGCAAACCCAAAGGCTGCTGGTTCTGTTCCTGGTCAGGGCACACACGAGTTCGGTCCCCGGTTGGGGCAGGTACGAGAAGCAACCGATGGATGGTTCTCTCTCACATCGCTGTTTCTCTCCCTCTCTTTCTCTCTTCCTTTCCTTCTCTCTAAAAATAAATAAATAAAATCTTTAAAATAAGATAAAAATCATTCACCTTTGTCCAACCCCAACTACGTACATAGCCAGGGCGATGGTACTGCCTCTCCTTTACACCCCGCCGTGTCCCCATGAGGTGGGTGCCGTCCCTGTGCCCGCTCTGCAGATGTGGGAGCTGGGGCTCAGGGGGGTGAAGGCGCTCGCCTGGGAAAGAGGGTTGGGAAGTGGCAGGACTGAGATTCAAACCTGTGAGGCCCTGTCCTGGGTCTTGAGAGACCTACGTAGGTCTTTTTCTGCCTTCCTGGCTGTTGCTGTCCTAGCCACTGAGATTCCTCAGGGCCACAAGAACCTGTTTTTACACCCCGAGGGCATTTGTCCACACACGGGAGAGGTCAGGGTCCCCCAGAGAGCGTCCCGATGATGTGGGAGACTTCAGTCTCACGCCCCATGACCCAGCCTGGTTCTTCACCCCTCCCCTCAACCACCATCTTCAATAGTCTTTCCAGGGAACCCTCTGTCCTCTGGTTATTCCAAAAGCCTCCCCTTCTTCAGTAGCGTCAAGGGGATGGCGCTAGTTCAGGGTGTATCGGACGCTGCATCACTCATGACTCCTTTGGTTGCAAAGTGGCAGAACCCTAACACTCAATGGCTTACATAAAAGGGGGATTTTTGACTCATGTCACTGAGAAGTTCTGGTATGAAGGACTTCAGTCATGGCTGGATCCAGGATTTACACCCTGTCATCTGGACTTATCATTCTCTCTGTCCTGCTGTCATTCACTCATCTCTCTACCTGCTTCCCCATGTCCGTTCCCTCCCGTCTTCTGTGTCGGTTCATTCTCCTTTTGCAGTGGCGGAAGTGCCTGCCGGCAGCTCCAGGCTAACAGTCTCCCAGCTCAGCAACTCCCATAGAAAAAGAACACTCCTTTCCTAACAGTTTCAGCAACAGTCCCGGGCCAACTCTTATGGGTCCGGATTAGATCAAAGGTCTCTCCCTGAGACCACTGCTAAACCAGCTAATCCACATGGACCAAGAGTGGGAGAGGGGAGGTCTCCCAAAGGAAAATTAGGGTGCTGGTACCAAAGGAGGGAAAAGACACATCCTGGAGGCCAGACAACATGTAACTCCTATAGATGTAAAGTTGGCATTTGCAAAACCGCGCAAGACCCGGATGTTCCGGTTAGTAGACGACCAAGAGCTGATCGCCTGCTCAGTTCCTCAGGCACCGTGGGGTTTCGGAGGGGAGGCCACCAGAGCCCACAGAGGTGTGTTTCCTTCAGCCGCCCTTCCTGGTGCCCTGGCAGCGTCGGCCTGACCCTCCCCATCCCAACTGGGAGGCAAGGAGAGCCTGCCCAGGCGCACCATCTTTGGGCTCATTAACCCGGAGATCTTTAATGAGTTCCTTCTCTCTCACCACAAACCTTCAGCCAAGAAACTGTCCTCAGGCCAGAAGAATTTAGACACAGCAGAGAGAGGGTAGCTCAGGAGGGAAAGACTAAGTAAGAACAGGGATTGGCAAAG
Source organism: Phyllostomus discolor (assembly GCF_004126475.2). Classification (NCBI taxonomy): domain Eukaryota; kingdom Metazoa; phylum Chordata; class Mammalia; order Chiroptera; family Phyllostomidae; genus Phyllostomus; species Phyllostomus discolor. Next base: position 45,514,179 of record NC_040915.2, read on the forward strand.
AGTTGGCGATTCATTCATATTCATTCATACTCCCTCCTTGCCTCCCTTGTCCCTGCCCCTCCTTTTCTGTCCCTCATGCTCTCTCTCTCTAGGCCTCTCTGCAGCCCAGGCTCTGTCGCTCCCCATGCACATGGCCCAAGAAATCTTCCCTAATTTCCTCTCTTTAAGGTCCCAGCACAGCCTATGTAGCACCCTTGAAGCCCATTCATATACAGGAGAATCTGATTGGTCCAGCTGCAGCCAAGGAACCACATCCTGAGCCAATCAGCTCCAGCCTGGATGAGCTCTGTGCTCTCAGGCCCCACCACCCAGGGGGAGGGGCCCAGGTCTCCCGCAAAAAAAGGTGAGAACCAGAACCCCATCTCCAAAGAATCCATTGACATCCACTAGCATTCAACTAAAATCTGGTGACTTTTAAATTTTATTTAAAAATCAGGCCTCTCTTAGGGTTTTTGTGAGGTGGCGGCGGGTGTGAGGTTTGTCAGCCTAGTGATAGCAAAGAGATTTAATTCCGTGGTTAAAATTTCGAAAACCTCTACAGCACAGGCAGCTGCCCTTCTGGGAAGACAAGGCGAGGGAGCCAGCGTGCTCCCCTGCGGAGCACTCCGGGGCCTGGTATAACATTTATTTGGGCGCTTGCATCACACATGTGCCACGTGACGGATTGCTGGACGTTGACAGCATGGCTCCGATACTAAAAACATATGACTCCATATGGAATGCCGCGGTATGGGGTGGAAATCCTGGACGGCTCGAGGCTGCAGATGGCCATGTATAATTCACGGGATTTGTAAGACTCTGCATCTGCTTCGTTGCTCATTCTTCAGTTGTCAGACAGACATAATCCCGAGCCTCTTATTTTATAACACAGATCTGCCAACGGGAGTGGGGAGGGGAGGTGAGGGAGGCTGAGCCGCTGCCAGGAGAACTCAGAAATAATTTGGGGAGAGCATTCGGCTTGCCAGCGAGGACAGAAGCACGCGCCGCAGGAAGCCTGGGCGAGGTTGGAAACCGGCTGCCGGTTTCCTGGTCCCTTGTGGAAGGCCAGGTTCCTGAGGAGTCTCCTGGAAAGGGGTGTGTTTTGATTTTGCCTCAGCCGTGGGCCTCCCAGTGGGGTTTTCGTTTAGGCTGGATCAGCCTTGATCAGCCTCGTGGATGAGCCAGCAGGTCAAAGGGCAAGGTGTTTAGGCATTTTATTACATTAAGTCAGCGTGTCTTACAGACCGTCTCATGCTGTCACGTCACAGTGTTATGTGGCAAAAAGAGGTTCGATTTAGTGTCACTTCCTTCTGCAGCCTCTCCTGAACCCCCTTCACTAGGTTAAGTACCTGTCCCCGTCCCGGCTGGGGTGCGTGTCTCCTCAGCCCATGCTGGGGTCACCTGCACAGTTCGGGTACGGTCCGAGGCTTTCTTCCATCTGCCTGCCCGGGGGCCTTTGCTTTAGAAGCCAGAGCTCACGTGGACCTTGTGTGGGACAGGCCACAGTGCCAGGGAGCCGGCAGCCCAGGGGCTACTCTCCACCCACAAGGGAGGGGCGGGCAAAGAAATACCCCAGCTTCTCACCCCCGGCAAGGCAGCTCTGAGTGGTGCTCCGCATGGTGCATGGTTCTCTGGAGGGCCCCGGGGCTGAGCCCCAGCTGCCCACGGCTGAAAGCTTGCTTGTCACCCCGCCTTTTGTTAGCATATGTTCTCTGTCTGACTTCCCTCTGCTGCTGGCACTTCCTGGGTCACCTCCCCGAAACCTATTTGCTTTCAGGTTCTTGCCCCAGGGCCTGCTTAGGGGGTAACCAGAATTACAGCGTAGACTCTCTCTCATGACCCCTCAGACCCCCGGATTTCCTCTTTCAGAGCGCTGTTCACATTTGGTTGCTGTCCCTCATTTAACTGTCTCTTTCCCCCCGCTATTCCCCGAGGCAGGGACTCTTACTCTTCATTGTAAGCACAGTGCCTGGCACCCAGTAGGTGCTTAATAAACATCTGTGGAGGTTCTCCTGGCTTGTTCACTCACCGGGTTGCTTGACACGCCTCAGCCGCCTCCACTCCCTCACCTGTAACGAGTGGACAATAAAGCTCTCTTGTCTACTGCATGGGACTGTGGTAAGGAGTAAACAATACGATGAGGGAGGAAAATGTGATTAACTCCTGAAATGCTCAACCAAAGTAAGGACCCACTAGGTCAGAATTTCTAAAAAGAATTTCCAACTCTCCTGGTTTATAGGACTCAATTTCAGATGGGGCCCCAAAGCAATTTTATTTAAATAATTGTGTGTTTACTTGACTCAAACTACAAAAAAAATAAGCAGCCCATCAAACTCAAATGTATTAGTTGTGGATGCATTTGGTTTCAAATAACTGAAAATTCAACTAACAGTGGCTTTATACAAATAATGGGTTAATTTTTTTTTAGATTAAAAAATATTTTATTTATTTATTTAGAGAGGGTAGGGGAGGGAGAAAGAGAGGGAGATAAACATCAATGTGTGGTTGCCTCTCGCATGCCCCCTACTGAGGACCTGGCCTACAACCCAGGCATATGCCCTGACTGGGAATCGAACCGGCAACCCTTTGATTTGCAGGCTAGCACTCAATCCACTGAGCCACACCAGCTAAGGCAGGGGCTAGTTTTTTTTCAGTTAACAAGCTCTTCAGGCATCAACAGTCCAATGCTGGTGCAGCTATCTGAGGATGTTGTCAAAGACCCAGGCTCCTTCTAACTCCCTGCTTTCCTCCTTGTCATGAGGCTTTTATCCTCATGGCTTCAAGAGGGTTGCTGCCCTCCAGGCATTGCATTCTCTGTCCAGGCAGGGAGAGGGAAAAGTGGGGAGGGAAAAGACTGTACCAGCTGAGTCTGTCTATCATCATCATCATCATCATCAATTTTTTTAAATTAGAAAAGCACTAAGTTTTCTGGGAACTTTACCCAACAGTCTTCTGCTTACATCTCATTGGCCAGAACTAAGGTCCCTGATCACTCCTAGCTACATGGGAATCTGAGAAGGCAATCTTAGCTGGGCACATTGCTTCCCTGATAAAATGAGTAAGGGCACTGTGACTTCAGAAATAGCTTTAGTAAGAGAAAAGAAGCGGGTTTAAAGGAAGATATGAAAGAGACAACAACACTGCTGGAATCCAGTCTGAGAAACTTGTACTCCCTGTGCTCCATTCTTCTCTTCTTATCTGTATGACCCAGGAGTACACTTTCCCAGCCCCAGACACCTGGCAGTTTCTGTCCCTCCACTGGATATTATGAATCAAAACACCCTGACATTCAAACGGGAAGTGTGTCATTTAAGGATGTGGATTGCATGCCCAGTCACCGGAGTCATTGCACGATTCTGTGGGTCACCCATGTAGGCAGGGCTCAGCTGGGTGGTTCTTCTGTTCTACGTGGTGCTGAAAAGGGGTCACTCAGGAGCTTTCAGAGGGGCCACACTCACGTGGGAGTCTCACCCAGATGCCTGGAAGGCTGCACTTCCCCGAGGTCTCCTGACCGAAGCTCCAGCGCATGGCCTCTCCAGCGCGGTCACCTCGGGCTAGTCGGACTCCTCCGAGCATGAGGGATCCAGCAAATAAGAGGAAAGCTGGTGATATTTGATGACCCGGCTTCAGAAGTCACCGTGTCACTTCCTCCAGACCCAGCCCTTCAGATTCAAGTGGAAAGAACAAGACTCCACGCCCCCACCCCACTCGCCCATCTCAGTGGGAGAACTAAGGATTCGCACCGTCTTGTTTTAAACCACCCATCTCCCACCTGGACAGGTGGTGGTTTGCCTCTTCTCTGCCTCCTAGCCCGTCCCTCTAAGCAAGAAGGACAAAGAAGTTTCTCATCTCTGTGCTGGCAAAGAGACAAACAAAACCGGGGCCTTACTCAGAGAATGCTTTGCGCTGTAACCTGCTCTCGCCCCAGGCAGCAAGGGCATCCTTTGGCACCAGCCGGGGCTGGGAGAGCCCTCAGAGGCCCAGGCATCAAACTGGACGCCGTTACAGCTGACTCTACCCCTCTGCCCCGTCTCTGTCCCTGACCTTTTGACTTGGAGTCACCCACCCTCCCTCCTGATCTTCCCAGCTCTGCGCAGCCCAAAGCTCCCTCTCTCTGTCTCGGGACTGAGTAAACTCTCACGTGGGGACAATGGAAGCTTTGTCGTCTTCTCCTTCCTCGGGTGGGCCACTGTCTGTGTGAGAATCCAGAGATTACCCTGGCAGGCCGCGCTGGTGATTACCTCCGAGAACCCGCTCCTCGCAGGCTCTCCTGGCGGGCGGGGGCAGGCCGGCTGGCCGGCCGCACAAAGGGACGAGCGTTATCGCAGCACACCAGGCCGCGCCGGGCTTGGCTCCGTTGCAGAAAACACGCGTCGCTCATGCAGAACGCGCCAAATTGAAAAGATCGTGGGTTAATCAAATCCCTTTCTCCTCTGTCTCTATCCAGCTCAAGAGGGGCTGGCCTATTAATTAGAAACGCTTTTTTCATGTAAAACACGGGCACTCTGGAGATAAGGAAGGGAGACCCTTGATTGCACAGCCACGGCGATGTTGCAGTTGTTGTTTCATTACAAGGCGCCGCCGCCGCCGCCGCCGCCGCCGCCGCCGCCAGCCTCGTGGACACGGCGCAGACCTCCCTCTGCTCCCGGGGAAACACGCCCTGAGACTTGGGAAGTGCCCCGCCAGCCGCCAATGTCACGGGTTTCTCTCCCTGGAGTCAGGGTGCACCGCAGCCACGTCTCTGCGCAAGGCTAACAGAAGAACCTAGCAGGCTTTGATTCTGTGTTGTCCAATTACACTGGGCATCGGCCTCACGGGGCTACTTAAATTAAAAATGATTAAAATTTAGCATTCGATTTCTCGGTCCCTCTGGACACCTGGCGAGTGCGCAATGGCGGCATCGTGGCCGGCGGCGCCTGCACCAGGCGGCGCGGAGAGCGAACGCTGCGCGGTTGCAGAAAGTTCCACTGGGCCGCGCGGCGCTGCTGCTTGCAACAAGCTCATGAACCTCCCAGTTTTCACGTGGAAGAAATAGTAGAATAAAGTCAGGGTGGCTCAACAGGGTCCTATTGCCTCTACTGGGGAAGAAACGAACAAGAAACAAAATCCTGCTTTGTTTCCGCAGCGACACTGTTGGCGTGTCCTGCTCAGCACCCACTCGCTCCCCTTCTCCTGGTTCAGGTGGGGCTGGTCCCACCGCCAGCCCCAGGCCCAGGCCCAGCACCTAAGCCCGACCACTCAGAATACCCCTTTCCCTTGGCCATGGTGAGTGGGTCCCTCCCGTTGACCCAATCGGAGTAAATGCTTGAACTTGGGCTGGCACTGGTGGGAGGGGGTGTCCTCTCCTGTTGGGGTTGCCACGGAGGTAAGGTATGGGACTGGATCTGCTGGTGGCTGTCACATGTCATTCTGGAGAGAGTCAGCCTGCCAATGACCCCATTGCAGGAGAGAGCGGAGCAGAGGGTGGGTGGGGAGGGGAGCGTCCTGGCGGCACTGTTGATTCTCGGATCCAGCTGTGGCCGTTGAGGGATCAACCCCTGAACTTGCCAGTCAGGGGAGGCTATCCCCATTACCACCTTGGTGCTAATGGTGCTCCCCAAGTTCCTGCATAGGCCTGTTTGAGCTGGGCTCCTGCCACAGCCACAAGAATTCTGATTAGTCTGTGTTCTGAGGATGACAGTCCATTTAGAAAGGAAGAGGAGGCTAGTTTTTCTTCATTCTTGAATTATTATTAAGATTCCATTTAGCCCCAGCGAGGTGGGTGGGTGGGTTGGTTGGAATGCCGTCCCGCACACCGAAGGGTTTCGGGTTCGATCCCCAGTCAGGGCACATACTACGGGAGGCGACAGGTCGATGTTTCTCTCTCACATTGATGTCTCCCTCTCTTTCTTACTCTCTCTCTAAAATCAGTAAGCATATCCTTGGGTGAGGATTTTTTTTAAAGATTTTATTTATTTATTTTTAGAGAGGGAAGGGAGGGAGAAAGAGAGAGAGAAACATCAATGTGTGGTTTCTGGGGGCCAGGGCCTACATCCCAGGCATGTGCCCTGACTGGGAATCGAACCTGCGATGCTTTGGTTCGCAGCCCACGCTCAATCCACTGAGCTATGCCAGCCAGGGCTGGGTGAGGATTTTTTTTAAAAAAGCATTCACTTCACGTGATAGGAAGGTGTCAATTCCAGATGGGTCCACCTTGGTCCTCCCTGGCTCATGAAGCTCCCTGCCCCTGGGGAGTCCGGGGGCTCCGGTGAGACCACACCAAGCTGGCACCATTGCCTGAGCACGGGGCTAAGGTTGGAACGGAGACTGGCTGTGTTGATGACGGAGCCACGTCAGTGGGGGCAGCGGACTGAGAGGCCACGCAGCTCAGCTGCTGGGAACCCTGTTCTCAGCCTTCACCCACCTGAGGCCCGTGTCCTTTCAACAAACCACCTTTAATTTGAGCTGCCTTGAGTGGGGGTCTGTTCCCGACACTCCAATATTCCCGGTTAAGAGAGTGTCAAAACCCTGCAAGGTGTTTTATTTGGACCAGGTAATTCTATTTGTAGGACTTTATTTCCAGAAGATAACTAAAGTCTACAAAAAGGTTTAGAAGATTTCTTCTTTTTACTTGTTTGCTTTGTTTTAATTTTAATTTCTTTTTTTAAAGATTTTATTTACTTAGTTTTAGAAAGGAAAGGGAGGGAGATAGAGAGAGAGAGAAACATCAATGTGTGGTTGCTGGGGGTCATGGCCTGCAACCCAGGCATGTACCCTGACTGGGAATCGAACCTGCCACACTTTGGTTTGTAGCCTGTGCTCAATCCACTGAGCTACGCCAGCCAGGGCTCATTTTAATTTCTGTGCTGTACATTGCTCTTACTGTAAGAGACTCCCAGCCTTCTCCTCCCTCATGTAAGAGTCAAATGGTGAGGTCCATCTCAAAACCACATTAAACCTTCAACCGAATTTAAACTCTGGGGTTGCTGAGCAAGGAACTTTACTTACTCTTGACAGTTAATGAATGAACAGCACTCTTGGAAGGAGGGTCGTACCTCCTTCTGTTCCCTTCCCTGCTCCAACCACCACGCCATGTGATTTGGGAGGAAAGCTGCCTGTAGCAGAGACTCGAGTTCAAATCCCTGCTCCACCACTTAATAAGTGTACAACTGAGGGAAAGTTGCAGAACCGCCTAGGCCTCAGTTTCCCCAAGTAGAAAGTGGGGGTAATAACTGCATATTCAGCGGGAAGTTGCCAGAGGCTCTGATGAGTTGATGCACATGAAGTTCCTAATACGGTGTCGCGCAGAGCCAGGGCTCCCTGAACAGTACCGCTGTCGTTTGAGATAGGGGGGTGGGAAGGAAACAGAATCCCCACACGATCAAGTGATTCCACTGCTAGATATGTACCCAGAAGAATGGAAAGCAGGTACTCAAATAGATGCCTGTATGCCAATGTTCATTGTAACGTTATTCACAGTCACCAAAAGGTGGAAACAACCCAAATGTCTGTTAACCGACGGTGGATAAACACAACATTGTATATCCACCCAATGAGATATGATTGAGTCCTAGAAGGAAAAGCAGTCCTGACATGTGCTACAATGTGACCAAATCAACACAGATTGCCAAATGCAACCGGCCACACCAATGTACCCCTAAGTCACAGGGGCCTGCCCAGGGTTGGAGTGGGGTAGAAATGCATATTTCAGTTTTACCTGCCAGTGAGATGTTTATTGAACATCTACTATGTGCCAAGCGCTTAGCTCATTGTTGGAAATGCAGTAGCTCACACCATCTCTGCCCTCCTGGAGTTTCTGTTCTGAGTAAAAACTGCCAAATGATCATCGTGGCCTTGGAGGAAGTGTCAGGCGCTCTGATGACCTGGAGGTCATCAAGCTACTAAACTCGATAGGGGCGGGCATAGTGTCAGGAGGTTTCCTGGGTGGGGCGAGGGAGCTGCAGAACCTAATCTTCTCGTGATGGTCGGAAGAATGTTCCAGACAGGGGACAGCAAGTGCAAAGGCTCAGAGGAAGAGTGGGCATGTCTGTTCAGAGGAATTTTCGGTCCTTGAGCAGTGGAGTCATAGCATGGGGAGGGAAATCAGGCAGGTGTGCAGCTGGACAGGTGAGCAGGGCCCAGGCGTGAAGGGCCCTGTAGGGCAGTTAGAGTTTCAGCTTGTTATTCGAGGCCACGGGAAGGCGTCGAGAGAATTTAAGTTGGGAAATGACATGTTATAGTATTTTTAAAAAGACCTTCTTTCGAAGTTAACAAAATGAGATATTATTAGCCACCGTGGCTAGGGAAATTGCTTGTAAAAAAACCCCCCAAAACTCGCAAGCACAATTTTTAACTTGACAGTGTTTTGCAGACATTCTGGAACATTTGAAACATTCGTTATGCTGACACCGACTACCAAACCCCGTTCCCTCGAGCTCAGCTGTGTTGTAGCTGAGCACTGGCTCAGTGTGTTTACGCCACACAGCACCCAATTTTCTAAATCTCGGCAAATTCGCCCTTAACAGGAAAATACTGGGTACAGAGCCTCTTCCCACTCCACCCAAATTATCCCCCTTGGTGGGTGCTGACAGTCGGATGCTATGACAGTTGTTACGACACGACAGGCTGGAGCCGCGTCTCATTTGTAAGCCTTCCCGGGGGAACTCGTGGGAGTTCTCTTCTTCAGCGTTGCTGACACAGCACAGTAGGGTCACTGGGAAAGTCATTTGCCCTCTGAAACGCTCGGGAGAGACTGGGTTATGCTGCTGTAACAAAATCTAGGTCTCCATGGCTTACATTAACGCAGGTGTTTTTTTTTAAGATTTTATTTATTAATTTTTTTTTTAGAAAGAGAGTCAGGGAGGGAGAAAGAGAGGGAGAGAAACATCAATGTGTAGTTGCCTCTCAAGTGGCCCCCACTAGGGACCCAGCCTGCAACCCAGGCATGTGCCCTGGCTGGGAATCGAACCAGCAACCCTTCGGTTCACAGCCCTCACTCAATCCACTGAGCTACACCAGCCAGGCATCAACGCAGGTTTATTTCTCACCTGTCACCTGTCACCTGTCAGTCATGGACAGGTTGTGGCTCCGTTCCCTGTCACCTTCTTGTCAGGATCCAGGCCAGTGGAGGGGTGTCTCTCTGGGTCATCACTGGCCTTATGACAGAAGAAAAAGAACATGGTGGAGCGTGTGTTTGCTCTCAGCTTCTGCAGAAAAGGAAACGGAACTTCTCACCTTCCTGTCCCTTCATTCTCCCTCTGTTGGCTGCCTTTTAGGTATGTTTAATATTATCCTGTATAATTACAATGATAATAAAAATAATCACACTAAGTCTCATGGACCTACTGAGTCCCAGGCCTCACGATATTGTCTTATGGGCCTCATCTCATTTAACCCTACGCAGCAGGTGTTGGTATTACCACCAACTCAAAGACAAAGGTGTAAGTGCAGACACGGCCCCAGGCCCTGGAACGGGGTGTTTTCTTCCTGGAAGCCCCAGCCACCTGCCTGCGTGTCTGGGTGGAGGAAGGAAACCCCGGCCTGTAACCAGGACCAGGGATAAGCTCCGGGCCAAAGGGGAGCAGGCCCTGCAGAGCTGAAGTCTGACCCTGCCTCTTCTGAGGTTGCTTACTCGCCTCCGACCCTTCGAAAGGCCGCATCCCTGCTCCTGCTCTCCAGCTCCTTTGTAAGTGTAAATGACAGTATTTCAGTGTTAAAATTACTGAGGAGGCACAAAGTTCAAAGGCCAGATTAGTTTTCCAGCTAATTTCGTGCGATCGTGTCTGGAGGGTAATTATTAGCTTTGCAGAAACGCGTTGTATTTCTCTACTGTGAAACCGTCTTTCTGCGGGTCTGGAAGCTGCAGTGGGAGGCAGATGATGCAGCCTCCAGGCAGGGGAATCGTGTCGTGCTCAGGGCCTGGCCTGGCGGCGTGCGCACAGTAGGCACTCCCTACAAGCTTGCTGAGTCAGAGAGAGAGAACAGGACAAAGAGAGAGACGGAGAGAAGTAGACAGAATGAGGGAGGAAGGGAGACGGGAAGGGAGAGAAAAAGGAGGAAGAGATGGGGGAAGGAGCGAGGCAGAGAAGAAGGCTGGTGGGCCCAGCGGAGGGACGAGGGTCTCTCTTCGCCTGTGGTGCGTGGTGCGTGGCTGCAGACCAAAGAGGCCAGTGGCGGCTCCCACCTCCAGAGACAGAGCCCTTCCCGACTGGTGAGGCTCAGCTGGTTGAACTTCGTTTCGTAAAGCGGAAGGTTGATGGTTCAATTCCTGGTCTAGGCATCTGCCTGGGTTGTGGGTTTGGTTCCTTGTCTGGGTGCATGTGAGAGGTAACTGATCGATGTTTCTCTCTCACATTGATGTTTCTCTCCCTCTCTTTCTCCCTCCCTTCCCCTCTCTCTAAAAATAAGCAAATAAAATAAGAAAGGAAAGGAAAGGAAAGGAAGGGAAGGGAAGGGAGGAAGGATCTCTCCTGCCTCCTGATAGGGCTGGAGCCCAGAATGAAGAAATCCAACCCACTGAGAAGGGATTCTCGCAGCAATGAACTATGGGAGGACATTAAAACCCACAACCCCCACATGTGCTCTGTCTCCGTCCCTCCCTCACCTGTATCACCCCTATATCCAAGTACACAAAGTGCTTTTGACACTCTTCCCTCCACTCCGTCCCCCCCCCGACCTATTCCCTTCTGGACACTAAATGGTGAAAGTCTGGGCCAGCAGGGAGGAAGAATACTTTGCCTGTGGGGTTGCTCCCCATGCAGTGGGGAACACGCCCTCTCCTCCCGCCACCCCGGTTTCCGGTTGGCGTCGGCTCTGGGTCTCACTGCTGTCTGGGCTTGCCAGCGGGGAAGGAGTTGGGTATTTCCCTACCTCCTTTTGCCCTGGAGGGTCACCCTGTTTCAGGAGATAAAACTTGAATAGGCTCCCAGTTTTTCCTCTCAACCCGGCTGCATCTGCCTTATATTTTGTGGAAATTCCTCCCAGATCCTGGCACGAGGCACCTGTCAGTCTTGGGGGTCAGCACTGTGAGCTCTCAGCCCCCACTGCCTTCTTAGGCATTTCAGCGGGACGCTGGGGGATACATATCTCAGGGGCTGCGACTCCGGCGCCAGTTTCAACCAACCACATCCAACCTCTTCCTTTTACAGCCTCACCCACTGTTTGGCTCCCTGACTCATTCAATCCACAAACATTTATAGAGCACCCAGAATGTGCTGGGCACTGTACCACGCGCCAGAAATACGAAGGTGAATTGAGGTCCCACCTCGCTCTTGAAAGGGACCATCTTTTGCAGGAAGAGATTCATGATTTTAGCATTAGTATAAGCGTGGTGCGTGATGCTAGGACCTGGATAAACAGAGAGGTTAAGTGACCTGTGCAAGGCTGCACAGTAAAGATCCGGAGAACAGGCTGGTATCCTGGGTCGCCGGTCTATGTTCCTGCCATTGAGCCTCCTGGCCTCCTCCTTCCCATCATCTTGCGGTCCCTTCTCCAGCTCTCCTGCTGCAGGGATGAGGCATAGCATCGCTCCTTTCCCTACAGATATTTAAGTGTGTGGTTCTCTCTCCTCCCAGTGTCCACCCCAGTCCCGGTCCTTCTCACCCTTCAGCCTCTTGCAAGCTATGAACATCTCATCCCACGCACTGGAGCAGGTTTCCAGAGGTCTCTTCCACCTCCCTGTTTATGTGTGGGCCTGTGGCTTAATCCTTTTGCGTCTCTCTGGCCCGGGAGTTCTCAGAGCACACGATGTGAATGAAGCCAGTGGCTTCGGCATCTAGAGAATCTGACTTGTAGCTGTACTCTGCCACCTCTTTGCTGTGTGCCCTTGGCTGAGTTGCTTACTGTCTCTGAACCTCGTGTCTTCTCCTGTAAAATGGGACTAATAACACTGATCTGCCTGTTGTGGTATTTAAATGAACGTGTTTAAATATGCATTTAACACGGTGCCTGGCAAACGGTAAGTGCCTGATAAATGACACCTGCTATTGTTATTGCTATTATTGTTGTTATCACCACCGGTGTTCTCCCTGGTAGACTATGTTCCCCTGAGGGAAGGGACTGTACCTTTCTCAGGCCACCTGCCAAGCACTAACACAGTAGGCCATGGATGAATGCTCATTCAATGTGCTGACGCATTTAAGTCCAGTCAGAATGATCTGGCTGCCCCTTCAGTTGTAAAGAAGTAAACTTGAAGAGGACGTTGGAACCAAGTGATTTCCAATGTAAAACCCCAGAAGCCCCAGTTGTGTAGATTGCTCAGGGGGGAAAGGTCCCCTCTGTAAATCAGCTTCGGAAACACTGATCCTCCGTCCCTTTCTGGGAAAGTCAAATGACCCTCAGACTATGACAAAGGCTCTGACAACTTCTGCATGAAAGAAACCTTTGGAACTTTGTGGATCCCCCAGTCACCCAAACTCAATTGACCAAGGAACTCTTTTCTTATAAAACGTCTATTATCAAACTACTAACTTTATGTCCTAGAGGATATTCTCTCAGGGCTCCTGGTGCACACCATTCCTGAATCCCATTCTGCAATACTAGACCTGCTACCCTGGGGGAATATACCACCAGGGTATATTAAAGGCAATCTGACTGCCTTTAAGAATAATCAGTGGGGCTGAACACCTGAAACTAATACAAAATAATATCAAATGTAAACTGTGATTTAAAAAAAAATAACCAATGGGGCTAAGTGCACATGGGGTGTAGCCTCCGCAGGGCACTGCTAACCGAAAGCTCTCCCAACGTCCCTCACGAGGCCAGGGGCTGACGGGAAAGCCAAAGACATCATAATTTCCTTTTCAACAACAAAATGGTCATCAATATATATGTTTTTAAAATATTTCACTTATTGTACAAACAACAGTGCATCATTCGTTTTCCACAGAGACAGAATAGAGGTGGTTCGTGTGCTCTGCCAAAGGTTACTGGAACAATGGGGCACTTGCAACTGATCTGAAACCTTACGCTCGTGCCAGTCCCTTTAAAAGCATCACACACATTCAGGTTCCTGGCAGAACGGCTGTTCTCCTTGTCTGGTAAGAAATATGACCCGAAAACTACATATTTATTTTTTGCAATACATGCTATGGTCTGGTGAGATCTGAGGACTCTTGGAATTCCCTCCCGTCACGTTCAGTTGCACCCCGCCCTCCTCACATGCTAGGGTCACCAGTCCGCTTTTCGGATCTGCATCCTGGGCCGTATCTCTGCTTCGCTCTGCCTGTGCCGTTGCTGTTCCCTCGCCTTCAACACCCTTTTCCCCCTCGCCAGTAACGACAGCAACCGCCATTTGCTCTTCGCTTACTAGGGGCCGGGCTCTGCTGATAGCTTCACAAGTGGGACCTGATTTGATCCTTCTGGCAACCCTATAAGATGGAAGTTTACCACCCCCAACTGGCAGATGAGGAAACGGAGGCACCAAGGGTTAAGGACCATGAGCCTCTTCACACAGCTGGCAGGGGTTGGGGTCCAGAGTCCCTGCACTTGCCCTTAAGGGCCTCACGTTGATTTTTGTATTTACTGATGTGAAATTCACATCACGTAAGACGAGACGTTGTGAAGTGTATGATTCTGTGGCGTTGAACACACTTACAGTATTGTGCAACCGCCATTTTTGTATGATCCCAAGACATTTTCATCATCCCCAAAGGAACCTGTTGTACCCGTGAAGTGGTCACTCCCCATCCTCGCCTGCCCCAGCCCCTGGCCACCACCTGGCCACCACCAGTCTGCCTCCTCCCAGCCCTGTCCAGCATCCAGTTCCCTTTCTGGAACACCTCACTTTCCTGTCTGAATCATTGGTTCTTCACACAAAACAGCTGGAACTGGAGGTCCTGAAGGGCCGGGACTGGGTGTTGCTTAACTCTACATCCCCGGCGGTGAGCTGTGAGCACAAGACATATCTGTTGACATAACACAGTTGGCAGTTTCTCCTGGTTTTCCATTGTTCTTGATTATCTATTGAATTTATTGGGGCCCTCCCATGTGCTACTATGAGAATCATCAGAAAAAGTCTACAAGGAGGCAGAAAAGACTACCCCATCACACAAACGAGGACACGGGCTCGGAAAGAGTAAACCATCTTCTTTCTCTCCTCTGTGCCTTTGTATCAGCTTTCTGCTCCTAATGCTCTCACCATCCCTCCCCGGTCTGCGCAGAGTCCGGGCTCGCTCCTGTGTTAAAAAAGCAAAACCCCGGCACACAAAGGGAACTCACACACCAGCTTTCCATAGAGCCACCCAGACTCCTGCCGACGCCCAGCCTCTCTGCCCTGGGCTGGATTCCCTCGGCCCGGAGCCTCCTGCTCATCAGAAGCCCTGGTCTGCAGTTTGTGTGTCTTTGATGAATAAAAAATGGGGAAACGAATTAATTATTACTTAATAAATTCAGTTTGGTTGACAAAAATGTCCCAAAACATAAGGTCCCCAAGTTGGAGCCAGCCCAGACGTCCAGCAACGGGTGGCCGGTGACACAGAGAAGAATGCCGTCACGTGGTGGCATGCCAGGGAGGCAGGGGGACCTGCGGGGCACAGACACAGAAAGGCAGCCAGCATGTGGCTTTACAGGGAGAAGAAAATTGCAGAAGAATTTGGATGCCGCAGACTCATTCTTCTGGGTAGAAAAGAATCACACACCTGCCTGCGCGTAAATATAGATGCATTCACGGAGGAAACCCTACAAGAACACCAATTTTTCTAATGGTGGTAAAAGACATGTAAACACTGCCATCTTACTATTTTAAACCTACAGTTTCATGGTATCAGACACATTTTATACTATGGCGCTGCCATCACTACCTTCCGTCTCTAGAACCCTTCTATCTTGTGAAACGGAAACTCTGTCCCCATCAGACACCAACCCTCCCCCGCTCCTCCCCAGTGCCCGACAGACGGGACAGCACCACTCTCCGTTCCGTCTCCGGGAATGTAACCACTCCAGTGCCTCACAGTGTTTCCATTCGTGTGACTGACTTATTCGACTTAACATAATGTCCTATTTTTATGCATGTTGTAGCACGTGCCAGGATTTCTTTCCTCTTTGAGCCTGAATAATACTCCATTGTATGGGCAGACCACGTTTTGTTTATCCATTCATCCACTGCTGGACCCCTGGGTTGCTTCCACACTTTAGCTATTGTGAATAATACTGAGAGACACAGGGGGAGAATACCACATTTTTTTAACAAAACTAATCTCTGGGTAAGAAGATGGAATCATGAGAAAATTTTACCACCTTTCCCTTACTGCAGACAAGTTATTTTAGTTACAACATGTGCAAAAATACATTAAATCCAGAGAGAGCCCAGATCCCCGTATCCCACTCACAGAAGCGAAACCACAGCTTGGAGTGTTTTCTGTCGCACGTGAACAGATAATACGCACACAAGCACTGTCTGAAAGTGAAAGCTGACTTGTAGGCTAACCCAGCTCGCTCTGACCACGGAATGCCGTCTCAGTCAGTTCCTGTGGCTCTGCTCCGTGCTTTGTAACTATTTCCTGAGATTCCATTGCCGAGTGTATCTAACCGATGCTCTGTCGTGGACACTTAGCATTGAAGTTGTTTCTAGTTTTCACTGTTACAAACTGTGGTGCGATGAATATCCTTGAACGGTTATCTTTGCAGAGGTGTACAACTAGTTGTAAGAGAAATTCCCAGCACTGGCTGGTGTGGTTTAATGGGTTGAGCACTGGCCTGTGACCCTTCGATACCCAGGCAGTGCACACGCCTGGGTTGCAGGCCAGGTCCCCGGATGGGGGCATGTGAGGGGCAACTGGTCGATATTTCTCTCATATTAGTATTTCTTTCTCTTCCACTCTTTCTCCCTCCCTTCCCCTCTCTCTAAAAAATAAATAAAATCTTTTAAAAAAATTCTCAGAAGTGGAATTGCTATTCCAAAGGGTGTACACATTTAAAATGCAGATGGGTGTTGCCAAATTGTCCTCCAAAAAGGTTGTCCGGATTTACCTCATCATGTGAATGGGAGTATCTTCCCGCGTATCCTCAACCAACACCAGATAAGCTTCCACTTTTTAATTTGATAAAGGTGGAGCTTACAGCGGTTTCAGTGTGCCACTTTCAGTTACAAGTGCAGTTGAAGGCTTTCCAAATTTGGTGGCCAGGTGTTTTTTTTCTTTTTAAAGATTTTATTTATTCATTTTTAGAGAGAGGGAAAGAGAAGGAGAAAGAGGAGAGGAACAGCTCCTCAATGTGTGGTTGCCTCTCGTGCACCTCATACTGGAGACCTGGCCCACAACCCAGGCATGTGCCCTGACTGGGACTTGAACTGGCGACCCTTTGGTTTGCCGCCCACACTCCATCCACTGAGCTATGCCAGCCAGGGCCCAGCTGTTTTCCTTCTGAGCGTATTTAAATGCTTTGCCCACTTTTTGTTTATGTGGGAAGCCTTTTACGTTTCTTTAAGGCTTTCACTTTCTACATTATGTCCTTTCACTTTTTTTTATTACAGCTAGGAAGTTCAAGTCTGCAATCCCTTATCTGAAACTCTTGGGGAAGATGTGTTTCAAAATTCAGAGTTTGTTTGGCTGTCGGAAAGGCATCGGGGTTCCCGCGCCTTATCTAACACTCCCAGCGAGGTCCAGGGCAGGCTCCCATCGTCAAACGCATTAGTATTTCTGCAGCGAGAGGTATAAACATCCCCACACCGTGGGATGAAAAAGGAATATAAATAGCCTCATACTGCTTGGATCAGATTCTGCCACCAAATGTGTTAGCAGTAAAAACTCCCAGTTTTCAGAGCTTTTTGGGCTTTAGAATTTTGGCTAACGAATTATGGACCTGCATCCCATTTGTTTGCAGGGCGGGGAGGGGGGGAAGCCCAAGAGAGATAAGTTTAGAATTTAATAAATAAAGCTCATGCAGGGAAATTAACGGCGGGTGACAAGATCAGGACTCCTTCCTCCATCCCGAGGCTCTGAGAAGACACGGGCAGGCGGGATAAGGTGCAGACTTTTTCACTAACCCTGAGCGCGTAGGGACCGGCACATGTACTCCCGTCACGGTCGGCTGGCTGGCCGCAGCCCTCTCCTTTGCACACTTTTCTTTTTCCAGCCCAGCAGCCCTAACCCCGCCACCCGCCCTGTATTCCCGAAGCCTGCCTCCTACGCACAGCCTGGCCAGGACCACCTTCTCAGCGGCCCCTCCTTGTCCGACTGCTGGTGTGCGGTTCCCTTCGCTCCGTGCCCGCGCGCGCAGGTGAAATTAATCCACTCCCGCGGAGCACCCCAGCGGGAGGTCCTCGCACCTCCCCGCGGTCCAAGGACGGCAGGCAGTCGGCGATTCTCCTCGCGGAGACGCTGATGCTAATTCTTCCCCCAATGTACATAAAACCAGGTGCTTCCAGGAACTGTAAATATGAATCTACTTTAGGCTTTTAGAGCTACTGTGGAATTGAATAATCATAAAAGATACTCCTTTCATGGAGATTTATGGCCTCCCCTCACCCCCAACCTCCAGTTCTCAACCGATAAAAAAACCATATTTTACCAAAATATATCTCCCATCAGCGGTCCTGGAACACCTCCCTAACTGACTGTATTTATTGGGAAATGATTCACATTAATTTCAGGCATCATCCTAATATTGTATTTATGACAGGCTGCGTGAGCACCAGAAAGGGCCCTCGCCTTGTTCCTGGCACCCGTCCTCGGTTTCTGCACACACGTACTGTAAACACTGCCTGGAGAGACAGCACCGTAAAACTAAAATGGGTTATCTTCGGAGAATCTGTTCATCCTAATCAGATCAGACAACCACGCTCGCCTGATTTGAGAAGCTCAGAGGCTTCGCCCCATGTCTGTGGGCGTACTTTTCTGGGAACTTTCTCATTCCAACCCCGGCCCCCCCACTCGAAGATGTGATGGGACTTTTTTCGTGCTGCGGAGACCCTCGCCGCAAACGAGTCTCGATGGACAAACCCCGAGTGAGTGTGCAAAGCCAAGTGAGTAGTTGCTCAGTGTGCAGAAGGAGGAACTGAGGGGGGGGGGGCACAGGAGACCAGGGACAGGGTAAGATGGAGGCAGTTTGTTCAGCGGATCCATTTTGCGTGGCTCCAGGCAGCAAGCACAGGTGGAGACCTCGGGAGAGGACGTGCAGGACTCCTGTCCCTGAGGACACGAGTGCTTTGCACAAGCCAGAGGAAGAGGGATGAGCAGGGGCCATGCTGCGGTGCTAGGAGGGAGAGGCTCAAGGGTTTATAACAATAGCCAGCCCTGGCTGGTGTGGCTCAGTGGACAGAGCACCAGCCTGCGAACTCAAAGGTCACTGCTTAGATTCCCGATCAGGACGCATGCTTGGATTGCAGGCCAGGTCCCCAGTTGGGGGGGACGCGTGAGAGGCAACCAGTCGATGTATCTCTCACACATTGCTGTTTCTCTCCTTCTCTTTCTCCCTCCTTTCCCCTCTCTCCAAAAGTAAATAACTAAGATCTGAAAAAAGAAAAAGAATAGAGGGGTGTAATACTTAATCTTTATTGTGCGTGTGGTGTGATGAGGTCTCCCCTGCCCCCCAGTATACACACACCATTGCAGCTGTCATGTCTGCCGAAGGCCACCATCCAGGGCAACCTTAAGTGGGAGATGTTCTGGGGGAAGGGGACAGAGGGCTTTGTTCAACTGTGAGTTGCTCTAGTCTGAGGCAGCTGTTTCCACCTGCCCTCCATTCATTTTAGCACCTGCAAACAGCACCCCTCACCCTTCTGCACCATAATCCAGGCACTTGGGTGAGGCCGACCTCAACCCTTGGATCCAAGGATGGGCACATGGCTTAGACCCGGCCAATCAAAGCATTTTATCCTTTTAGACACAATGATTGGTTCCTGGTAGTCATATGACACAGACCTGGCCAATCAGAGCATTCTATTCTCCTACAATGATTGGTGTCAGGCCCAGCCAATCAGAGCTTGCTATCCTTCTGGCTACAGCAGCTGCTTCCAGGATTGACAGGTGACCTAGGACTGCCTAATCAGAATAGCTGACCTCCCTGTCCCCAGAGGTTGCTACAGGAAGGGCAGAGCCCAAAACCAGGCTGAAAAGGCCACTCCAGAATTTGGGCTGGAACTTTGGAGAAGGAAAACTCAAACCCTCTTTAGGCTAGGACTTTTGAGGGATAGGATGTAAACTTGAATGCCTAGCAGCAACTTCAGCCCTAGCAGACCTTCAAAAATGTCAGGGGTATTTTTAGCCCAGAGAGTTGGTGCATCCAGTGGCAGATTGGAGAAATGAGCCTGTGCTCTGGGGAGATGAAATGTGAAGCCACGAGAAACTCTGTTTCAGAAGAGGGGCTGGGCTCAGGGGAGCCTTGGGGGCTTCGGGGAGGCGCCAGGAGAGAAGCCAGGCTGCCAAGCATTTGGAACTGGGAGGGGAGGGGTGGCACACTCAGCGGGCCTGGGACCTGGACCCTCCCCTGGTCTCCTCCCAGGAGGGGGAGTAACACTCACAGTGAGATGGCCAAGTGAGCACAGACATGGGTAGGAGCCTTTTAATCATCCAACAAGCCCACAAGCTATAGCCCTGGAGCCTGACAGACAGCATCAGGGCTCAAAATGTTTTGTCAAACAACTGAGTACCCGTGACCTGAACAAACGTCCACAGTGGTTCAGGACCACACCAGGAGCCAGGACGACAAAGAGGAAAGCACCGCCCTTGCCTTCATGTTAGATGGGCCGTGGGAATTCAGCAGAGAGCCACTTAGCCCATCTTGCAAGGTCAGGGAAGGCTTCCTGGAAGAGGTGACTCTTTAACTGGAGGCTTGAAAGACAATCTGAAGTGAGCCAGGAAAAGGAGGGAGTCAAGTGCAAAAGCGTAGAGGTGCATTAAGAAAGAAAAATACATCGAAGTAACAACTCCCTTATGTCAAACCCTCCATGAGGGCCAGGCATCGCGCCAGGTGTGCAGAGGCCAGCCCTCGTTTCATCGTCACAGCAGCCATAGGAGGTAAGTGCTATTATCACCTCCAGTTTGCAGAGAGGAAACCTGGCCCCCACATGTTAAAAGCATAGACTCTGGAGCCCCAAGGCCCAGGTTCAAATCCTGAATTTGACACCAGCTGTGTCACTTGGGCAGCAATTTCCTCTCCCCGAGCCATAGGCTCCCATCCATAAAATGAAGATAATAACAGCACCCACCTCATTTAGGGTTGTTGTGGGAGCCACATGAACTGCCATAAGCCAAGTGCTGAAAACACTGCTTGGCATCTGGCCGTTGTTCGGTAAGCATTGTATGAATGTATGAATGAATGAGCGCGTGAGTGAATGGGTGAACAAATGAACACATGAAATTAGGGCTTGAAAAAGTATAACAACTTTCTAAAGCCACAAAGAAAGTGATCATCCTTAAGTCCGCTTCTCCAGACCTGCAGGACCAGACACAGGCTGGGTGCAGGGTCTATAGACCCAGGGGAACACTGGACACCACAGAAGACACCCAAAAGCTCTGAAGACCCCAGGAACATCCCTCCCCACCCTGTGGCTTAGTCCCCTCTCTGCACAATGGCTGTTTCCAAACTGGAAGGAACTTGCTTTGCTCCATGTCCCCGAAACAGCCACCTGAGTCCTTTGCTTCATGGTGCTGTGCTGCATCCGCAGACCACCGCTGTTGTTGCTCCATGTTTTCCTTCAAACTGACTCGCTTATTTTATTTTATTTTATTTTATTTTATTTTATTTTATTTTTTATCCTCACCTGAGGACATGCTAATTGATTTTAAGAGACAGGGAAAGGGAGAGAGAGAGAAAGAAAGAGAGAGAAACATCAATGTGAGAGAGAAACATCGATCAGGTGCCTCTCACATGCATCCCAATCATGGACTGAACCTGTAACTCAGGCCTGTGCCCTGCCTGGGAATTGAACATGTGACCTTTCAGTTTATGGGACAATGCTCCAACCAATTGAGCCACATTGGCCAGGGGTTGACTCACTTTTTAAAAAAGTTTAAATAAAAACAACATAAAACAAACAAAAAATTAAAAATAATCTTTATGTGTTATGGAGAAGGAAACTTGATGTTGCCATAGAATGTAAAATAAAAATAAATACATAGCCCTGGCTGGTGTGGCTCAGTGGATTGAGTGCCAGCCCGCAAACTGAAAGGTCGCAGGTTTGATTCCCAGTCAGGACACATGCCTGGGTTGCAGGCCAGGCCCCTAGGTGGGGCATGTGAGAATCCCGTGTTTCTCTCCCTCTCTTTTCCCTCCCTTCCTCTCTCTAAAAATAAATAAATATGATCTTTAAAAAATAAGTATATAAATAATAAATTTTAAAATGTTTTAATTGTCAACTCGACACAGTCTTATCTGTGGTATCTTCCGCACACATTTCTCACTAATTACAAAGGGAAAAGATGATAGTGGGGTGACCTGGCAGATGCCACCCTGACCAAGAGGACGGAGTTCGCCGCACCAGAAACGGGGCAAACTGACATCAGGCTCCTGATAACGCTGCGCCAAGGACAGAGCAATACCTCCGAGGCGTTCTTCCAGAAGTGCAAGGACGTCAGGCAAATTCCATCTGAGGGATGTCCTCCACAATGGACTCTTCAAAAAGGTCAAGATCAAGAAGGACAAAGAAAGGCTGATAGGCACTGTCCAGCCTAAAGGAAGCTAAAGAGACTCATTTCAATGTGTGATCCTGGATCAGAGCCTGGACTGGAAAATAGAGCTCACTTTTGGGCCAATTGGTGAATTGCGAACATGGAATCTAAAATTCAGATTCTAGGCCCTGGCCGACTAGCTCAGTTGGTTAGAGCATCGTCCCAATAAGTCAAGTTTGTGGTCAGGGTGCATACAAGAATCAATCAATCAATGTATAAATAAGTGGAACAACAAATCGATATTTTTCTTCCTCCTCCTTTTATTTCTAAAATCAATTTTAAAAATTCAGATTCTAGAACTGTACCAACCACTTCTCACTAGCCTTTTGGGTAAGATCAAGTGTAGACCCAGAACCGTACCAATATTAAGTTTCCCGAAAGTGATAACTGCATAGCAATTACGTATGAATGACCTTGTTCTTAGGAGACACATACTGAACTGTGTGTGTAAAGGATGGGGTAGCGATTGCATTAGCTCACAAACGGTTTGGGGGGTTACACGTATTATACACACAGACACAGATACGCATATAGACAGAGAGAGAAATAACGCAAATGTGGCAAAATGTCAACAGTTGGCAAATCTGGAGAAGTTCAGGGAGTTTGTTGCGCTCTTCTCGCAACTCTTCTGTTACATTTTTTTTTTCCAAATAAAGTTTTGAAAAACGTCCATCTGTGGAGAGTAAAAGCAGCAGCTCACATGTCGCCGAGGGAGGGGCTTGCACCTTGGGAAACTGCTCGGTGCGGTTCCTCCGTCTCCTTCCCCTTCTTGGTCCTCGCCGTCACAGGTTGGTCTCTGCTGAGTGGGCTCTGCCTGCCTGCTCGTGTCCCTCTTAGATTCCGGACCCACACCAGCATACTGACGGTTCTGAAAAGTCCTGCAGCCACAAAAATGCATCAAATGCTTTTTGTTGGGGTGAGGGGCTGTTGTTTTTTGAGCCCCGACTATGTCCCTGCTGCATGGAGAGCCTTGGGAGGTGGATGCTGCCATTGTACCCACTTCACAGACGAAGGAACTGAGACTCAAAGAGGCAGAGTCACTTATCCAAAGTTCCTGGGAAGCAGAAAATGGATCAGGCACCTCCCTTAGTTACCATGATATGCCTGCTTGGGGAGTCGCACAGTTACTGGGGACAATCTGGTGACTGCGAGCAAGCAGATCACTTGCTCGTTTCTGATCTGGAACAAGTCACTTACCCATACCACAGGGGTGATGGCAATTAAATGAGTCAGTACATTGAAAGCACTTGGAAGCAGCGTCTCACACAGTGCCTGGGAGAAACAGAGACTCAGAGCGGTTCAGGGACCTGGCCAGGGTCACACAGGGAGTGGCAGGCTCCGGGTTTGAACTCCAGCCTTGTAGCCCCCAGAGACCCAGCTATGATCCTGTGTCCTGCTGACCCTGAGCTCTGGGTCTGTCTCACCCTCTGGTTCTCGTCCCCATTCGCCCCCCTATCACAGCCCCCCTTCCAGCTTCCCCTGCCTGGTCAAGGCCCACGCCCATTTTCTTATCCTGGGTGGTTCCTGTCAGCCTTCATGAGGACAGGAGACATTGCTCCTGGGCCCTGTGCTGGGATCTCCAGCTCCTATTCCACACCCAGCCTCCTTGGGGAAGCTGAGCGCACCTTACCTGCAGCTGAAGCCAGCCCATCCACTCACAAACCCAGGGGTAACAGAACATTCCTCAGGCTCACCCAGCTGCCAAGTGAAATGGGCCACACGGAAGCCAGCATGGGAGATATTTATTCAGCAAAGAGAATAAAACAACAACAACACCGAAAACAACAGGGTCGGAATCCATTTCAGCCTAACCGATATTTTACACAATTGGATACGTTTGACTAAACTAATACATATGTATGGGGACTGGTGCATTTCCATTCAAACCAATGTAAATTACCTTTGACCAATATATTTTCCTGGAAATCAATGCATTTTAACATGAGATAATATTTATGAAATTGAATTTTTTATTGAAGCTAATGCAATTCTATTCTATTTTATGCATTTTTATTAAACTAATGCATTTTAAATTAATCCATTGTATATTAAGTACAACAGACACTGGTACTTACAGTAAAATAATATATGCCTGCTGAAATCAATAGAGTTTTAAAACTGGGTGTTTTCCATTTAACTGAGGGATGTTAAGAATATGCAGTCATGAGTTCAGGGCATGTGAATGTGAAATTGTGTCTTTTTCCCCCCAAAATCATTATCACGTAAAAGATCTTGTGCCTGAGGATGTGGCCGGAGGCCCGAGGATTTAGAATTAATTCACTATTATGACAGCCGACTCAATCAAACATCCTACTTGACCGACTTTTTGCCCAAGTGGACTGGTGGTTCTTAATCATGAGGTGTGACACAAGTCACTTGTCACCGCTAATAAAATACTGAAGTTTACAAAAAATTTACCTCGAAAGGAAAGCTAATGTTTTGAATCAGTCAGGACCCTGCAGGAAAAGATGGTACACTCAAACTGATATTTTGAGAAGAGTTTAATAAGGAGGCTATTTATTAAGCTGGGGGCAGGCTTGGAAAAAGCAGTGTTGCAGCCCCCTGGGGCTAGAGACCAGCAGGGCTGTTGCCATCTGGGCCTCCTGGGACCTGCAGAGAGCAGCTGCCGAGAGAGGAGCTGTGACCATCACGGAGCAACTCAGCCTCCCTCGGCAATCCCACCGAGAGGGAGCTAGAGCGGTAATGCATAGCCTCTCTCCTCCCTCCTGAGCTCTTGCTGATACTTTCCAGTGGCCAAAGCAACCAGAGGCAGGGGACGAGGAGCCTGTTGTTGCAGCCCTGGGGCAGCACAGGATTAGCTGGAGAAAGGTGAAGAAGGGTGAATTTGGACAGACGAATGGAAGATACCAGCACACCCACTAAGTGCTCATTGCACACCAAGTGCTTTCTCATTTACATCTCACAACACCGTGTGAGGAAGGTACTGCTATTATTCCCATTTCCAGCACGGGGAAATTGAGACTTGGGAATGCTAGGGCTTGGATGGAGGTTCATCCAACTTTGTGGAGGAAGGGGACAGTTTGGGGAAAAAAACCTTTCTCTTTAATAAAAGAAGACAAAGTTCTCTTTAGCCTCTTCATACCCCCTTCCTTGCTGCTTGTAACTGTGGCATGAGGACCTGATGCCTGGATCTGTGGCAGCCATGTTGTGACTATGAGGAGAGCTGTCCCCAGCATACTGAGTAGAGTGGGGCAGAAAGAGCAAAGGAGTCTGCATTCTTGCTGATATTATTGAGTCCCTAAACCAAGCCCAGAACCTCCTACCTTCAGGCTTCTTGGCAATTAACAGTAAACACTCTAGTCTTTTAAACCAATGTTGGTTGTGTTTACTGTTACCTGTAGCTAGAAGCATTGCTAACTGATACACCATTACAGATACATGGCTTTAATTTTTAATAATTTTATCTTTGTAAAAAAACACAAAATCAAATAACAAATAACCGCTCAACCACTTGAGCTCCACCAAACTTGTCAGTGGGATTTTTTTTCCTTCAAGGCAAAACCAAGATGCACGTGATTTATAAGGCTGAATTCACAGACATATTTTATTACATTTTTATACAACTTTTTTTCATCACGCACATTTAGCTGGCCGGACAGCTTGAGCATTGTCCCCTGTTGGTGAGGTCCCCATCGGCAGCCCTCACGGGGATAAGGCGGCTGTTGTCGCACTTCCTGTGGAAGAACCTTAAAAGCCTGCTCTTTCCCAACTCCCGTCAGCTCCAAGTCTGTTTAGGGAAACTTTGAGGGTTCCCGGATCCACCCACAGAACTCTAGGAGCCTCGACGGACTTCAAGACATTTCCTTAGAACTCTCAGTTGATAACAAACATCTCCCTTCTGTGAGAGAAGAGTTTTGTCCTAAATTTCCATCTTACTCCTTTGTTTGACTATAAACTCAGAAGATTCTAGGGTCTCAAGGGTTTGAGAAATTTTTACTCCTTTCTCGAAGGATTTACAGTGACGAGATTTCTTAATTTCACTCTCACACCCATTGCTTTAGCTCTGCCTAGCCTCGGTTTTCTTAGCTTGAAAATGAGCGTGATGCTAGGACCTACCTCGTAGGACTGTGTAGGGAAAGGAGTTAAGACATGCGCAATGACTGGACAGAGTACGGGCTCAATACTCTAGGCTCTTATGAATAGCAAACGTAGTGTCATTATTATCTCTGAGAGTCTAAATGCATCCACCCACATCACAGCCAGCTTCCTCAGTGCTGGCTGTCTTTACCATAATGTCTAAACTTTGGCTGAGTATCTACTTTATGAATTTGTCCATAGCGTCGATTAACCAAGGGAGCTTGATGGAAGTTAAGAGCTTGGGTGTTAAAATCAGAGAAACTTGGATTCAAATCCTGTCTCTGCTTCCCAGCTGTGTGACCTTAGGCAAGTCCCTTTGCCTCTCTGAGCCTCTCAGCTTCTTCATTTGGACAATGGACTAATAATGGCTGCCTCATGGACTGGCTCGTGGAATTAATGAATTTTATACATGGAAAGCTCTGAACACAGGGCACTGAAGAGCATCTGCCATCTCTCTTTATAGCTATCATTTTTTCTTGCTTGGTGTGCATGGAAATAAGTCTAAAGAGATAGATGCAAAGTTCTATGGTCTACGTGCTATTCTGTCTCTAGAGACAGATGGAGGGAGGAGGAAAGTGCAAGGAGGTTATTGGTTGAGTTGGAAGTTTCTTTTCTTATATGAAAGTGATCTCAAAGTTTATAGCAAATATGGTAGGGTTTCTTTATTAATATTTTAATATTGTTTCTAGATTCCAAACTCTTTGTGGTCTGAGACCCAGTTAAAGAACCTCAGTGCCCTGTACAGGGTCTGGTGCAGAGCAAGGGTCCGGTCAATGCTTGTTGCCCTAAATTCACCCCTGGACTAGTCTCCTCAGGCTGCTGTAACAAAATACCATAGACTGGGCGGCTTAAATAACAGACATTTATTTTCCCCCAGTTCTGGAGGCTGAGTCCAAAATCAGGTTACCGTCATGGCCAGGATCTGTTCGGGGCACTTTTCCCGGCTTGGAGGTAGAGGTAGAAATAGAAAGAGCGGTCTGGCGCCCCTTCTCCTGAGAGTATTCATCCCATCATGGGGGTTCCACCCTCATGACCTCATCTAAACCTAATTATCTTCCAAAGTCACCATTTCAAATGCCATTGCATTAGGAATTAGGGCTTTAACATATGAATTGGGGATTGGGGATACAATTCAGTCCATAGCAGTCTCCTAAAAGTTTGTGCTTCAGTTGCTAAGTATACCAAACCTCAAGATGAGAAGAGTGCATAAGAATCCTTAGAGAAGGATGGGGGGTAAAAAGGAGTTTAGCGTGGGCATTACGGGAAACCACAGGTCCACCCACTCTCGTGGCTTTCACCAGCCGGTGGTATACTGGCAAAGAGTTTGGGAGCTAGAGTTCATGGCTTGGATCCGCTTCTGTGACACCCTGGGCAGATGTCTTACCCTCTGTGGGTGTGAGTCTGTCTGTTAGTAAAATTAGGACTGTACAAAATAGTTGTGCACTGGCCTGCCTACCATTCCCCTTCCTGGTGAAAGGAGCCTCTCGGTTCTCTTTTAGCTAGCTTATGCCCTGGTGGCTTGGCCCCCCAGCACCACCCTGCTCAGCTGCAGAACTGGGCATGCAGCCTGGGCCTGGCCTCGCAGAGTCAGGGGCATTGGTTCTGGCACAGGCATATGCTCTGACCTGGACCAAGGAGAGCCTTCTGCAGGATTTCTGATGGAACCTCCAGGAAGAGGCTCTCTCTTTTCCCTGAGGATGTTAAGAAGGAAGGATGGAAGTACGGGCTGCTGGCACCCAGAGGAGAGAAGTCTGACTGAGAAGAAACCGACGCAGAAGAAATCAGAGCCCGAGGAGGAGAATGATGAGGCCTAAAATTCAACCTCAGAGGCTTCAGCTATGTCTCAAGCTCCTAACATCATTAAACCGGCCAGTTATATAAGCTGATGAACTGTTTTTGACTTAAGCCAATTTGAGTTGTTTCTGATCATTGCAACCAGAAGCATGTGACTAATTCAAATGCATTGGATAGAACTGTTGACATTAAACAGACAACCACATATTTCTCCGGCAAAATGGGTTTATTCCGAACAACAGAGAATTGCATTAGACATGCAGTCTAATGGCAAACCAGACACATAAGTCCGCAGAAACAAAGAAGAAGACCAGTTTTTCATAAACTTGGAAGCAGCCGTCGTCAACCAAGAGTCTAGTGGAGGAAAGGGAACGCTCCAACAATGGTGAATTCCCATTGGCTGAGTTATGGTGGCATCCCATTGGCTGAGTTAGCGTCCCATTGGCTGAGTTATGGCGGCATCCCATTGGCTGAGTTGTGGTGGCGTCCCATTGGCTGAGCTGTTACCGGGCTAAAGGGACTCTCCTTCTTCTCTTCGAGGCAGTGACGTAGTGTCACTGCCCACGGGAGACCCAAGTCTCCTGCCGTGGGGGGTCACTAGGGAGAACGACTGACCGGAGGTGAGAGTTCCCTAGCCTCCTACCGCCATTTTAGGGGAGGTGTCTGTTGAGGAATTTTTCCCCGAGCTCCCTCAGTGTCTCTCACCCGGGCAGCTGCCACCCGGGTCTCTGGGTGGGACTGCCTGCGCCATACTCGCCTGCAGTCTCCCGAGCACGAGGGTGTGTCTGAATCGCCACAGACAACTGATCAAGGACAGATCCCTCTCTGGGAGCCTCACGACACTTCTGCACAGTGGCTGCCACTCTCATCTTTCTGGAGGGGACGCAGGGGTGCCGGCCCAGCATCCTTTCCCATCTCCCAGCCCCCATTTTGCTCTGGTTCCAGCGCCATTGCCCCTTCCCCGCGGACCCGCTTGTCTCAGGGCAGCTGAGCCCTGTCCCTCCAGTCCAGACGACGCCCCTCCCCTCAGCTCCTCAGTCAGGCGTGAGCATGTGACTCAATTCTGCCCAATGAGATGCGAGGTGGCGCCTGCTGGGCGTGGCTTCTGGCGGAAGTCGCCTGAACCCCGGGAGGAAACGTCCTGTGGACTTCGTGCTGGTGGACACGTGGCGCCATCTTGCTCTTCCCCGAGGACGGTGGTTGGAGGCCCACAGAGCGAGGAGCTGGAAAGTGCCAGCGTCTGGACTGGAACCCCCTGTCCCCCGCCCCCAAACCCACCTGGAGGTCTCCGCCTCTGCACTCCCAGGTATGTGAGATAACGTCGTGTCTTCCAACCAATTTTGAGTCATGACTCACACTCAGAGCCTCCTTGAGTAATAATACACGTCCACTTTATAGATGAGAGAAGTCGTTTCAGAGCAGGGGAGAGGCTTTCTCTGAAATATTGTCGGGATTATTTTGGTTGCAGTGACAGAAACCGAACTCAAACAGCTTGAGGGAAGAAAAAGGAATTTATAGACTCAAGTACATTCAGAGTGCGGGCGCGGACAAACGTCTTTCAGCTGGTGAATGGATAAACAGGTACAACCCTACAGGGTAGCATTATTAGTCAGCAATAAGGAAGGAACTAATTACTGATATACCAGCAACATGGATGAACCTCAAATGCGTTGTGCGAAGTGAAAAGTCAGACTCAGAAAGGCCACGTACTGTGTGGGTTCATGCACGTGACATTCTAGAAAAGACAAAATGTTACCAACAGGAAACAGATCACTGGTTGCCAGGGGATGGAGGGGCAGCGGGCAGGGAGAGCAAGGGAGCAGGATGCAAAGGGGGGTGGGGGATTTGGGGGCTCAGGATAGAACTGTTCCGGACCTTGGCTGTGGTGCAGGTTAGACAACCGTGTCTTTGTCAGAATGCATAGAACCACACAGTGAAAAGGGTGAATTTTACGACTCAAAAATAAAATTGAGAGTTTTGAGGTAGGATGGTGAGTTACTGCTTAATGTGTACATAGTTTCCATTTGGGGTAACGAAGAGTTTTGGAAATAGTGGTGATGGTTGCACAGCTTTGTGACTGTAATGCTGTCAAATTTGTACATTTAGAAGTGGTTAAAGTGGCATTTTATGTCAAGTATATTTTACCATAATTTTTAAAGTAAAAAAAGGGGGGGGATCTAGGGTAGATTTCAGGCATGGCTGGATCCAGGATTCTCTCCATTTTGCTGGTGCTTTTCCCCCTCCCACTTTGGCTTTATTCTCAGCAGGCTCTCCCCAAGGGGTGACCAAAATGGCCTGGGGCAGTTCCAGGTATACCCCCTCCCAGCTTAGCAACATGAGCAGAAGGGAAGTGCCTCTTCCCCAATACTTCCTGAAGGTCCCACAGTTGAGTCTCATTGGCTTGCCTTGGGTCATGAACTTGTCCCTGAACCAGTCACTGGGGTCAAGGAGTTGCAATGATCCGATTGGCCAAGCCTGGATCATACGCCCACTACCAGATCTGGGGGAGGTAGCCCTACTCAAACCCCTCAGAGGGAGAGTGGGGAGGGGAAGCATCTCAGAACCAAGCTAAGTGTTGAATGGCCCAGCCCCACTTCTCTGCCTGACATTTATGCAGGCTGTGCCATTCTGTCCTTACATTTTCTACAGCAAACCCACGGAGGTACAACATACACTCATCATTTCATCCCTGGGTTTGCATAAAAACCCACGTCCACGAAGTAGCAACTGTAATGTTTTTCAGTCACACAGCAAAGATATTTAAAAATATCACCCATATGTGTTTTAAATACAGGCAAATAGCTGGCAAGGCAGCCGGCTTCACACCCGCGTGCCATTCTGAGTTATAATCTTCTCGCTTCCAATTCTCGAAATCACACGTTGAAGGCCAGACGAGCCCAGAACACGGCTAAGGCTGTGCTTCTACCCAGAATCTTTCTGATCTGAGAAGCCCAGCTTTCTTTTCTGGTGGAGGAAACAGCTATTGATCCTGGGAAGGAATTTAAGGGCTCCTGGGCGTGAGCTGAATAATTTGCCCTCTGCAGAGAATGCAGAATTAAAGCTAGGACATTTTTAGTGAAGTCTGAGGAAGTTCCAACCTCCTTCAAGATACCGTCTTTCCATTCCAGCGCTCTTGCTTCTGCCTGCCCACAGTGTCACCTGACTGGTATTGAAGTCTTTCAAGTCCAACCTTGCTTACATGTCCTCTTATAACTTGAGACTCTTCACGTTTTTTCATCTTCTAGAGTTATACTTTCCTTTAATATCCAAAATAATCCCCTTCTGCTATGAGTCACATGATTCCAATTCAAAGTGGCTGACATGATAACAGAAACCTTACAAAAGAGGTGCAAAAGTAGGTGAGTCCGGGTTTGGTGTAATCAGTGGCTGTGTAACATCAACTCTTTACCCCTGCCATCCTCTCTGTGGTCTTTACCCTCAGCCTGCTTCTCCTCATGGACCCTTAATGGCTGCCCCAGCACCAGGTATCACATCTAGGTACAGAAAAGTCCACAGAAGCACTTCAGCAGATTTTCTAGGGAAGCTCTCATTGGCCAGAACTTAGTCACATATTCACTCTGAGGCAATAACCAGCAAGGGCACTGGGAGGAGGAGCACCAAGAAGAGGAGGTAGAAAGAGGAGGAGGAAGTAGAAAAGATAGAAGGGAAGGGGCAGTCACAGGGGAGATTTCTGAGAAATCTTGGGGAGCTTTTGTAATATCCTTTTTATCATTTCTCTTGGGATCAGTGCATATTTTGTTCTTGGTCTCCTGAACCCTTCCTCCCTGGCCCCTTTCTGCTCGTTTTGCCCTGGTACTGCATGGACTTGATTAAGGTGCCTTAAGTGTCACTAGTCTCGTTCCAAAAGCTCTGGAATATGAAAGTTTTTATTTTCAAGTTTGTGGCAAACTCATTTGGCTACAAAATCTTCCCAGGAGTGTGCAATGTATAGACTTAAAAAACAAAAAAAGAAAAACTCTTAATGTGAACATTTTGCTGAAGAAATAGCAACATGCTGGGCCACATGGTGCTGGCCAGGCCTCCCATGTAATATAAGGTATATGGTATTCTAAAAGTCTGAGTCATTCTCACATCCAAAATACATCTGGTTCCAAGGACTTTGGATGAAGTGGGTTATGAAGTTTGATTGTTATCATCTTCTCCATTTTATAGACAAGTAAACTGAGACTTGAGTAAGTTCAGTACCATGCTCAAGTTTACATAGTGAGTATGGCCTGGATTTAAACTTGGGATATCTAATGTTAAAATCAAGGCTGTCACTGAACATATCCCTTTCTTCCTTTCCATTTACAGGTACAATTTTTGCCATAGTTATGTACCATATGTTATTATTTACTTATTTTTTCCTCTAATCTAGCTTACTTTTTGAATGTGTTTTGTAAAAGAAACTTTCTATCACTACTCTAAATGGAAAACTGGTACCAATTAACACCACCACCAGCAGTGTGTAAGGGTTTCAGTTGCTCCATATCTTGTAAACACTTGGTATTATCAGGCTTTAAAGTTTTGGCCAATCTGGCTCTGGCTGGGTAGGTTAGTTGGTTAGAGCATCACCCAGATACACCAAGGTTGTGGGTTCCATATCCGGTCAGGGTACTTATAAGAAGCAACCAATGAATACATAAATAAGTGTATCAACAAATGGATGTTTCTCTCTCTCAACATAAATAAAAAATAATAGTAACATGGCCAATCTGATGAATGTGAAATGGTACCACATTTTAGTTTTACTTTGAATTTTTCCTAACTGCTATTGAGACTGAGCAGCTTTTCAGGTATTTATTGGCCATTGGAGTGTCCTCTTCTGTGAACTGCCTGTCTGGGGCTGTCACATGGAGCATTAGAAAGGGATCTTTGCAGGCAGGGCCACTCTTGGGATAGTTAAGTCTTTGTTTCTTCTGAAGCACCAATTTGCCAAAGAAGTTGACATTCAAGGCCTCACCAGAAAGGAGAAACGGGGTGAGAGTTCGGGAGAGGCCGAGACAAAGGAAGTGGGATTCTTCTCTGTTTCTCTCGGCCCCTTGAAAGCAGGCGTTGAATGATGGACCTCGTGACGGCCCCTAGTTCTGGAGGACTCGCAGTTTCCAGAGTTTGGATCTTCATACCACCAATGTGGGTGAAGAAGGGAGCAGCACCCCCTTGAGGTGGGCGGCTTGCTCAAGGCCACATGGAGTCATAACTCTGGCTGGGGTGCAAGACCGGCTGAGACCCCAGAACCAGTGCTGGAGGCCGCCAGGAAGACTGGGTAAAGACCAGGGACCCTCACTCATTGGCCAACATGGGTCCCTTCAGGCAGTTGGATGGTCTAAGGGTGTCTCAAGGGGAACCAAGGTCTGATTTCAGGGAGCTCATGGTCTTAGGTCAGGGGTCACATAGGCTGAGAGTAAAAAGCCCATGGCATCGAGGCTGGGAGTCTGTAGGGGGGAAATAAGGTTGGTGACAGCACTAGATCCACCTGCTGCAGTGACCGATAGGCCCTTAGTGCACAGTGGCTCAACACGAGGGACGTGTGTTTTGCAGCCATGGGACAGTCTTTGGCAGGTTTTCCTGGGTGATGGAGGCTGTCCTCTGTGTGTGACCCAGGAAGCTGGCTCCTCCCTACCCTGGTGTCTTGCACCCTCCTCCTGAGACTGGTGGGCTAGCCCCGGCATGTTCTCTCCATGGCAAAGGCAATAGTAGCAAAAGAAGGCAAGTGGAAGCACGTATCTTGAGATGTAGGCTCAGAACTGGCACACCGACACTTCCACCTCATTCTGTTGGCCAAAGCAGGTCAAACTGTGGAACCCAGGGTCCAGTGGCAGGAACGTATGCCCCGCCCACAGTGGGAAGGTCACTGCAAAATTACATGGCACTGAGCATGAATAGGGGGGAGGGTGAAGAATTGGGGCCAACGACACCACTGACCACAGGTAGATATTATTCTTCCCATTTTCCAGAGGAGGATGCTGATGTTAGAGAAGTTAAGCCTCTGGATCTAAGCCACACAGCCAGACAGCCGCAGATTCAGAACTTGAGCCCCATAATTGTTGAGCCCCCAAGTCCAGGGGGTTCTGCACCACAAACACCATGTGACGTCAAAACCTGGCTTCCCTCTCACTGGCATCATCATGCAACCATTTCTCAGTGATTGACTTTTAGGTAAAATGTGGTACACACAATTTCCTGCACCTAATCTCTGTTTTACATTTGTCTCTTGTCTGGGCCACCATCTGTCCCCCATGCTGCGGTGATGCTTCAGCAGTGGGGCGAGGCCTCGCCAGCCAAGTTCCCCCACCTTCTTGCCGCTGAGCAACCTCCAGCAGATGCAAGTTTTCTGACACAGGTTCCCTTGATTAGCAGATGCTCTTTAATTAGTGTTATTTTCAGTGAGTCGTTGCTTCCCTGAGATTATCTTCATTCCATAGCCCTCCGGAATACACATGTTGCTTGTGTGCCATTCGCCTCCTTGGGGACTAGGGAGAAGAATGGGACTTTTGGTAAGGGACTTGCCCTCTATAATCAGACTTTAGCCCCTAGGGAAGTTTTTTCCAGACTTAGGAGTGGCCAGGAGGTCAGAGCTGATAGAACAGAGCTCAGTGGAGCAGGGAATGGGAGAAATCCAGAGGACTCAGAATTCGCCTGGCTCTGGGTTTTAATCTACTCTCTGGCTCTGTGAGCCTGGACAAGTGACATCATCCCTGTGCCTCCTCTGTAAACTGGGAATACTAATAGTGCCTATTTCATGGGTTTGTTGTGATGTTAAATGAGATAGTTCCTAGTGCTTAAAACACTGATTAAATTGTGACTAATTATAATGATATAATTATTATACTGGGCTCTGTAGAGTCAGCTGTCCCCCACTGCTCCAGGAACCCCTTAATCCCCGTGGACAGACTGATGCCAGCAGCCGGCGTTTACAGAGCGCTCCCTGACACCGGGCTCTTCGCACGCGTCATCTCGTTTCAGTCTCACCTGAAGACTGAGCTCCCCACAGTACGGATGGGGTTCAGAGAGGGGGAGTGGCTCGCCCAAGGTCACGTTTATAAAGTGGCAGAGCCAGGATTTAATACCAATTTAAATTGGGGTCCCTCTGACTCCAGCTCTGCTTCTTGTCACTCCCTAAACTATGTCCATATTTAGTCTGAGAGAGATGGAGAGAGAAGTAACTGGCTTTGCTTCCATAATGTTGTTGGCTTCTTCCAACTACCTCGCTGGGGGCTCTACCCCACTTTAAAGTTGATGAGACAAGTGCAGGGGCGTGCAGTGACTTGCCCAAGGGCACGGACCTAGGAAGGGGACCCAGGATTTGCAGCCTCATTTGACCCCGGCTCTGACTTCAGACTCGTCCAGGCTGTCTGTCCCTGAGATACATAGCAATGGATTTTTGATCTTCCTCCAAATACCCGCTTGAGAATTTTAACCCCACTTTACAGCTGAGCATTCTGAGGCATGGGAGAGAAGCCAGCAAGTGGTAGAGTCTGTGATTCAAACCCATGCCTCTGGAACCAATGCTCTTTTTCCTGCCTTTGGTCAGGAAACTGCTGCCCAGGGAAGGGGATAGGGAGGAGAGAAGGAACCCTGAAGGGCCAAGGGGGTGCTCCAAAATCTAGCTTTTGGCTCTCTCACTCATTGCCAGCCAACCTGGGGGCTGCCCAGAGTCCTTGCCCTAGTCCCAGAGGCACTCAGGCTTGGAGGTGTGTTGACATATACACCAAGTGTCCACCAGGTGGGGCTTTTGCCTCACTGCCCCACCTGGAAAGGTAAAAGCAGCTACATCCTCCCTCTCTCTCTCTCCTTCACACGCACACACACATTGTGTATCTGCATAGTGTGCTCACCCAAGTGCACACACAGGCTGTGCAAATATGTGTATGAGCACAAAGGTGTGTCCAAGAATCTGTTCAGGCTTGCATGTAAATGTTCATGAATAGATGTGTGTACTGACCTGCAGGTGTGTATGTGCATGTGCAAATGTGTACACACATATGAATGTACAGAGGGGTATAGGCAAAGAATGTGAGCGCAGATGTGTAAGTATGTAGGTGTGCACATATGTGCAAATGTGTATGTATGAGTGTATACAAAAAGGGGTGCGGCGCAGAAGTGGTAGGTCTCCCTAGCCTGAGGTTCTGAGGATAGAGTTTCCTTCCTCAGCTGTTTTGGAGGCAGGGGTCTGGGACGAAGGCTTCTCAGGGTCTCTGATGCCTGGCACATTTGCCAAAGACCCTGGTGGACACCAAGGATTTGGAGCGAGAAGGAACATGGGAGAAGGGCTAGATTTGCTGCCTGGGTTGGGAGTGCTTTAACTGTGGTAGGGGGACTTTGGTCCCCTGACCCTGAGTTCTTAGTCCACAGAGATCGCTGTGGTTGGAGGACTAGAGACCCAGCCTTCAAAGGACAGCATCTAGAATCTTCACCCTGTCACCCAGAGTTCTGGAGAGTGCGGTTGGAGACTGTGGGTGCAAGGAGTGTTGGCTTAGGGTCCTCTGACTCTACCCCTCACAGCTTGGAAGTGAATTCAAAGCCCCATGGAGCTAGGGGCAGTTGAGAAAGGGAAGGGGGTGGCATCCAGAGTTAGAACTTGAGCCCCGGCATCAAACAGAACAGGACTTGACCTCCCGCTCCGTTGCTTACAGGCTAGGTGACCTTAGGCAAGTCACTTACCCTCTCCGAGACCCCATTTCCTCAGCTATTAAAGGGAGGAAATGGCAATGCTTACCTCCAAGTGCTGTTATGAGGAGGAAATTAGATAATGAGCAGAGTGAGCCCAGCTTGTGGAGAGCAGGCCATAAACTGTAGCATTATTATTATTTTTCTGTCCTTTGGGGGCCAACTGAATCATCTTTTGGTTCCTGGAAACCAAGAGCTGAGGAATCAGAAGCTCCAAGAAGGCTGAAGAGAGTGGTAACTCGGGGACTGGTTGCCAGGGTGGCAAACACAGACCCCATGGCTCTGATTTGTCAGAATGGCATCTTCTAGAAGCACCCTCTTTCCCTTCCTTCCTGCCCTGAGCAGCCAGCAGGAAAAGCTGAAGCCGGTGGGGTCCAGGCTTTTGCAGCAGGACTGCCAAACAGCACATGCTTTCCCACGCAGAGTCCTACACATGCTCAGTCATTGTCCTGTTGAGGGAACTTGGGAGCTACTCTGTGTCCCTGAGCCTCAGTTAGCTTGTCTGTAAAATGGACATAGCTGTGAGATTGAGGAGCATGTTGGTGAGGGCCCTGGTGCAAAGTAGGGAATCATTATGGCAATGACGATGGGAAAATGATTGGACAGGGACAAAGAGAAAAGTGTAAGGGCTCATATTCACGTCTCCCCATCTTACCAAAGGAGGAAAAGAATTCCTTTTTTTGTTTGGTAACCCAGTGGTGTTTTATCGACGAGACGAAATGTGAGAACCTCCGATTTGGAGAAGAGGAAATGGGAGAGAGGATGCAGAAGTAGAGAAAGAGGAGAAAGGTCTGGGGAAAGACAGAAGTGGAGAGTGAGCGATGAGTGAGAGAAGATGGATGAGCAGTTTGAGAGGAGAAGAATTAAAAATAGAAACTGGAGCGGTGCTTTAATGAAGGATACTTTGGGGAAAGAAAGAAGCAAAAAGGATTTTAAGGCATTAAGCCCTTCGTGCCCTGCCCCTTAGGAAAACCTGCAGTAACAGTCTGCACTCTCCATTGCGGTCCAGTTTGTAGAGTTTTACTTGGGTGGGTGGGTGGGAGGTGCCGGAGGGCTCGGTGGTTCTGAGAGAGCACGTAGTCCTGGGAGCTGATGGAGGAATGGGCATAAAGCCAGATGGGGTCGCTTAGGCCGAATGTGTGGCATCCGGGAGAGAGGGAGATGTCTCCGTCTCTGAATGGGTGCTCTGAATTCCACGGTGGTGGTTTCTGAGGACTTAGGTTGCCGTCTGGTTTGCTCACTCGGCTGCGAAAATGAGGATGCAGAACTGGAAGTTAGGTTCTTGTCCTGGGGCCAGTTTCTTGGGGGCTCAGCAGAGCTGTGTGCTGAAGAAGAGCCTGTGCCAGTCTGGAACGGAGTTCTAGAAACTCTAATTAGCTGATGTTTCTAAATCTCCTGGAAGCTGTCACGTGCTAAGTGGTGTTTCATTCCAGGGATACTCAAGAAAATTCAGTCCTGGTCTGGCTATCAGTTTAGCTCTGAAAGGGACCCTGGGCCACGACATGACCAGAGCTGTTAGGGTGACTTTTCAATAAATAGACATGTAAGATCAGCTTAATAAGGATATAATTTTTAGTTCAGATGTTCTCTGCTGTTGAAATAGAAAGGAATGCGTTGAGTTTCTTTCCTTCAAATCCCTGGTGTGCAGGCATCTCCACCCAGAGTCGATTGTTGCCTATGGTGTGAGGGGAGGGATGTAATTGTACTTGTTCCCGTAGGCACAGCTAGTCGGCTAGCACCAGAGTGAGAGTAAAGCGTGTCCTTTCCCCACCAGTGTATAATGCCAGCTGTGACATCTGTTTGTGTGAGTCTGTTCTACACTTGCGTGCATCTGCTTCTAGGTTTTTAATTTTGTGCCCTGGCCCTATTTGGCTGTCCTTCAGCCTCACTGTCTTTATTATTATTACTTTATATAATTCAATAATTCTTCAGACTTGCCCTGGCTATTCTTAGACCTTGCACTGCCATAAGAATTTTAACATGGGCTTGTCAAGTTATGTGAAAACCCTTCTTGGGATTTTGATTGGAATAGTCTTAAATTTTTGGATTAATTTGGAGAGAAAGGACGTCTTCACCACACTATATCTTTTAGACTATGAACATGCAATATCTCTCTATTTAGTTAGAGCTTTTATAGATATCTTAGATGGATGTGCTGTTCTATGCTATGTGTATCGGGCAAGAGCCCAGGAGAAATAGGTCCCCCACCCCAACCAAGTGATGAAAGTAATTTGTGTTCACAAAAGAAATTAAGATGATGTGGAAATTACAAGAGATCTCTAAGTCCATTTTTCAGAACTAGTGTCTGTTTACCATTTGATACATTGTTTTCCTTAACTTTTTCCTAAGTACTACATTTTAAGCAAAGATGGGCTTATTCAATAATACTGTTCTGTAACCTGCTTATGTTCCTTTTACCACACATCCTAGACATCTCTTCAACACAGAGAAATAGCCCTCATCTTTCTTATTAGCTGAGTAGTACTCTGGAGTAGGTGTATTGGTCAGGGTTCCAGTAGGTACACTCAGCTGGGAGGAGTGTACACTATTTACAAAGGTGTGGGCAGGAGAAGGTTAAGGCTCCAGGATGCTCGCAAGAGGAGGCAGCTGTTTTCACCCCAGATAGGAAAAGGTGGGGGGGGGGAGCAGTACTGGGGACCAACGAGAGCAGGAGGACAGCTTGACAGGGGCTGTGGCTGGCTATAAAAGGACCCAGGGACATCCAGAACTACAGTGAAGTAGAGAGGGAGCTGGGGAATAAATACTCCGACTTTATTCTCCTCCTGCTTTATCTTCTAGTAGGGTCAAACCCAACTGGAAGCAAGGGAGTCTGGGAAATATAATCCACAGAGGTCAGCTTCTAGGGAATGAGGGGCGCTAACCTGGGCGGAGTGAATGGGGAGGGAGAGCAAAAGATGAATAATCAGCACAGTAGGAGCGCACGATTGTACGTCTGATTGGTCTCCGACACTGGGAGAGAATCGGGCTGAGGGAGCCCGCCCTCTTGTCTTGTTTCCTCTTCAGTGAGACTGGTCGTTGAGTGTCGGCCTGTGGTTAAGGCTGCAGGCCTTGCTTTCTAGGCATCTGTCTTGCCACTCATTCTTCTTCCTGATTAGAGGCAGGGCATGCTCAAGTGCAAGGAGCCTCATCCTTGATGTGAGTGAACCCAGGCATTCGTCCTGGTTTTGCTGGTTCACAGCCATGTGACCGTGAGCCAGCCACTTCTTCTCTTAGGGCCTCA
The DNA here is from genome assembly GCF_004126475.2 of Phyllostomus discolor. NCBI lineage: Eukaryota > Metazoa > Chordata > Mammalia > Chiroptera > Phyllostomidae > Phyllostomus > Phyllostomus discolor. The sequence goes on from NC_040915.2 coordinate 45,553,545, forward strand.
GTCTCTACATCTGTAACAGGGGAATGCAGATCCCTGTCCTGTCCACTGTGAGGCCAGTAATCATGATAACTAATAGATAAAGCAGTTATCATAGGGCTTTGCATAGACTAACTCATTTAAATCTCATTGCTTTGTGCAATTATTATCACCATTGTACATATGAGGACTATAAGGCAGAGAGAGGTGAACAAACAAAACAAAACAAAAAACCCTCAAAGACAACTTGTGCAAGTTTACAGATCTAGTAAGTGGCAGAGCTAGAATGTGCATTGAAACAGTCTGGCTCCAGAGTCATGCTCCTAACTACTATGTTTAGCTAATGATTTACTTGTAAAGCATCCAACAGCTAGTAGGTGCTTAATAAGGGTAGTGGTTGACAACACTGTCAGGTGTTTCGCACATAAGGAACTGCTGGCTTGGTCCTTGTAGCCAGCCGCTCTAGCCTCTGGGTCTGGGACCTAACCATGGGCCCGTCTCCGGGAGCACACCTCTGCAGGTGTCCGCCAGAGACCCCCATATCCCTTACTCCTCTCCTAGGTCCGTTTAATACTTCCTGGTGAATTTGGAGTCTCTAGTTGTCTTTCTCCCTGTCTGGCAGCTGCGGTGGGCAAGGCAGAGCTACCGAAGGACATTTTCTTTTGTTTCAGCTTTGATGCCGGGGATTTTGCATATCATTATGTTCATGGCTAAGGACCTGCCGTTATCTTCCCTGGATTCTTGCACAGTTGATGAATTTCCTAAAGGACCTGGCTCTCTGTCTAAGCCCTCCCTGCTGCACCAGGAGGCAGCAGAGGGCGGCTTGGGCAGCTTTTGGGATAGGCTCCCAGGCGGCCCTCTGCTTCCTCCTGGCTCAGCGGGGAGGACTTACTCTTTTTCACTGTAGTTTTTTAATACTCGTCTTGATCCATGGGTCTTTACAAATCCAGAATCAACCAGGAACCTGCTTAAGTTTTTGCATATCTATGTGCGTGTGTGTATTTGTGGCAGGGAGAGAATGCTAAGAACATGAAAAACAGCTTTTCACAAAAGTGTTTAATATTTTAGTACTTTAGTTCCCAAATCCAAAGCTGATTGTTGGCTGAAAAAGCCTGAATTTCCTGGTTTACCATCTTTCATTAAGGACCACCCATAATAATATCATATCCCCGGCTAACTCTGTTTAGGGGGTAAACACTCAACTGCTGAATTCATTATTGCTGAGCCTGGATGGTAACAGATGCCTTTGGAATATAAGCCCCCACATCTAATAAGGCACAGGCTCCTGATGCTCTTGGAATATGGTGGGGAGAGACGGCTGAAATTTATTTTGTGAATAAAGCAATAAGCCACTAAGCAAAGCTAATATGTTTCAGCCCAGACAGAAAGACACGATCATTCAGTATTTATGTAGCAACCCATTCCTCAGTGGGACTGCAAGTTCTACCATTAAAATTGTCAGAATTCTTTAGAGACCCACTGCATTAAGTCATTTAAAAATATCACAGACTTAAAACAATCTGAATTATTGGATTTTCTCGCTGCTTCTCGGTAAGCATGTTTGCTGTGGCAATTTCCTGCTCGGTCAAAGGTGTAGCCTGTGTCAGTCAGGAAAGCAGAAAATTTCCATGCAGAATTTTTATTCAGGAGCCCAATAGTCCGTGACAGTTAAAAAAAGTCAGACATAAATTTAATTTATATTTTTTCTCAAACTTTTTCTTTTGACATGACTTGATATTCCCAGAACTAGTGCAAGAAAAGTACAAAGACTTTCTCTGTAGAATGCATCTAGAGTCTTCAAATGTTAGCATTTGTTACATCATTCTCTCTATGTAAATAGATATAGGAAAAGGCATATTATTTTTTTGCCTGAACTGTTTGAGAGTTAGTTGTAGACATGACTCCTATCCTTCTACCCCTAAGTACTTCAGTGGGTTATCTAAACAGGATATGTTGTTGTATAGTCAAAATACAATAATCAAAACCAGGAAATTAACATTAATACAATACTATTATCTAATCTATTGGTTTTATTTTAATTAGGTTGTTGACTTTAATGAATACACCTTAGAGTACAAGAAATCCCGGATCATACGTTTTAATCACTTGTCAAGCCTGTTTTGCTTCTGTTAATCTGAAATAGCTCCTCAGTCTTTCTCTGTTTCGTGTGAAATTGACATTTTTAAAAAGAACATGCTGTTTATTTTCTAGTTTCCCCTCTGTTTGGGTTTGTCTGGTGTTTCTTCACAATTAGATTTGGATTACGCACTTTGAGCGGGAATACTACAGAAGTGTTATTGTGTCTCTCTCCGTACATCGATCGTATCAGGAGGCACATGATGTCGATTTGTTCCATGACTTCAAAGTCAGACGAAATTTAAAATAATCTTTCATCAGAACCTTGGTTTGTTAAGCATTGCTTTGAAGGGTTTCACACTCACTCCACATTTCCTATTACAGGTCTTTAAAAAACAGACTCAAAGACAAGGAAGCTGAAAGCTTTACAGATGCTCAAGAGAAAATGTAGCCATTAAAAAAATTGCCACGTGAGAGTTATGAAATTTCCCTAAATTCATTTTGCAGAATGAGAGCTGTAATTTAACTGTGAAGTTATCAAGAGCTGAGATAAACCACACATCACGTGCAATTTAATCTGGCAAGGAAACAGGCCACTCGGAATTGCTAACTAGGCCTAATTCATTACATCTTGTAGAACGCTGTACTTTTGGGCTTATGAGTCTTTCAACTTGTGCTTTAATATATTTACCCACACCTCATGGAAAATGTATGGGGATGGTAACAGAAATACTGCATCCTTGTTTAAATCACATTACAGTTTTGAAACAGCACCAGTGATTGCTCAGAAAGATCACACCTTCTGAAGTATTTATGAAACAATTATTTACGTTACATTAAAAACTTTAATTGCCATGAAACACGTGCTCCAAGACACAATATTGAAAAATCATCAAAAATATCCATCAGGATTCTCTCTCCTTTATAACTCTTCTAAACTTTATCTTCTTTATAACCTTCTGTATTGATCTATTGTCCCAACCAAGAGTGATGTCAGAAGTCCAAGCTAGGCCATAAAAAGGGAATATAATTTCCATTTTCTATCTATAAAAACAAGTCTTTTTAACCAGAGGAAAAGAAGGAAAAATGTCCCCTTTTTGGGGTGGGGAGGTGAGTGGAGTAGGGTTTGGCAGGGAAACAGACCGGAGGCGGAGAGTGTCCCGGGGGTGTATGGAGAGGGCAAATGGGTTAGTGAGAGAGGAGGCCGGGAGTGAGTTCTTCCTGGGTGTGTGTGAGGGGAGGTGGGTGGGGGGCGCTGGGAGGGGACTGGGGGCCTGTGGCTTGCACAGGGGAAAAAGGGAAAATATAGAAGAAACCTGGTTAACTCTGTTGTCCAGCGTCTGAGAAACTGCAAAAGATAGGAACCTCCCTCCAGCTGGGTTGAAGACCTTCTGCCAAAAGACAGTCATAATAAGGATCCCTATGCTGCAAGGACTGGGGTCTCCAGCTAGGTGACGGACCCCCGAGTAATAATGGTAAAATAGCAATAGCAGAAACCTCTGCAGTCACTAAGGATCCAGAGCCCCTGCAGCAGGGCTAGGGCCCCTTCACAACAGTGAAAGCCAACCCACTTTCGGAAAAAGTGCTCCAGAGGTTTTTCTGACAACCCCTCCATTAATTATCATAACAGTAAAAGGGCCTCCCATTTTAAAATTGTAAGGAGCCCTGATAATTGGGCTAAAGACTCCCCCCAAATAACAGGAATCCCAATTGCAAAGCACCAGAGTGCCCCCCCCCCCGCAAAGAACCCTGAGCTCTGGCTAAGGAGCCCCCCCAATAATAATAACTATACATATAATGGCGTTGAAGCTGCGTGCAGGCAGTGGTGACATTTCCCACGACCCAGTGGCGCCCCCGGGCGGTTCCCACCCGCTCGCCGATCTGCTCCTACAGCCCACCAGCGAGTCAACGCTGTCGGAGCTTCGAGCTGCTACCCTCCGATCTGTAGCTTAGCTGACGGAGGAGCGGCGGCAGCCCGAGGCACGTGTTGTGTGTGCTCCGATTGCAAAAGAAAAAAAATGCAATGCAAACTATTAACTTTTTTTTTTTTTTTTTTTTAGTATGCAATGCGGGGGGGGGGTAGACAGGTGCGGGGAGGAGGGTAGGCGCTCTGCGCGCTGGCCTCCCGCAGCCCACCCTCTCAAACTTCCCTTTGCATTGATCGGCACGTTACGTCAGTATTGATAAGTTTGCAAAAAGCCAAAGTCAAGTGCAATCGCGCGGCACACCGACCCCGGACTTGGGGGGGGGGAGATGCAGCGAGCGCTTCCAGGGCCCGGGAGCCGGCTGCAGGCAGGGCAGCCGCGGCGCCGGCGCCTCTCGGAGAGGCTGCCTCCCCCCACCCCTCCCCTCCCACCCCATCCCGGCAACCTCCCCCGGGCGGGCGCCGAGCTCCCCGCCCGGCGCGCTTCGCCCGCGCCCTCCGGGGGTCGGGGGGGGCGCACGGCTCCCGGCCCGGCAACAGCGGTGGCGGCAGAGCAGAGGCGCCGAGGGGCAGTGGGTGGCAAGAGGCCCGGGGGCGTCGGAGGGACCCCGGGCGGTGGCGCGCAGAGCCCGAGCGGCCGGCGGCGGCCCCGGGGCTGGGGGGAGTCCAGCCCGGATATTGAGTGCAGCCATTGAGAAAAGCCAAACTCTTGTGTGTGTGCGTCTCGAATAGCCCCCAAGATGGCCGCCAATGTGGGATCGATGTTTCAATATTGGAAGCGATTTGATCTACGGCGACTCCAGGTTAGTGCGGGCAGCTCCGGCCGCGCGGCCGTGGGGAGCCCTCGGGCGCGCCCTGGGCGCATTGGGGAGGTCTCTGGGAGGGCGGGCGGGCGCCCCGGGGCGGCGGGCGGCGTTTGCGGGGGCTCGCCTGGGCTCGGCTGCCCGCTGCCCATCGATAGGTATTAGGAATTGATCTCGCCGCTGCTCTTTGTTCGGTTCAATCATCGATTAGCCGCCGCGACCAAGGAGAAGCGCTAGTGAGCCCTCGGCCGGGGGACTGAGCCGGCTGGCGAACGGCCGAGCAAGGCGCGGGGAAGGCAAAGATTGGGGTCTCGGGCAGGGGGCTGCCGGCGGGACCCCCGGCAGCCCCCCTCACACCACACTTTGCGAGCCTCCCAACTTCGCTGCCCAGGGGAGGCCGCGGAGCGCGCCGCGTGCCTGTCTGCGCCCAGCTGGGGCTGAGGTGAGGGTGGGAGGGAGCTGGCGGGCAGGGAGGAGTCGGAGAGAGGAGGAGGCAGCCGGGGTTGGCGTAGAGGCGGCTCCGCGCCCCGCCGTCCGTCGGCACCTCCGCCGCCGCCCTCCTGTCTGCGCAGCCCGGACGCCCTGTCACCCGCGGGCCGCTGCTGCCTCCCCAGCTATCATCGCCGGACTGGCAGCCTGCGCCGGCAGACCTCTCCTCGGGCCGAGTTCTCGGGGTTCGTTTTTGCTTCTTGCCTTTACCCTCCTTTGCCAAGTCTAGATGGGGACGGGCGACGGAGATGGGCCCGGGCCGCGCACAAGTTTGCGCTTCTGCCTCGGGGGCTGTGGAGAGCCCGGAGCGCGCTGCAGAGCAGGTGACTCCGCTCTCGCGCCCTTGGGAACTTTTATATAGGAGATTCCCTCGCTGTCTTCTCCCTCCTGTTTTTCCTCCCCGCCGCTCCCTGCTTTTCTTCTCTTTCCAACCTCTGTTTTTCTTCTCCCTTTCTCCTTTTCCCCTCACCTTCTTTAGCGTGCTCCTGCCCAAACCCCAGCAGTTATCCCCCCTCCACCTGTCTCCGGGAGTCTCCCCCAGATTTGGGGGTGTTCTCAGCTGACCTCCTAGTAGGCAGGATTGGGGTGGGATCTCAGAGACCCCTGCTGGAAGCACAGCTCCAGCCTCTGCTCTTTCCCGGGTACCCCAGGACTCGCAGGATAAGCCCCCCAAACCCTGGAGTCTCGCAAAGCCTGAGCAGACACAGTGGGAACAAGGGGCAGGGAAATGGTACTGATAACCGGGGATTACAGCATCCTGTCTTGGCCTTGACATTTTCGGAAAAAGCCAGAGCATCACTCTGGAGATAAAAAGGGACCCACTTAAAAAAAAAATCCGCCAGCAAATCTCGTTAAGTTTCTTCTGATAAGTGGTTTCAGTACTCCCCTCCTCCTGGCCTCTTCCCAGCCCCCCTCACTCCCCGCTGGCCCCCCTTCCCTAAAGCCATTGAGCTGGAGAGAAAATCGGGGCACTCAGGCATGCAGTTAATAACAGCGGACGCCTTGCAATTCCAGGTCCTCACTCAAGTTGGGGCTCAGTTGGATGGCCAACTGAGGCAGGCAGGGCTGTGAGCTGTGCTTGCTGCCTTAAAGGATGTAAAGTGGCTTCTCTGGGAGAGTGGGGTGTGGGGGGGAGAGAGAAAGAGAGAAGGGGAGAGAGAGAGTTGGGCAGCCACATTGAGCTTGGCACGAAGGCCAATGGTAATCGTATTCCCTGCTAATGTTTGTAAATGAGACCCGGGCATGGCTGGGGGACAGCGTCTTTATTTATGATTGATGTTCTGTAACATAAGGAATGACAAGAACGTGGCAGACAAGAGGAGAGGAACCAGAAGGGCTGGCGAAAGCCCTTTGCGGGGTCCTATTGTTATTCTGGGCTGGAGAAAATTTCTGCAGCGAGATTTACAGCGCTGGTATTTGCTCCCGGTTGGCTGGAATGTCAGTTAACACAATTGTCATTAGATAACTTGTTTTCAATCTGGGGAGCTCAGGCTGCAACGGGGAGGGCGGGGTGAGATGGGTGGGCCGGGTGGGCTAGGGCCGGGTGCTGAGGGGTGGAAGCAGCCCCTGGGGGCTGATTTCTGAGCTGCGGTGGGGGGAGGGTTTAAATCTCATTCTGTTCCTTCTCTGGTTCAGGGGTCTTTTGTGGGGCTTTTGAGGTCACCCAAATCTTGATTCTAGTTGGACTGCCATTGATTTGGGACCCTTTGTTAGGGTTTTAGAAGATGCTGAGGGGGAGAAGCAGATTTGAACTGGAAAGGATGAAGGTGGCAGGATCTTGTTCAGGTGATGGGGAGCTGGGGCTAAGACCTGTCTTCTCCCAGGGTGTATACATGGGGGGGGGGACATTCATTAAGATAATAGCTGGTGTGTCTAGCACAAAAGGAGAAGGCTCTGGGGAAAGGGGGTAAGCTCATTTACATGGATATTAAGTGGGGAGGGGCTCCTATGGGAGTTTGAATGGCTGTACACTTCTAGAGAGCAGAGAAATAATTGTGGCAGCCATGGCTGTACGCAGACATGTAGGCCTTCACATCTGCCATGGTCCCCACCCACCCTCATCGTGAAATGTTCAGTTGTTCCCCCACCCAACAGACCTGCACCTTCCCCCCATATTCTCACTGATGGCATTTTTGTTGGAAACAGATTATGAGCCTAAGCACTTTCTCCCAGGATCATCTCTTGTGCATAATGCTAATGACTCCTACGCCACACTTTTATTTTCATTTTTTTCCTCTCCCCATTTTCCTCTTGTAGGGGAGATAACCAGAAAAGACTACTTCTACTGGCTCATTCTGAGATCCAGGTAGGAGAGACAGGCCCCCACCCCAGGTCCTGCACGGGCCGAAAGCTTTGGGCCCACTCGTCACGCAGCCCAGCTGCCTGTGAGTGTGAGGAGGTGCTCGGCGTCAGTTCTTGGTTGTTCAGGTTGAGTGGCTTCACGCAGCCTGGTTGCTGAGTGTTAAAGTGGCGGAGGCAGCCAAGGCAGCCAGTGTCCCCAGGCCAGACCATGCTGCTGACGCCATCCGGATCTTGGCAAGAAAGGTGACCTTGTGCTAGCCCAGCGTACAGTCCTCTGGAAGTATATATTTTTCAAACATGGAAGCAGTCCAGTTATTATTCCTTCTAGCGTGATCTCTGAACACATTAGGGCTATTTTCCTAGGATGGAAGTGAGTCAACAGACTTAATGACTTGTGGGCTGATGGTGAAGCCCCCCTGACACATGGCACCCTCTTCCAGGACCCCTGCAACTGCTTCCCCTCTTCCTTTTCTTCCTTTTGCTCTGCTGCTAACAGTCCAGGAAATGAGAATAAATAAAATTCTATCCCAAAGATAATGCTGGACATATTTCATTTGGTTATAAGATTGCTTTATGGTGAACATTACTAAACGCAGTATTTTTTATGACTTTTCTGTGTATAATCATTGTAACTGGATTCATACCTTTATGACTTTCTTTTTCTGCTTTACTTTGCCACTTTTTTTTGATGCTCTGGGTCCAGTCTCTTTTTTCCCTTGAAGAGGGTTAATCAAGCTAACATGAGTTGCGGATGTCCAATCAAAATGAGGGCGCCTGGTCCCAATGCATGTCTGTTCCTTGGGAGGAAGGAGGTTGGCTGGAGGCATCACATTGTGCGAGTTTTGGAGGAAGAGGCGCAAATCATGCTTGAGGTGTGAGTCTTTAAGGAGGGAGACTGACAGGGCTGGTGAGATAGGCTCGACTTCGGTAAGGAGTTTGGAGAAATTTCTGGGCAGGCTCAGTTTCTTGGCGCACAGGAGATGGGGCTTGATGGAATGTTTTTTCCCTGCTCAAAGTTTAGAAAAGAGCGTGGATGTGATTAAAATATTATAACCTTATGATATTCTGAAGTGCATAAATTTTACATATCAGCCACAGAGAGTTTAGACATCCATTAGAGCCTCTGACAGCTTGACTTATCTAAATGTGCTATCATTTAACAATGTGTCAAAATTCTTCTTTCTGTAGATGACAGCAGTAAATAAGCCATCAGCCCTGTTGGCGGAATCCTAACTTTGGAAACTTCGCCGTAAGAGAATCACTGCCAGGGCAGGGATGCGAGTGGCCCGCGCTTGGGCTCGGCCTGCTCCAGGCCCACAGGACTGGTTGGCATTAGGTGGGGGCTGTGGGAGGGGGAGGACAGGGAGAGGTGGGGGATGTAGGGGACGTGGGGTGAGGGGAGATTTCTAGCAGCAGCTCTATGGATAAAACACCAAAGAATCGGCCAGCTTCCTGGACCCTTACAAGTCTAATCAGTGGGTGACCCCATTCCACCTGTTTCTCCACGTCATCAGAACCCATGTCTGGGGTCCTTTTCTATAGAAGGAGCTAGAAACAGGTGTTGAGGATTTATTTTAAAAATCCCTTAGTCTTTCCTGGGTGGCCCAAAATTCTGGTTGCTCAATTCAGCAGAAGTTGCTTCCCTAAGGTGGGCTTTGTCTTTGAGTGCTAGAAGAACAACAAGCAACATCTCATCCTGATCGCCTTTGCTATTGGAGGTCTCGAAGTTTCTTTTATTAATACCCGAATGCACTGTAGAAAATTAAGAAACCACAGGTAGCGTCTCGGTAGGTTGTTTCAGATGAGCACTGTGCTTTTTTGATTAGAGGGGACAGCTTTTCTGATGGCGGTGGTGATTTTTCTCCTCTCTCTTTCCCTTCCTTTCTCCTCCACCTCATCCTCTTTCCTCTTCCTCTTCCTTTTCTTCCTCCTCCTCCTCTTTCTTCTCTCCTCTTTCTTCTCTCCTGTCGTAAAGAGGATTCTGTCTTCGAATTTGACATTCTGTTGTGGTAACCTGCCTTCCAGCACATGGGATTGCAAACGTGAACATCTTGGCCGGTGCTAAATTTGGTCCTGGATCATCATGGCCATCCAGAAAACCTGGTTTTCTCTGCTGCTTTCTGAAAGTGCTGAGTTTCTGGCAGCTTTTCGGTTATCTAATTTGGAGGCCGGGCCTGGCAGAGGCCGAGCATGGGAAAGGGACTGAAGTGGTGACCTGCCTTTGTCCCCAGTGTTGGAACTCAGGGTCCATCTTCTGTTTGATTTTCTCTCCAGGGGGTGCTCTTCACTTATGACAGGTGTCAGGGAAGGTGGTGGTAATGGGCGGAGGGCAGGGGCTCTACAACCTCTTGTCTGTGTGCCTGTAGCACTCCTGAATGACTCATCCCACATTCCAAGTCTGTTTCTGAGTCCACCACACAGGCTGGCGGTGCCACGTGGCCTGCCAGATTGGGTTGTTGTGAAGGTGCTGACGTACTCTGTATGCCAATGTCTTCTAACAACCTTGGACCCTGTGGTGGTGGGCTGCTACTGACCTTTTGAACAAATTTTTGAGACACAAAATCGTGTCTAGGAGGGAGTTATTTGGTTTCTGAGCCTTGATGAACCCTTTACAAAAATGGTTTGTAGTGCTTTATAGGATATGGACAATATATTTCTATCATACTTAGGTTAATATCTAAAGTCCTTTCCCCGGATTTCAAGGCTCTGCATGATCTGTCCCCCAGGTACCTCTCTGGCTCTATCTCCAGCCACTCTCCTCTGAGTCACTCTGCTCCAGTCACAATGGCCTTCTTTTTGTCCTGCAAACATATCAAGCACATTCCTCCCTTAGGACCTTTGCACTTGAAGTTCTGTGTCTTTCTTTCTGGGGATCTTTTCCTCCAGGTCTTCCCATGCTGATTCCTTCATTTCATTCAGTTTCGGCCCAAATATCAAGACCACTCAGCATCACTAAGGACAGTGTTTCACCTGAGCATTTTGACCTCATAGCCTTCTCTGGGGGTGGCATTCTAGGAAACCATTAGGCCTACCATCAGGGGTGGCAAACTTTTTCTGTAAAGAGTCATAATAATATACTTCAGGCTTTGTAGGCTCTATGGTCACTTTTGCCAGTACTACATTCTGCCACTGTAGCATGAAAATAGCCATAGACAATAAGAATGAATGGGTGTGGCTGTATTACAATAAAACTTTATTTAAAAAACAGACAGAGGGTCAGATTTGACTTGAGGGCCATCTTTTGCTGACTGTGGCCTATTGGTCAATGTGGTAGCTGTCATATAGGCTGGGGCATGGCTGAAGTTTTTCACTTTTCAGTTAAGAGTATGAAGGTGGATCAAACTTAGTTCCAGAAACTTGTTGTTTACTCTTTCCCTCAAGAGGGATAGGATATATCAGGAACCTGGACAGTGAGGGGCCCCTTCCTGGCTTCCAATCCTATTAGCTGTGTGACTTTGGATAGGTCACTTAACCTCTCTGAGCCTTGCTTTCCTGGTCTATAAATGGGACTAATAATAGTCTTCATCTTTTACGTTATTCTTAAAGATTAAAGCACCTTGAACCTCACACATGTGTTTAGTACAGTGCCAGGCACACAATTACTGTTCTGTAAGTTCTTTTCTTCTTATTACTGTGGTTGGTATTTTTGGAGAGGAGAGAGGGGTGAGAAAACCAAATGAACAGCAGCTCCTGGAGCTCGTTGGCCTTCCAGTCTGTTTCAGAGCTTTCTGGGCAAGCTTTCCCTTTTACTCCATTGGGTCTTACTATATTAGTATATTACTAATATTGTATGTGATGTCTTATATTTTGGGAGCTTTGACCACAGAGGTTGCAGACTGGGAGCTATGTCTGGTCTGTGGATGTGTCTGTCTAGGTTAGTAAAACATTTTAAAATGCTATATATAAGTTGTCAGCATTTAAAACACAAGAAATGTTATGTATGACATCCCAATGGCCAGTGTCCTTAACAAATCAAGAGCTCTGACCACACTGCGTGGGGAGTGGAGACCCTGGAAGGATGTGCCAGGCAGAGGGAACAGCCAGTGCAAAGGCCCTGGATTGAAGGTCTGCAGTGGGGTAGGCCATCTGTAGGGGGTCATGAGGCAGGTCATGGGGAAGGTAGCTGGGGGAAGGTAGCTGTGGAGGCCACTGGCTGCCTTTCCCCAAGTGCCCAGTTCCAGAAGAGGCTGGATTTTCAGGGGAAAAAAAGGTCCTTGACCAACTCCATGAAGATACATGTCTAGTGGGCACATGTCTAGCCCGCCGTCTCTGCAGCGACTAAGTCACTCCCGAAGTGGGCTTGTGGGTGTGCCCCTCTTCCTTCCCAGCCTCTTCGCTGCGCCCTCCACCTCCAGCCTCTGCCATCCTTTAGTTCAGCCAAATGAAACAGCAATTGCAGGATACGCATTTGTCATTAAACAGAAAGAAAAAAATCAATCCTTCGGCCTCTTTGGCTTGAGCTGGTCGTCTGCCCGCGACGCCGGGAGCCGAGCAGTGCTTAAGACTCTCCGAGCCGCCGTTGCTCCAAGTGGACAGGGTAAATGGCTCCCCGGGAACCATTACGGTCGATTGACTTGTCCAGACAGCTGTTTGGAGCGTGGGTGCTGCAGACAGGGAGACCACAGGGGTCACCAGGGTGGCCATTCGGGGGCAGCTTCTCCTGAGTAGGGTGGTCACTCAGAGGCCACTCTGCTGGGGGCACCTATTTGGGGTGCCTCTCCTCATTTATGTGTGTTGGTGAATCCATGTATCTGAGGGGGTGTGCGTGGGCTGCAGAATCAAGGCCCGCACTCTTCCACTCCTGAAGACATTTAGTGTGGTCTGGGTTCAAGTCCCAGCTCTGTCACATAACAGCTGTGTGACTTTGGGTAAGTTGCTGAACCTTTCTGAGCCTCAGTTTTCTCATATGTACAAGGGGATAATAGTACAATCACCTCTTTAAGGTTTGTTGTGAGAATTAAATGAGTTAATGCACGTGAAATACTGAGGTCTGTATCAGCATGTAGAAACACTAAATAATCTTAATATTAATAATTGCTGTTGTCCTTCATTCTGGAAATGTCTATTCACCACTCACAGTATAATTAATATTTACAGCTAGTAATTTTTTATTTTTTTAAAGATAATATTTATAACTAGCAGTTGTATAAATAATAATGATAATAATAAATAGCATAAATATTGTAACTAATAGTCGTATACTGGAGATATGGTGAATGAAGGAGGCAAAGTGCCACTTCTCACTGAGCCCACAGACGGTGGGGAAGTGGATGCACAGGATGGACAGCTGCGTAGTCACATGTTGGGATTAGATTCTGAGATACTTCCTGGAAAAAGTGACCCTTCAGCCAACATCTCAAGGGTAAAGTCAGGGAAAAGCATCCCAGCAGAGGGAATAGCATGTGATAAGACCCTGAGGTGGGTGGAAGAATAATGCATGTAAGGAGTTGGGGGAAGGCAGATTCTGAGTGGGCTGTTGGACCCACCTCCATCTTTACTCTTGCCATCTGTCAATTTGGAGTAAGAATGGAGCATAAAGTAATGTTATGTAGCTGGCACATGTATAGCTTGGAGTGAATGCTCTCTCAGTGGGCACTTTTAAAAAAATATTTATTTTTTGAGAGAGGAAAAGGGAAAAAGAGAGGGAGAGAACCACACACATCAGTGTGTGGTTGCCTCTCACATGCCCCTTACTGGGGGCCTGGCCTGCAATCCAGGCATGTGCCCTGACTGGGAATTGAACCAGTGACCCTTTGGTTCATAGGCTGGCACTCAATCTACTGAGCCACATCAGCCAGGGCTCAGTGGACACTTTGCAAACTGTCAACCACCATAAAAGCCTTAGGTATCAATTTTATTTTATAACAAGATACTGAGCCCAATTCTTGACCTGTTGCAAAGTGCTTTTTGTTTATTTTCTCTTTCTGTTGCATAATCATGCACAGGGCAGCTGGGGTTCAAATCCAAGTTCTGCTCCTTCCTGACTGCACATGTTCTTGAGCAAGTTATTTCTCCTTTCTGAGACTTGGTTTTCTTGTCTGTAAGGTGGGTATAGTAATGGCACTTCCTATTGGTGGTGCCATTAGAATGGTGGCCATGAGAATGTGCCTTGCAGATCTCTGACTATAGGGAGTGTGATTGGCCAGTGGCCCCAGAGTCTGTTCTCAGAGATCCAGTCCTGGCAAGGGATTGAGTGTAGGTCTAAAGAGAATTTATTCCTGGGATACACAGGACTACTCGGATGCTTCTGGACTCCTCGGCAATGTAGGACGCTCCTACCAACCATCCTTCCTCCCTCCCTCCCTCTCTTCCCCTTCCCTCCCTCACTCTGGTTCTCTTCTGTGGGCATAGGCATTGATGGGCTTTGTCCCCGTGCTTTTTAATCCTGGTTTTGTGTCTGCTTTTCAGAGCACAGGAAAGATGATTTGAGTCTCAGACACCTATCTAAGGCATCTAGTGCATAGGAAGCGCTCTGTTTAGGTACCTGCTGTGTTACCGGGAGCCTGGGGAGCTGTCACTCTCAGCATTGCCTCTTCCTGGCTGCCCGTTCTTACTTGGCCCATAGGCTGCGCATGATGAGGTCCCTCCTTCCCTTTGTCAGCCCCCCATTATCTCTTCCTCTCATCTCCTGCCACTCTCCCCCTTTATTTGAGCCACTCTGTCCTCCACACTGTTCCTTGAATACGCTAGTGCATTCAAATATTAGGGCCTTTGTACTCACTGTTCCCTCTACCTGGGAAACTCTTTCTCAGACATTCTGTAGTTTTCTCTGTCTCTCATCAGTGCTCTGTTTAAATGTCACCTCTTCAGAGAGGCCCTCCCTAATCTCCTTCCAGCATAGCCTGCCCCAGCTCCTCACCTGCTTCATCTGATGTGATAATGCATATTTATTTGTTCATTTGTTTACTCTCCTCCTCCCTCCTTCCCTAGGGAAGGCAAGGACATAATAAGTTTCCAATAAACGTTTGGGTGATGGAGTTGATGAGTTCCATAGGAAGGGGAAGTGGGGCAGCTGCCTTTACTTCACCTTGGGGGGGGTGGCCCTGGGGGACCCAGCTCCTCCCAGACCCCCAGCTGCTTCACTCCTCACTGGTTCTTGAAAATCGCTCACTCCACACCTGGGAATTGGGTCCCAGCCGCAAGCTCGTGGCGGATGAGGGTTTATCTTTAGCTCTGCTAGTCTCTCTTTAGAAACTGGTGACCCCAATTCCAGCCTGGGAGGTGGCTCCCCTCCTAATTAATAAATCCATTAATTAATTGCCGGCAGGCTGTGGGCCATTAGCAATGGTGGCCTCAGTTACAGCTCAAAGCAGGTCCCTGCAGCGTGTGAGTTGGCTGATGTGGAGGGCACAGACAGCCAGTTAAGGTTTCTGAACCCAGATGACATTCTTCTGATGCGGGCTTCGTGTGCCCACTTGATCAGCCCTGCAGGCCTTTAAAAGGACAGAAGGTCTCTGGACAGTGACCCCAGAGTTAAGGGGTTGTCCTCCTCAGCATATCCTGGGAACCCTAGTACATAGCAGGGCAGGACAGCAGGACGAAGTCTTCCCTTTCCTCGGTGGCTGAGACATCCTTTCTAGGTGTCCGTGTTTCTGTCCCAAATGGGTTTCCCTGGGCTGTTGAGACAGGTCATTCATTTGTTCACTTAATGAACATTATTCAGCACCTGCTATGTGTCAGGCATTGTGTGAGGTGGTAGGGGTGCAGCAGTGGACAAAACAGACTGAGCCTGCCCTTAGAAAGCTTCTATTTTATAATCATGTTGAGGTAGAAGGACTTTTCCTTAAGGGTGTGAGAAGTAAAGAGTGACAGCTCAGTGTATATGCTTAGCCTAGGGCTGGGCATGCTGTAAGCCTTCCCTAAATGGTGACTGTTATTATCAACAACAATATTATATCTTCATATCTTAATAAGAATCATCATTGAAGTGTGGGGCTGTCTCCTTTGCGTTCCTGCTATTCTGGGAGCAGCACCTGACCTGGTTCAGAGGGCGGAGTTGCAGCAGTCAGGCCTTACTTTGGACCTGGGTGTTGCTGCTTCCTCACAGGGAGGCCTTGGTCAACTCACTGGACTTATCTAAGCCTCAGTTTTCTCACCTGTAAAATGGGAATTAAATATATGCATCCTCTACCTCATAGGGAGACTGTGAGGGTTTGATGAGAGGAAGCCCCTGGCACAGCACCTGGAACATGGGGCCATTCCGAGGAAACAAGAGGGCTATTATTACTTTTATTATAATTGCCATCATCAACATTATTGTTTGTCAGTCACCTTCTGGGTTTCACCTGTCATCCCCGAGGTGCCCAAAGCTGAGTGGACCCTGGAGGTTTGATTTGTTTGCAGCGCTGGATGCTTAAGTATCGGATGAGAGAAGCTGGTGTGAACGTCCACCAGCGCAGGGGCCTCCACTGCACCCCGCAAGCACAGGAGTCTAAACACCAGCCTTCCTCGGCAAGTGCCAGGGTCCCCCAGCCTAGCGCACCCAGAGCAGCGGCCAAGTGGACAGCTCCTCCCAGAGAAGCATTGAGCAGGGGTTACATCTCCCCCGATGCCACTTGGCTGGCCTCAGCAAGGCCAGGCCTGGGTCTGCAGGCTTTGGAAGGTGAGAAGGAAGCTCTCTGCACAAGGAGGCCTGGCAGTCTTTCAACGAATAGCTGCTGAACCTTTAATGCATGGCAGACAGTGTTCTTAAGATAAGAGCCCTTATCACACATCGTGTTTAATTTTCACAACAGCCCTTGGCATGGGAAACCACTACCTTCCCATTTTACTGCTGAGCAGACCGAGGCACAGAAGATCAAGGCCAAGGCCACATTGTCAGCAAGCTGCAGAGCTTGGACTCAAACCTAGGACCAGTCCGTTGGCTACCCATGTCCCTGCCTCTCCTCAGGGGCTCCCCCATAGGTAGTCACTGTGCTTGTATTTTTCTCTTTAAGATGTTTAAATAATCTCTTAAAACACTTTGCCACTGTCAACTAATGGGAATGAATCCAGATCCACAAGCCTGAGAGGCCTGGGGTGGGGTGGTTAATTAATAACACAAGAAGGATTCCCGTCTCCTGGTCTGGAAAATGTGTGCCATCCGACCATCCATCCAGCCCAGCCCGCCCGCCTGAGTCCGGAGCCACGTGGTGCGCCCTGTCGTCGGGCCTTCGTTCCGCAAGATGGAATTCTCAGCCCGGGCTGATAATAAGCAGGTATTGATTGCAGCCTTGGTCATTATCAAGATTTATTTAGTCAATATGGCCTCTTCGGTCAATAAATCGTGTCGTTGATAAAGAAGGAAGGGGATAGACTTGTAGAGTTTATTAAAAAAGTTTTTTAGATTTTTTTAAGCAGCCGAGTCCAGCCCCCCTTTCCCTGTCTTCGTCAGCTCCGCTCCATTTCATATTTGGCTGCATAAGCTCTTTCCTTTCATGAAAGAGCTTTCCCTTATTGCTCTGGTTTCTGGAAGCAAAGACTCAGAGCCAGGGTTGGGTCTGGAATGGCTTCTGGGACTCAGTTGTATCCTTACTCTTTGTCCTCAGTCCCCGGCATGTCCAACCCAGTCTGGCCAGAGTCTTTGCTCTGAACCTGATATGTATTCAGCAAATCACAAATATTTACTGAACACGTGCCATGGGCCCAGCACAGCACCAGTGCTGGGGACAGAGGAAGCTGAGATGCAGGGTGTGTGAAGTGGGTGAGACATGGGTTCCCTTTCCTAAGAAGGCAGAGCAGAGGAGCCCCCTCACCCCATATCCTCCTCCCCCACACAGCCACTTTTCTAGACCTGTCTGACTCACACTCCATCTCCTTTTCTCTTTCTCCCGCCCGTACTCCAGCCAACCTCTCCCCCACTTCCAAGGAGCTTCTCCAGTCGGCTCCCTTGGGCCCTGGTGCTACTACACCCTCTTTGTTTTCCGCCTACCTGTGGCCACCATTTCTTCTCTTTCCAAGGCCATGCTCCTCTGCTGGCCTCTAAACGTGTTAGTCCCTCTGAAGTTCATGTCTGCTCTCTCCCCGTCACCCTGTGTGGCCTCATCTGTCTTCTCCCACTACCCCCCGTCCTCTACCTCAGGGCTCCAGTCCTGTCTGCTCAAGAGCCTTCCCGACACTTCCTGAATGTGTGTCTCAAAGATGTGTCCTACTCACGATGTTCAAAACCTGACTCGTCTCATACCTGGCCTTGAGTCAGGTCTGCAGGACAGAAACCTGGGAGCTGCTCTGACCACCTCCCTCTCCCCATGCCAGTGGGGATTTTACCTCCCGATGCCTCACACGTCCCCTTCCGCACCTCCGTCTCCACCCCTGGCTCTCGGGCCCACGTCCCCGTCAGTTCTCGCCTGGACTCTGGCCTGTCAGTGTGTGTCCCGGCGCTGTACTCCCCTGCACTCTGGCTCCCCTCACTCTTTCTGATGCATGGCAGCTGGTGAGACCCTTTAAAACCCGGTAAGAGCCATTTCCAGTGGCTCTCCATAGCCTTTGGGCAGAGGCCCCCGTGTGACCTTCAGGCGCAGCAGGGCCAGCCCAGGCCCCCGTTCCTGGTCTGCAGTGTTGCCAGTCTCCTGTTTTCTTGCCGAGCTGCTGGCTGGTTGTTCGCTTCACTCCGGAAAGGAAGATACTGACCCCTGTGTTACTATTGAGTTAACTGTTTCTCCCCTCATTTCTGTCCGTTTTGATTCATGTGTTTTGGTGCTGTTATTAGGTGCATATATGTTTTTAACTCTTATATTTTCCTAATGGATTGACCCTTTTATCATTATAAAGTGTTCCTCTTTATTTTTAGTGACTGTTTTTTTTTGTAAAGTCAGTTTTGTCTGATAGCTGTACAGCCACTCCCACTTTCTCATGGTTGCTGTTTGCATGATTTATCTTTTCCGTCCTTTTGTTTTCAGTTTGTGTCTTTCAATTTAAAGTTTGTCTCCTATAAACAGTGTATAATTGGATCTTGGTTTTATTTTTTAATCTAGTCCGGAAATCTCTGCCTTTCGATTGGATTGTTTAGGCCGTTCATGTTTAATATCATTGATATAGTTGGATGTACATTTGCCACTTTGCTTTCTGTATATCTCATGTCTTTTTGTTCTTCAGTTCCTCCTTTAATGCTTTCTCCTGCATTCAGTGATTATTTTCTAATGTAACCCTTTAATTTTATTAATGATTTTTAACTATATTTTTGAGGGGTTTTTTTTAGTAGTTGCTCTTGGGTTTACCATATACATCTTAACTTAGCAGAATTGGCTTCAGATTTATATTAGCTTAATTCTTAACCTTGACCTTGATCTTGAGCCATGTTCCCTCTGCCCTTCATGTCTCAGACACACGGTTTCCTTCATTTTCCACTGCATCACACTCCTCTGTGCATGACTTATGCCCTCCCGCTTGGGACATTCTTCCCACATGTCCCCCTGTGAACTCCTCCTAGACCCTGGGAGTTTGCTCAGTGTCATTGCCTTGGGGCAGCTTTCCTGCTTCCCTCTGAGACGGGAGGCCGCATCTGCATTGCCTCACCGCAGTGAGAATCAGACACAGTCCTGTGGACTATTGATTAATGCCAGCCTCCTTCTACCAGCTCAGAGTTCCAAGAGGGCACACAGCAACTTGTACCCAGAACCTAGCAACAGAGGGCTGAGCACACCGTGGGCCCACAAAAAGTCTCAGTCAAATGAACAAACAGGGATGGATGTGAAGATCATATGGCTGTATTTATATATTTATGTTAGCTGCATCTTTGTGTGCACTTATCTTTGAGTATGTTTGTGGGTCTTTGCACATTTATGTGTGTGAGTGCTTGTGTCTGTATCTCAGTGTTCCCGCATGTTCTTCTGAGTGTCTCTGAATGTGTGCCTGCGTGTCTGCATTCTCGTGTGGGTGTCTGTGAGTGTGTCGTGCTCGCATCAGTGTGTGTCTTTGTGCATGCACCTTGGCAGCTCCTTCTGACTTCTCCTGGCAATGCAATTATTTTTTGATTAGTTTGGTGTAGCACTTAATGATTTCCCCAAAGCTAAACAGGATCCCCCAAGTATTGATCTTACTGTGGTGGGGGTGACACGGGGTAATGCAGGGCCAGTTAGTGGGTGCTGCTACCTCAGAATTGGCCGCTGCACCTGCCCATCTCTCCCAGCTCCGACTTGATCCCTTAGAGGGAAAACTCAGGTTGGTAGCTTGCTGCAGGGGCAGAATGGGACTCCTTTCCTTCCTCTCATCTCTGTGTGATGTAGCCAGGGGACTGCTCCTTTGGGCGCCTCAATATCCTTATCAGTGAAATGGGGGTACCAATTATAGTTAGCTCATAATAGGGTCATAGTGGGGAGGAAATGAGATGGGTGGAGGGCCCAGCACAGAGCCTGGAACGCACCAGGTGCTCTATAAAGGTTACCCTGCCGCCTACCCTCATGCCTGCTCCCTGTTACCTCTGCGTTGGAAGTGGGAGAGATGATTTCAGGCAATGGAATAGAGGCAAATGGCTAAGGAACTTTCTTCTTTCAGGGGGGCCCTCTCCAAATGGCTTCTCTGGGGCTATCCAAGGGATTCATTCCTGCTCCGTTGAGAACAATGAACCCACAGGTACCCAGAGAAGTTCAGGAGCTGCCCATAGATACACAGCTTTTTCCCAGTAGAGTTGGGATTTTGTTCCAGGAGTTTCTGGCATGTGGAAACCTACCAGGGGCCTCCATAGTCTCTGGCCCTAGCTCTGTGCCTTACTCCTCAGCACCCTATTCCTCCCTGAACTCGTAACTGCTGTACTCCTCACACTTTCCAGCCCTGGCAGTTGCCATTCCCTCTGTCGGGAACACTGTTCCCCTTGTCCTTTCCCGTTCCCAGCCCTCCTTCCCTTACTCTGCACTGCGTTGGCCACCATCCTGTCTCTCCCACTTGTACATCCCTGGCCTGGGCCGCTTTTCAGGCCACTGGGTGAGTCCTTGGTTCTTTGTTGATCTCCCCAAGGTGGTGAGCCCATCGCTGTACACCGTGGCTGCAGTAGCTGGCGTGGCACTCAGTGAGCGCTGAAGGCTATGTGCTCCAATCAGAGGTCACATTAAAAACTCGGATTCCACCCTGGCTGGCGTAGCTCAGTGGATTGAGCATGGGCTGTGAACCAAAGTGTCGCAGGTTCGATTCCCAGTCAGGGCACATGCCTGGGTTGCAGGCCATGACCCCCAGCAACCGCACATTGATGTTTCTCTCTCTCTCTCTCTCTCTCTCTCTCTCTCTCTCTCTCTATCTTCCTCCCTTTCCTCTCTAAAAATAAATAAAAAAAAAATAAAATCTTAAAAAAAAACAAAACTCGGATTCCTGGCTTCTGGGCCTGCATTTTATGTGGGACAGCAGTGGTTGAGCTGGGCGGTGGAGGTGGGAGTGGAGTGTGGGGCTTTCCATTTTGTACAGTCTACACTGAGCGGAGTGGTGCCATTGATGCTCGCGGTGTGGCCCCTGTAGGCCTGTGTTAGCTGGTGCAGAAACTGGCTCCGCTGACTTTGACTAGTGTGAAGATGAGTGTCTTCTCGGGCCTCAGTGTAGCCATTCCATAAAATGGTCAGAATTGACGGGATCATTGAGGAATGAGAGGGGCTCTGAAGTTTTGGGGATTTTTTTATTTTTGTTTTATTTATTTTTCATTTAATAAGACTTATCAAGAGTGGCTGTGTGCCAGGTATAACTCTAAATTGCTTCCAAAATACCATCATTTAAATGATTTAATTACCATAACTCTATGATGCTGACACTGTTAATATCCCCACTTTGGAGGAGAAAGCTGCAGCACAGAGAGGTCAGTGACTTGCCCAGGGTCACACAGCAGAGCCAGGTAGTCTGACGTCAGGGTCTGTGTCGTAGGCTGTCTTACTTCTTGTCATTTCTGGGAATATGCAAGGCACAGGCTATGTATAGTTGGGAAGGGGCAGCTGTGCAGGTTTACCTCGTAATGGCCTTATGTGATGGGGTTTTGCTCGCAGTGGTCCGTGTGGCTGGCTGGAGTGGGAGCCTGGGCCAGCATTCCCAGAGCAGGCACTGGGAATTCCCAGACAAGCAGCTGGGATGTCAGGATTCCAGGAGCCAGAGCCGGAGCTGGTGACCGCTCAGAGGCTCTGGGAAGAGCCAGGCCTATTCCCTGCCCTTCACTCACTGGCGTGGCTGGACCCCCAGACCTGTGGGCCAGCAGCCTCAGAGCCTCTCTGAGCCAGCACCATCCCCTGGAGGGCATCCACCTCAGCCTCTGCGAGCAGGAGGGTTGGTCCCCTGGCCCATGGCCTACTTTGTGAAATTCATCTCTGGAAAAAAAATGATTCTCCAAGCAGAGCAGAACATCTTGACATTTCATGGTAGGTGAGGCCTTTGAGGCCTTCTGCCTCCCGGGAGCCAGGAAGAGAGACACCAAGGTCCAACTCCTGTGCCCACTGATTGCCCAGGCCGGGCAGCACAGGGAAGTGGCTTCCCCAGTCCGCCCCTGTGGCCCCATCGGTGCCTGCCCCCTTGCACCCTGCCCGGGATGCCCCTCTAGTGGGTGGGGGCTGGCCTGGCCACCAGCAGGTGAGTGGGCTCGGGTCTGAGCACAAAGTGTTTCTCTGGGGTATATCAATGAGCTGCCCTAATTAAGCACCTTACTAATGAGAATCAAACCACGCCACCGGGAGTCGGGTGAGCCTGAGCCTCTCTCTGCCATGAACCAGCTGTGAGTTCCGGGCACACCACTGAGCTGCATGGGGGTCTCAGCCATACATGGGCCTTCCTGTGCTCTCTCCCCTACACGCCAGGCCTCAGAGTGGTGGCTCGCTGTGCCCTGCCTGCCGCTGCACACAGTAGGTGCTTGGAGAACTTAAGGCTGTGGAGAGCAGGCTAAAGAAGCTGATGGTGGCTTTCTTCAGGAGAAGTTCTTGCCGCTGGTAGTCAGGTCCATTGGCCTGTGTCTCGTGCTGGGCCTCTTTGATGGTCTGTGGGGAGTAGAGGGTGTTTGTGGTAGGACGTTTCGTACAAGGTGTGACTGTGTGTGTCTGTCGGTATAGCTGTCATTTCTTTCTGTGTATAAACCACCCCCAAACTAGGGTAAAACAACTGTTTATACTTGCAGATTCTATAAGGCAGGAAATAAGACAGAACCCAACTGGATAAGTTGATCTTCATTTCGTGATATCTGGGGCTTCAGCTAGCTGGAAGATTCAAAGTTGGGGGGTAACTCAAGGACTCACACATCTAGTGGTTGATGCTGGCTGTCTCCTGGGACCTCAGCTGCCAGCCAGAATACCACGTGGTCTGTTTGGGTGGGCTGTTCTGTGCTTCTGCACAGTGTGGTGGCTGGGTGCCAGGGGTGAGTGTCCCAAGAGAGCAAGGTGGAGAGGAAGCTGTTAGAAGAGTCACTTCCTTCTACTGTGCTGGTCAAGGCCTGCCCAGGGTCAAAGGGAGGGGCTCACAGGAGGGACCACTCCTTGGGAGGAATGTCCAGGTCATGTCACCAAGAGAGCACGTGTGGTGAGATTGTGGTGGTCACCTTTGGAGAAAAAGTCTGCAGTGAGGGTGGTGGTGGTGATACAGTGCCGAGTGTGACAGGCCGTGAAGGGAGTGAGTGTGACAGGAAGTAGCTGAGTAGAGGAATAGGTGTGACAGGAGATTGTGTGAGGAGAATAGATGTGACAGAAATGGCTGTGTCAGGGGAGTGCGTGTGGCAGGAAGTCCCCAAACAGGGAGATCTGGGTTCGCCTGAGTTCACAGTGGTGGGAATGGGCTTCGCAGTGACAGTGCCCAGGATGCAGGTGGCACCGTCTTCCCTCACTGTACAAGCTGTCCCCTTGAAGGCCTTGGGGTGGCCGGACCGATTCCCACCTGGGGACCCAGGCCTGGCCAGCTCCCTCCCAAGCCGGACCCATCTTGCCCCCTGTGCCAAGCTCCACCATCCTCCTCTCTTCCTGGAGGCCCCCAGGCACCCCACTTCCACCAGCAGCTTTCTCTTCTTCCAGAAAGAGTGACTCCCACCACCACAAGCTGGAAGCGCTCCAACTACCGTACTTTTCTTCGAATAAAAGCAGCTAATTAACATTATTTTTTAATTATTGCCTTTATCAACAAGGGGTCTGATTTGTACCAGCAGGATAGTTGCTTTCCCTTCAACTACCCA
This sequence comes from Phyllostomus discolor, assembly GCF_004126475.2. Lineage (NCBI taxonomy): Eukaryota > Metazoa > Chordata > Mammalia > Chiroptera > Phyllostomidae > Phyllostomus > Phyllostomus discolor. The sequence goes on from NC_040915.2 coordinate 45,577,204, forward strand.
AGTGAATGCTTCAGTTCCTGGTGCTTTTGAAATGAATTTGATGTCATCTGCCCAGAGTCACTTAATGGGAACGCCTGGGTAATGACTGAGCACGCCAACTCCGTTAGCAGCCCTGGAAGCATGTAATTTGGCCCCTCAGGCAACAGCACTCTTGAAATCTCTGGATAGTTTTGAACTCTCTGTTCTTAATTAAATATGCAATTTTTCACGGTAACCAGGTTAATTCTTTTGTGTTGTGTTGTAATACTGTTAGGAATTTTCATAGTTCTTATTAAACATTATTCAGGCATTGTGAATTCCATAATTAAAAAAAATGAAAAGAACAAAGCTTGATTCACTCCTTTCTTTTCCCTGGCTAATTTATCAAATGAATTTTGCAAATTTTTCTTTCTGTCCCCAGACAGTGTGGCAAGTGTTTTAAAGGGGAAGGATTTAATTGCCCTGTAGGGATTGGCTGGTTATGAAGGATTTGGCTGTTTGATTAGTAAACCCAGTTGGGAACGGGCTAATGCTCCATGATCTTAAAAATTGTCTGATTGTACCCTCTCCAAGGAGGCCACTCTTTTCGTTGTGTAGAGCATCGACTTCACACAAGTGTAGTTACTAGGTAGTGAGGAAGGGGAGAGAAAAAGATCTGACTTTATTTTAAATTGGGGATCTTGGGAGATTTCCCCCTCCCCTTGTCCCTGGCTGGGGAGACACAGGTGAGAAGCAGAGAGAAAGACAGAGACAAAGCATCTCTCAAACCTCAGGTGCCAGAGAAGGTGGGCAGCCACCCAGAGGAAGGGGCCCAAGGGAGTGCTTTACTGCATCCTTGCAGGGGATGATGGCACCAGTGGAGCCGGCGCGCTGCAGAGAGGCAGCTCACGAGCTGAGGAGGCCCCTCTTGGCAGGGCGTCTGGGACAGGAGGGTTACTTTTTCATTTCCAGAATTGGGCCTGGTCTCTGAAAAAATGTGCAGACCCTCACTGATTGTGGTAAGTGATGGGTGGAGAGGACCATGTTTCCTAAATGTCCTGATAAGACCAGGGCCCCCGTCAAGGGAGGCTGGCAGAGATAGCCAGGCTCTCTTAGCGAGGGGAGTAGGACTGCTGGCTGATTCCTGGACATTTCAGTTTCCATGAGCCACATTTATGCCTCCGTTTTCCCCACCTGCAAAGTGGGGCACACTACAGCCAACCTCCTCTTACTGGCGTGGGTTCCCCAGCCTTACCTTTCTGTATCTTAGAGACAGAGAGGTTGGAGTTAGGAGAGATGGCATGGGCCACTCGGTGGAGCCAGGACTTTTTTTGGGCCAATGCCCTTTAGCTGTTGGAGGAAGGAAAGGATGACTTGGAAGGGATGTTATCAAAGAGAAGGTGGTGGTGGGGGTGGGGGCGGGGCTCAGGCCTGGCTGGGGGCAAGCAGAGGGGGCCTTTGTGCCACTCAGCCCTTCTCTTCCCCACTTGCCCCTTACCCAGATTTAGCATCTTCATCCCTGAGCTCCGGGAAGCTCCCCACCTGTGGTTACCCTCCGCTGATCTGACAGCTGGAGGCTGGGGGTGGGAGACCTGGCTCACTCCTGTAGGGGCGCCCGAGGGGCAGTGCAGCAGTGGGTTTCAGTAGGTGGTTCAGGTGTTCAGGAGAAGCCAGAAACTAGGGATTTATGAACATTCAAGATGAAAATGTAGGGAAGAAATAGGAAAGAATTAAGTGCTGGGCACACAATAGGTGCCAGATTGGACCTGTGGCCCCTGGGCCCCCTTGTCTACCCCAGTGCTTAACGGGGCTCTCAACTGGTAAAAAGAATCCTGTCGATAGTGATTATTTATTGAGTGCTTCCCAGCACCAAGCACTGTGCTGAGCCCCTGATGGGTGTGAACTCGTTTAATCCTCACAGGGTGAGGAGGCAGGTGGAGTTTTATGCCCATTTCTCAGATGGCATGACTAAGGGTGGGAGAGGTGACTCCTGGAATGTGGACCCTGGGCCTTGATCCCAACTCACATGGTCTTTTTGGCTGGTCATAGGACTCCGTGTATTATAGAAGGCACTCCTGGGGTTCATGGTGGGGAGGTCACATGGTCATATCCTTGCTTGATTTTGAGGTACCCAGAGTTGAGGACTGTGAACTCTGCCTTGAGTGATCTTTACTGAAAAAGTGAAACCAGGTCACCATTCCCTTTCCTCCACTTAGAAACCATCAGTAGCTCCTTATTGCTTGCTTATGGCATGAAGCCCACGTGTTTCCCTTCGCTTTACAAGGCCTGTCGTGATCACCTCCTTCCTCCCTCATCTGCCTCTACCATCTCGTCTCTTACTAGACCCCTTCACCCCTGACTCCTCCAGCCAGACTTAAACTGTTACCTGGTCCACAGGTTAAACTGTGATGTGGCCCAGACCTTTGTATGTACTGCCCCCCTGCCCAGAACTCTCTTTTCATTGCTCTCCCTGACAGACTTCTCTCATCCTTCACGTTTCTGACCTGGGAGCCATTCCCCAACCTCCTTGCTGGATCAGGAAGGCTCCCACCACAATGACATCGCAGCTCATTGGGATTTCTCGCTTTGTCTTTTTTAAGGCCTACGAGGGCAGGTTTGAATCTGGCTTGTTGACTCTCGTCTCAAGCACAGAGCTTGGCACACCTTAGATGCTCAGTCAGTATCTGCTGACGGTGCCACAGTCCCGCTGCTCGGAGGAGGAAGTACGGGAGCAGGGGTCTCCTAAACTTTCTGGGGCTGCTGTGACCAGGTGGAGTCCAGGCTCTGTTGGGTGAGCGGCAGGCCCACGGCCTCCTCAGCTATACACTTGCACACGCGTGGAGGAAGGAAGAGAAGTGCTTCTTCCCATCCCTGCATCCCAGCACGCGGTGGCACCACAGCTTCCTTTGCTCTGCCCTCTTCTTCCTGTTTGTATTTCTGTTTGAGTTGTTAGGGGACCAAAAGTGGTCAAGGAAAGCATTTCGGGTTGTGATGGGGAGGGAGACGACAGACCACAGAGGATTATCAGAGAATCCTGTAGCTGAAAGAAAAGGGATTTAAAAATTATGCCTGTAGTGGCTCTCACTTAACCCTCGTTGTATGAATGTGGCAGATAAGTCCCTGTCGTGTTTTTCTGCCTGTGTTGGTGTGTGTTTCTGTTGGCGGCTCTTGTGCGGAAATACAGACATGTGCACATATATACTGCGTGCACATACACACTCTACACTAAACCAAGAGAGGGCACATGGCCGTTCTCGTTAAAGGTCCTTGAGCATTTTATTGTGTATAGATATGTATCTGGTCCTTGTATTGTAAACACAGCACTTTGTAGTAGGCAAAACAGGACCATGTGGCAAAGGCCTGAAAAGCTACGGAGCCCAATTCAGCTAAGAGGCAGCTGGTTGACAAAGCAGAGTGGGGCTGGGGCGATGGGGTACATTCATTAAGTCAGTCAATCAGTCATCTGTTCAAGGAGTATTTATTCAGCATCTATCTACTATGTGCCAGGGCCTAGACCATGTGCTTGGGATGCCCTGGTGATCAACACGGACATGCTCTCTGCCCTCCTGGCCCTGCTGGTCTCTATGATATTTAGAAGTAATATCCCTTAAAAGACCAACATCAATCAAATAGTCATACATATTTGAAATTGCAAACCCTGCTAAGGGCTGCAGAGGAAATGAGCTAGGAATGATGAGATTGTGTAATAGATTTAAACTAGAAGTCAGGGAAGGACCCCTGAGTTAGTGGAGTGATGAGGGGCTGTGGTAGTCCAGAGTGGGGAAGGGAGCAGCACGTGCAAATGTCCTGGGGTGTGAGGAAGTGAAAAACAGCCAGTGTTGCTGGAGTACAGGGCGAGGGGCCTAGAGGTGGGTGTGGCTATGGAGGGTAGACAGGGCTGGCTTAAAGGGGCTCATAAGCCCTGCTGAGATCTTTACCCTGAACACAGGGCAACCATGTTCATGGCAGGGGGAGTGGGGGTTGAATGGATGAAAGAGGAGGACAGTTGGAGGGATTTGAAGGTCAAGAGCCTGAGGTAGAGAAGGAGCTCGACAAGGAGACTCAGCTGCTCCCACCATTGTCCACTGGCCTGAGACTTCATGCCCAGCCTCGTCCAGAAAACTCACCAGTCTACAGGATGGATAAAGCCAAGGCAGGGATAGGAATAAAGCAATTTCCCTGGACAGAAGGGGAGGGGAGTGAAGGAGAACCTGACCATGTTCAAATATATGATTCTTTTCTGCCATTTATTATTTACCCAAGGGGCTTGTGAAAAGAGAAAGATAAAAAAGGGGGGAACCCCCCCACCAAATCTAACATTGCTCTAGGCATACAGCCTGAGAAAGCAAGTATTTTTTCTTCAATATTTGTGCATGTTAAAGTGTGTGAAATGCCATGCAAACACTCGAGGCCCTGCCAGTACCGGGGCTCTGGGGCCTTTGGAGCTGTCAGGAGGCGGGCACCGTTGCTCCCCACATCCCACTGAGGGCTGGCATTGTGGGGCCAGCCCTCTGCAGAACGGTGGGCTTCTGTTTCTCATCTGTGTCTCGCTTAGGGAGCTAGCAGTTCCCAGGCAGGCTGGTTTTGGGAAGAGTGGAATTCCCAAATGCGAGGTTGGGAGGTGCAGGGAGTCCAGGGAATTTGGCGGCTGCCCCGGCATAGTGATATTCTGTGCCTCACACATTCTTATTAGCATCGTAATCACTCCAAAGTACTGATTCATTATTGCACTCTGAGCTACAGACTGAGGCAATGGGGTTTAATAGTTCCATATGAGCCATTCTGGGCTGTTGAGTAAATACTGCTTATTCTGAAAAATTGGGTAAATGTGTGTTTATGCTGGCAATGAGCAAGGCACGAGCTAAGTAGGTAGTTGGGGTCTGGGCTGGCACTAGGCGAAGTGGTGGGGGATGGGGGATGCTCACACCCTGAGAAATGTCTGATTCACGCCTGACAGACCTTGGAAATACTCTTCTGGACGTGGAGATTGGGATTAAGAAAGGGACTTTGCCCTGAAATGAGAGCAGAAGGACCCTCATGTTTTCTGTGCATGTAGCAATGGCTTTGAGGTGGGCAGGAAAGATGAAGGCCCGCTAAGCTTGTATAGACTGGTGATTGGATTAAGAAGTGGAGGGCTGGTTACTGCAGGCTGCAGAGGTAGTGTGGCAGGAGTTAAGAGTACAGGTGAGTGGGTTCCACTCTGGTGTCCCTGTTCTGCCACTTGATAGTTGTGGGATCCCAGGAAAGTTATTTGACCCCTTTGTGGTTTCAGTTTTCTCATCTGTAAAACAGAGGTGGTAAAAATACTCTCTTAGAGGGGTGTTGTGCGATTTAAACAAGCAGAGACATAAAGTTCAAGGCTGCCTGGCATTGTGCATAAGAAATGGCCTGCAAAAGGTTTGCATTTGGATCTGCGTCAGGGATGCTTTGACTTTGAGAATCTTTGAGAAGCTATGGATCCTCTGTTTAGAAACAGGATAGAGATAACATTTTTTGCATATAGTTTCAGGGGTTGTTGGATCCCCTAAATCTAGCCATGAACTCTAAGAGCTCCCTATTTCTATTGTAGAACAAACACCTTGTCGTGGAGTAGAAGTGAGTCATAGGCTCTGGAACTTTCTATAAGTGGGTTTCAGCCAAGGCCTGGGTTTTACCCTGTCCCTGCTTAGTATTTTCTGTGTAAAGTTAGGCAAGTGAAGACACACATAGGAACCCCAGTCTCATGCCCGATGTGGAGTTCTTCGCACGGAAAGGATTTGGACCATGTAGAGCATTCCCAATACCTTGTGCACAGTAGGCCTTCAGTAAATATCATCATCATCTTCTTCTTCATCGTCATCATTCCCCTTGATTGAAGACCTAAGAGTTGCTAAGTGTAGAGTCTGCCCTCTGTTACGTTTATAGAATATATATAATGATCCCCTTACCTGCAATTCCCAGGCCTGTTGTGGAGTCTCTTGATTCTTGCACGTAGCTGACTGTTTCTCTCTGTTTTGTAATTCTGGGGTGAGAGCTCGTCTTTAGTAGGGTGGTATCTCTTGGAATTTTGAGCGGTTGGGTTACTCCTAGGGTAGAAGTTGGCAAACTTTTTCTGTGGAAGGCCAGGTAGTAAACGTTCTTGGTTGTGCAGGCTGCAGTCTCTGATGCAGCTACTGCGCCGCTGTGCAACAAAGGCAGCGGTGACGCCTGGACGTTACAGCGAGCGTGGCAGGATTTGACCCGGCGGTCACAGCTCGCTCACCCCGGCTCTGGAGAGGCTTTGCGTTTGTGTTTGCTTCATGTCCAGGGGTGTTACCAGAGGAGAATGGTACTCCTGTGTTAATTTCTTGGCTGAGAACAGTACTTCTGAGTGTGGTTGCTCGACCAATAGCATCTGGGAACTTGCTAGACAGGCAGATTCTTGGACCCTGTTCCAGATCTTTTGAATCAGGACTCTGGGGGTGGGGCTCAGCAATCCGTGTTTTAACAGGTGATCCAAGGTGCACAAGTCTGAGAACACCAAGGGTAGTATAAAATTGAACTCCGATCCATGTGCGCGCAGGCCCGTGCTGGCAGATTCTCAGGGGAAGCTACTTTCTGGTTTTATAGCGTAGACACAAGGCTGAGACAGACCAAATGCCTCCTGTTCTTCCTGTGTTAGTGGATAGGTGTGTTCTGACCCACGCTCACTGAGGGGGAGGGCTGTGGACTACCAAGATGGGCACCTGCCTTACCTCTTCCTTGCCAAGTATCAGTTCACATATTAAGCAGTCTGATTTTGAGTTTCCTCTTCAGTTTTGGCCCCTGGGAATTTCTCTTAATTTCTTATTGAACTGACCCATATATTTAAAGGGATGTTGGTATATTTTACTCAGCCTCTCTGGGTGTTTTGTAGTGGGAACGTTTTTAGGTTATCTTTCTCCCATGTTACTAGACATGGAAGACCTTTCCATGTAGTGAAAGGTTGTTTCTCCTCTAGGATTATTCTTTAGAATGTCTGGTAGCCTACTGCTTCTCGGGTGACCTTGCACTTGTCACGTGCCCTGAGGTCCAGGCCCACATTATCACTTGCAGGGACCAGAGGCCATACATCTTCTTGGCATGGGGTGGGGGGTTCTCCACCTTACCTTTGCCCAGGGCTTGAATCCAGTTTGTGTCTGTGGAGCACCCACTGGTGCCAGGCCCTGAGTGAGGGATGAAGGGGTTCAGCTCTGTACAAGTGACAAGGGTCTGTGCTAGAGGATGGCGCTCCAAGGTCATTGTACCGGTGGACCTTCCTCTATCCCAGCATGTAAGTCCCCTTATGGTCCTCGAGGAGAACTTGACTCCTTTAAACGCCTTTCTCAAAGGGTCAGAATGGGGTCAGGACTAACAGCACTGGCACTGAAGTCCACTAGAATCAGGTTCAGCCCAGCTCTGCCTCTTACAAGCGGTGTGATCTTGGGTGAGCCCCTGCACCTCTCTGAGCTTCAGCTTCTCTACCTGTAAGGTGTAATGACAGAGAGTTTCCCTAAGGATCCAATGAGATCATGAATGGAAGGCACTTGGCAGAGCACCTGATCCCAGTGAGTGCTCAGTGGATGTTCCTTTTCGTGACACAAATGACCATTGAGTCTATCTCTCATGATAATCAACTTGGAGAAGTCAGACCGGGGAGGTGGCAGGACCCTCAGGTGCATACAGAATGGGAAAATGAGGTAGCAGGGCAGATACCACTGCCCACAGCGGGTAGCAGATACCCCTGGAGGTATCTGGCCTGCTTCTTACCATCTTGTAGTGGCCTTCTTTCTTCTTATCTCCTCCCTGGAATCTTGTGACTCAGCCCAGCGTTGGGGGGGAGCTGCCAATCGTAGTACTCCATCCCCCTGGCTACTGCAGTGATTGGTCCAAGAGGAAGTTGTGAGTCTGTCTTGAGCTGGGCCAATCAGAGGACTCCCCTGGGATCTTTCAGCTGGAGCAGAGAGGTGTGCAGCTGAGGTGCTAGGAAGGAGGGAAGCCTGGTGAGGGGCTGGGCAATAGTGACTCAGCCACAGTCATGTCAGTGACCCACCCGGAGAGACCGCCCACGTGGAGCGTGCGTGGATGTGGGATGTTCCCATACCATGGGTCTCAGATTCTCTTCAGAGAAGCCCGACCCCCTGACAGGGTTGTCACCTGCTCTCCTCCCCAGTCACAGCCAAGCCCAGCCCAGCAGGGCTGGCTCCTTGGGAATGGATTTTCCCCACTTTTGGACATGGCCCGCAGATACCCGCAAAATCCCACACGTCTCCCTGCGCCTGCTGCACCTGCTGACACTCAGCACAATCCTTCCCCCTCATCTTTGATCTTAAAAAAGACCATCTTGAAAGATTGTTGGGTGTGCAGTTTACCCAAACGCCACTTTTTTCTCATTTTGCCAGAGTTGCTCTTTCCCCCCCTTCCTTTTATTTCTTTCTTGGATTCACTCTGGGGTTGGCTTCCTCAAACCGAAATAACTCTCACAATGCACGGGGAAAGCGTTTCCTGTGGGTGAATGACGTCTGTATGAAAAGACAGCAAAGCTGCCGATTTCTGTCCTTTGAAGACACTTGTCAGCCAGTGCTGTGGTGGAGTGTCAGACGTCACCCGGGGTGACTGTTGAGACGCAGGCAACAGTGAGCTTTTTTCCAGAAAGCCTCCAGCCCAAACCTGGGGCTCTCCGGGGACCCAGGCGCAGCATCCATTTTCTGAAGAGATTAAAGGCGATGCTGGTTGGAGCAGCTGGTATTTTCTGCTGCGCTCCCACGGGGCCCCGCAGCAGCGCTTTGTAGCTCACCTGCCCTGCCTCTCCCGATGCAGCTCCGTTGCCTGGGCTGACTCCTGAGAGGTCTGGTAGCTCCAGGCAGACTCCTGGGAGGAGAGGGGAGGAGAGGAGAAAGGGGGCTGGAAGTGCCGCCATGGCCTCCTATGGGAGGGGAGGGAGAAATCTCATGGTTAAAAATGTGGCTCTGGACTCAGGTTTGGTCTGGGTTCAAATCCCAGCTCCACTGTTCTCACTGAGCAAATCTCGTCACGTCTCTAGAACCTTAGTTTTCCCATCTAAGAAATGGAATTGTTGGTTTCAGTAAAAACAATGTAGGTAAAGCACTTCCTTAGCAAGGTACCTGGCATATAGTAACTGCTCAGTAAACTTTAGCTGCTGCTCACCTCTTCAGATGTACCCTTGGCTGACCCTGCCACCCACCCCCTGCCCGTGTACCAGCCACGTTGAGGTTCGTGCAGCTTCCAGAGGGCAGCCTCGTTTCCCACTCTGTGCTGTTCCCCCAGCCACAGGAGTTTTCCATACCTGGTCTATCCAGTGGATTCCTGTCCATCTGTCAATACTGGCTTGGGCATTAACTCTTTTTAAGTATTTGTGGTCAGCAACCCCTAAACCCTAAGGCCGACCTCAAATAAAACCTTGTTTTAGTTATATGGTAGCATTTGTCTGTATGTGTTCGTGCTCCTCTGAGGAGGAAATCTCTCGGCCTCTGGGTCTCCTTTCCCCTATACAGTTTTGCTTCCTCTGTTTCTGTAATCCTCTGTGCATGTTTCAGAGGACAGTGCTGATTGCAGTCTCTACTTCAGGGAATGGCACACTCCCATGGGCAGAGGGGCAGCAGTGAACGTCAATGCTAGCTAGATTCAGCCCTGCATCAGGGAAGGGGAAGTTTGGTGGGGCAGCAAGGGTGCAGGATGGCAGGGGAGACCTGCCCCTGCCCCAGGGAAAGCAAATTGGTTAATGCACTGGGCTGGGCAGATAAACTACCGGACTGCCCGTGGCCGCAGCTGTGGCCCTGGCCTGGCCCCAGGTGGTTACCTGCCCCACCCCATGCCCCCACTAAGACTGTAAGCTTCTTGAGGGCAGGAGTGTGTACTCCCTGCCCCCCCCCTCAGTGTCCTATGCTGAACACAATACATCACGGGGGGGGAGCAGATTTTTGATGAATAAATATAAATGCATTTGCTGATGGCCCGTTCATTCATTAAAAAAGTAAGACAGGTTCAGTGTGGCAGTGGTAGAAAAAACAACTAAGAAAATAAAACCCACCCATTTTTGAGATAAATCTTTATCATGATGTCTTTAGACTTTTTGTCGAAGTGTAAGAAACGTACAGAAAAGAACATAGATCAAACAGGCTCTGCCTGATGAATTGTCACGAACTAAATGTGCCCACAGAAGCATCATTGGGTGAAGAAATGGAACATCCCCGCCCCCCACCCGAGCTCCATCATGCCCCCTCCATCACTGCCAGCCTGCCCCCACGTGTGACGCATCTTGACTGCTAACTGCATTCGTTATATTCGCCTGTTCATGAACTTGATGTAAAGGGCATCTCCCAGTGTGTGCTCTTGTGTGTCTGGCTCCTTTTGCCAACGGTATGTTCTTGGGATTCGTCCATGTTGCTGCGTACAGTACGGCTGCAGTGCATTCGTTTGCACTGCCATCTAGCATTCCATTGTGTGAGTGGATTGCAGTTCATTCATCCATTCTTCTGTTATGGGCACTTGGGCATTGGCTTCTGTGAGCAGTGTCAGGACTGTTTGGCGCCTGAGCATCTCTCGGTTAAATGGGTGTACACATTTTTCTTGGGTATAAATCAGGATTTCTTGATCTTGGCACCGTTGACATTTGGGGCTGGATGATTCTTTGTGGTGGGGGCTGTCCTCTGCATTGCAGGGTATTTAGCAGCATCCCTGGCCTGTCCGATAGGTAGATACCAGTAGCATCCTCTAAGCTGTGATAATGAAAAGCATTTCCAGGGATTGCGCAGTGTCCCCTAGGGGATGGGCACAATTGCCTCTGGTTGAAACCCACGGGTGTATATTAGGGTGTGGAATCGCTGGGTTATAGGGAAGTGTGTGCATAGCTTTAGTTTAGTGGTTTCCCAAGTGGTTGTACCAGTTTACACTTTTGCCAGCTGCGTGTGACCTTCTAATGTTTCTCATACCTTCATGTATAATTTACACATACAGCATGACTTCATTTCATAAAATGTATTATCCTACCCCGTGCTAGATTACCTGGTCTAGTCCTGTATGTCTTTTATTATTTATTCTCCCATTAGAGAGCAGTAAATTGATTAAGACTATACTTAAGTCTGGAATCTGATGTCTTTTAGTTTAGTACCTGGCACTGCCACTTTCTAGCTGTGTGGCTTTAGCCACGTGACTTCACCCTCTGTGCCTCAGTTTTCTGTCAGACAGGGACAGTAATGCCTGCCTCTGCTATTTGGAGGATTATGTGAGTTCATTGATATGTGTGAGGCATGTAGAACAGGGTCTGGCACTTGGCTAGTACCGTGTAGGCTGTTACTATCTATTTTAATGGCTGTGCTATGTCCGTAGTCCTTTGGTGTGGGCTGGCAAATGGTTTTTGGTTCGGGTTGCCAGATGTAAAAAATAAAAAATAATATGGGATATCTATTTAAATTTTATTTTCAGATAAAAAAGTAATTTTTAATATAAATATGCTCCATGCAATGTTTGGGACACACTCGTACTAAAAAATACATTGTTTATCTTAATATCAAGGTGTCCTGTATTTTACCTGGCTATCCTCTTCAGAGCATCCCAGTGATTAGCATCTGGGAGCCGCATCTCTGCACACATACTGTGTTCCCCAAACCTGGCTTCTTACTTGAATCACCTAGGGGGCTTGTTAAAGTGCAGAATCCTGGCTGCCACCCTGGCTCTCTTAAAACTGAAGAACCTCCAAGGCTGGGTTGAGAACCTGATTTTTTAACCAAGGTCTCAGGTGATTCAGCCAACCAAGACTTTAGGGTATACTACTGGCCCATGTTTGTCCTGTGCTAAGTAGAAAGGAGGGCCAGGAAGACTCTCCTTTTGCTGCTCTTGACCTTGTCAGCTCTCTCCCCAGTAAGTGAACATAAAGGGCTTGGCCTGGCCTGGCTTTTCCCTGGACCTGCCTGGACAGGGGGCTAAGGTGGTGTCCCCACCTTGGGCTGCCCCTCAGCTGAGCTCAGAGCCTGCCCCAGCTTTACAGGAAGCAGTGCTGAACTTTGGTGGTGGGAGGGAGAGGTGGCGGGTGTGGGCACCGGGACCAGTGCATTGATTTCTGTCTGCAGTTCTTGGAAGGCCTGTCATGAGGAAAACAGGCAGTGGGTAAGGCGGCCCCCATGGCAGGGAGGTCTCAGCTCAAGGCGCACTCCAGGTTCTGGCTATCACTGTGGGGTTTGTGGTGCTCCTTGGGCCCTGGCCTGAGGCCTCCTGAGACTCCACCCTCTGGCCAGGTAAGGTCAGGCTTGGCCAAGGTATAGGGCTTGGTCTCCCAGAGCTGCTAGGCTGCAGCCCACTGGACAGACCAACCCCGCCTTTTTAACTCAAAGCCACAAACTTACAGCTTAGACGGGATCAATACGATCAGGTCCAGGACCCTTCAGAGGATCCTGCTGCTTTGAGGAGAGGTCACGGGGCCTCAGACATACACATAAATTATTATTTAAGAGAGGATTCCTAGCGGTCTGTGGGAGTTTGTTGTCAGCTTCTCTGTAGCCTCCTTGTGCTCTCTGGGGCGGAGCCAGAGTGTCCAGGTGGTTTAAGCTGGGGTGGGCTGGGTGATTCCCTCGACTGCGAGGGGTTCCTCAGGGTTTGGGGCTGGGGAGGGAGATGTTCACCTTCTTTCCTTGTCCACCTGCTGCTGATAGCTTGTGCTGGGCACAGGCCTTTTATGGGGAAGAACTCGTCGAATATGTTTAATTTTAGTGTTTCTTTCTTTATTAGACTGTTTATTGTAGGCCAGGCATTGTCCTAGATGTGAGAACAGTGTTGTGACCAAGCCAGATGGGGGCCTTGCCCTTTGAGGTTTATAGCTGCTATTATCTACCCTTTCCGGAGAGAAACCCAGGGCTCAGAGAGGAGGAGAGACTTGCCCAGAGTCACTCAGCGAGAGGCTCCTGCCAGGTTCAACTCTCACCAGTAAATGAACAAAATAATCTCCACTTGATCAAGCTGGAAACTAAGTCTGAATAATTATGATGATGATAATTGCCATCATTAATTGAGGACTGTGTGCCAAGCATTGTGTTAAGTGAGTTTTATGGGGTCTGTATTACCATCCCATTTTTTTAAACTTGTGAAAGCTGAGGCTCAGAGAAGTGAATTCACTTTCCCCAAGACACACAGCTAGCCAGTGGCCAAGCTGGGATTTGAACTTGGGTCTTGGCTTTGAAGCTCAAACATATATTGTGTAGGTGCTTTCTGGGGTTCCCACTAAATCCTTGTACACTAGAGAGGAAGGTCGGAATCATCATTTTTATAAAGGTCAAGCATTTGGGTTGAGAGTGTGCTCTTGATACTAATTCACCACCAGCCTTATCAGACACTCCTCTAAGGAGTGCAAAACACTTGATGTAACAATAGCAGTAGGCACAGAGCCTTTCCCCAACTGCTGTTCCAAGAAGCCCGTGGGAGCATCTGCACTCCTCTGGGGTCTCCCAGAAGCTCGGAGCAAGGTAGTGGCTCTCCTCAGTCCCCTTCGTCACTCAGCTGACACAGTCCAGCTTCCCATCCCCTCCCAACTCGGCCTGGGACTCTCACATTTTTTCCCTCCTAAAGTCTTCTTTCTAATCAGGTCAGCTGTGGAATACGGACTCCAAAATAATAATGCGAAGTGCAGCCTTTGCTGCTGCTTGATTTCCTGCTTGCTTAGCAGCATGGAAACCTTTATTTACTCTGCTTTTGTTTTTATAAGATATAACTCTTAACGAGGCTTTAATTCAAGGTCAAAGAGCCTAGAAGTTGGCGAGAAAGCCCATCGCCCCTCTGGGCCCTGCCAGACACATTAATAGCCAATGGCTGGCTTTTTTCATCTCCTCTTTTAAACAGTTCCATTGCAGCAGAGCCCTTCCTTGCAGGAGGAGGTGAAATATTTGAGCTGACTGTATTGCTTGTCCCTGTTTGCAAAATGCAGCCAGGCCCCCTTCATCTTTGCGTATTTTTTCCTTTTCTGTAGTTCAAGGAAAATAATTTATTAACTTGGGAATTAGGGATAATATGGTTCCCCAGCCCTCAACTCCCCCGAATCCCCCGCCCTCCCTCCGAAGCCCTGGCCTGCCTGCCTGCCCTGCCCCGGGAGTGGAGAGAAGCTTTTCTGTCAAAGGCACAGCCGTGGCAAGGCCCAGGCGGATGCGGCTAATGTATTTGCAGTCATGATACGAAGACCCGAGTGTCTGGAACCCCAGCCTCCGGGGACTGGCGGGGCCATGCCATCGACCTGAACCCCCTGGACTGCGCCCCCTTCTAAATCCATCAGGCCCCGTAGCCCTGGTCTTGGACCACTGAATAATTTACGGTCCCGCGGAGCGGCGAACACCGGGTCACCGGAGTTCATGGGTTAATAACAGGTTTGGTTTTCGATGTCAGCAGCTCTCTTGATAACATATGAAAGAATCCTATTCTGTTGATTAGATTTTGAAATGGATCAATTTTTAATCAGCCAAACACCTGACTCACTCAATAAGAGTTGCATTGTGGAGAAAGGATGGAGGCTGCCTTTATTTACAAGAGTGTTTGTTTTTTGGGGGCCATACGCAAATTCCCACCCAGATCCCTCCGCCTGGAAGGAATTGACTGGATTATCTGCCACCTCAAATGGCGGCGTTTGATTCACCTTCTGATTAGTTGGGAAATCCATGGGTCTGTTTAAGAGATAAGAACAGCAGCTCAGGGTTTGATTTAGTCATCTGTGGTTATTGATGGAAAAAGCATTTATTTGCCAATGGAGAAATTTTGCTTAATGTAAGAGCAAGGAAGAGGGGAGGAGACAAAGGGAGTCCTGGCGGTAGTGGAGGGGGGAGGATGGCAAAGGCATTTTAACTCTGGAGGGCAGCTGGGGTTTCCAGCCCTGTCCTCTGAGATTTTCAAAACAATGGTATGGAAGTGGGCCAATGAGCAAATCGAGCGCATAGGAGGTTCGTTGTGGAGGGGTGTTGCTTCTGGTCATTTTATTTACTCATTCAAGAAGCAGTTGAGCTCACAGGGTGTGCCAGGCACTGTGCTGGGCATCGCGGATGAAGCCGTTATTGAGACAAGGCTCCTGCCCTCATGGAGCGTCCCTTCTGGCATGGGGGAGGGAGGGCAGGCAGTGAAGAAAAAGCAAGGTGCATGATTACCAAACATGTGAGGTATTGTTGAGGAAGCTCTGAGAGAAAGTAACAAGCATATCGGATTTCAGTTGTGGCCAAGGAAGTTCTCCAAGTGAAGAGACATGGAAAGACAGCTTCGGGCTGGAGGGACAGTGAAGGTCACGGCCTCCAGGCCGGCGTGCTGGAGGAGCCAGGTAAGGCCAGGTGGCAGGGGAGTGGGTAACCAGGGGGAGACGGAAGGGGGAGCTGGAAGGTAAACAGGGGCCAGGTTAGGTAGAGGAAGGACCCTGGCTTTTTTCTGCAGTGCTGCAGGGAACCCTGGAAAGGTTTTGAGCAAGGGTGTGGTTTGTTCAAATTTTACATTAGGAAAGGCCTCTTGGAGGAGAGTGGGCTGTGGGGCTGGGAGACTGCTGAGGAGTCTCCTATAACCATAGGTAGTGAGGGGGGCATGGACCACAGATAAGCATGGAGTGGGGAGAAGGGGATGGATGCAGTAGTCCTGGTTGGCGGCCAGGGGCTTTGTGCCAGCTGGGGCTCTGGCCTGATGAGGCCTGTAGCCCCAAGCGTGCAGTAGCAGTCCGAGGGGAAGGGAGAGATTCTTTGGAGCAGAACATCTGTCTGAGGGCTGGGGACACAGTGGCACAGAGGTTGGGAACATGGGCTGTGAAATCAGAGCGATGTGGGGCTTCTCAGCATGGCCTTTTATAAGCAGGTGACCTCAGACAAATTGCTCTCTGCATGGACAAACAAGCAAGAATGATTTTTGATATAGAACTTTCCAGAAGGACTAATAAGAAACTGCCATCAGTGGATGCCCCTGGCAAGGGGGACATGGGGTGGGTGGGAGATTGACTTTCTCATAACCTCTTAATTTATGCCACAGGCATGTGTCAAACTTGGCCACACCATTTGTGACTTTCTGTGGCATTCACTGGGGTGCACCTTTGGTTGTGGGGAGCATGGACTGGTTACTGCCCTTGTTTACAGGTGAGGCTCAGAGAGGTGCAGTCGCTTTACCTCATGGGCTGCAGCCCCTTCTTGGGCCCAGACCCCTCTCTCCCTGCCTCAGCTTGTCTTCCCTGCTGCTGTTGGTTGAAGTTGTGGATTTGGTGGGACTTGGAGGAGCTGGCATAAGGAGCGATTTCTTGTTCCCCAGAGCTCCAAGAACCATTGATTGGGCAGCTTTATTTATTAGCTTAATCTCTGTACATCCCTCAGTGATGCTGTTCTTGTACCTGCTTCGTCAGGGAGCAGAAGGGCCTGCATACTCACCTGCTGTGCCTGTAAGCCTGGGAGTGTCCCTGTGGCTCTGGGACTGTGCAGGGGGACACCCCACTTCCTAGCTCTTCTTGGTGACAGGCTGGCTTTCACAAGCATCCTAGTCCAGGTGGCACACAGTAATTGCTCACTGAGATCTCAGTGGAACCATCTGGTCTAGTGTCAGAAGTCCTGGGTTCTAGTCCTGGCACATTTTCTTTCTTGCTGGGTAACCTTGAGCAAGTCACTTCTGTGCTCTGGTCCTTAGTTCCTCACCTGTAAAATGGGAATGACAGTATCCGGCCTTCTCCCCGTTGCTCTGAATGGGTGGGGCACACTCCCAGGTCAGGGCCTTTGCACTCGAGGTTCCCCCTCTTCTCACAAGTCGGCCCAGCTGGCTCCTTCACTTTGTCTGGTTGTTACTTAAAAGCGACCCCCTCAGGGGAGCCTTGTCTGGCCACCTGAACTAAAATTTCACCGCACGGCAGCATATGGGCATGCGCACCATTCTTTCCTTCCCTGCTGTATATTTTTCATCTTTAGTACTGAACATGATTGATCATATTATATCTTTTAACTATTGATCTTGTTTACTGATTTCTTCCATTAAAATGTCAGCTCCAGCAGGGCAGGGATTTTTGTCTGTTTTACTTATTGCTGTCTTCCTAGCACTGAAAATGGGACTTGGCACATAGAAGGTGCTCAGCAAATATCTGTTGGAGAAATGAATGAAATACTGTAAATCAATGTAAGGCACTTAGGATAGTCCCTGGTACATAATATGCTCTCAACAAACATGAGTTATTATTACTACTAATATTACTGCTATCGGGCTTTTCTGAGCCTCAGTTTGTTCACCTGTAAGTTGAGGTGCTGTTGATAATAACCATCGTAGAGTTGTGAAGATATGATGACTAGATGTTGAGTTCTTGATACAGCTTCTGACACAGACTTCTTCAATAAATAGGAGCTATTATAGATATAAGTACAAAATGAATGATAAAGCCCCCCCCAATCAGGTTATGGGAGCATTTCTGGGAAATGAACTGTCGGGGGTGCAGGGAGCAGCCCTCACCGCCCCACCATGGGCCCGGATGAGCTGGGGCGGTGGTGAGGGGCACGGTGCACTGGTTTGTCCTCGGCTGCCATCCCCCCGGAGTGTGCAGCCAAGGTCAGCACACACCCTCTGGCATCCCAGCTTCCTCAGGGCAGGGTCCCTCATTCTTCCAGACAGTTCATTTGATTTTGCTTTCATTTTTTTAAGTATGGGAAGTTGTAATTGTTTTTAGAAGGGAAGGGTAAATTAACAGTTATTGTCTCAGGGGGGTTTTGACATTTATTATTCTCTGTGTATTACTGTGTGGATAAAAGCCACACCTGAGCAGCACATAGTATGTAGTTTTTGTAAATCAAAAGAGCAGGACCTCGCGCAGCCAATGAGATTTGTTCATTGGCCTGGCCCAAGCCCTGAGCTTCTCCCTAGCGTGAGAGAGGAATCCCACCCGGGACTCTTCACCGCAGGCAGCAGAAACCTGCTCAGCTTCCCACCCGGACTCCTGTGAGGAGGGGCTTCCCCACCCGCAAGGAGATTCTCATGCTGGCCGGCCAAAAAGGCATGGCAGGTGTCTATGACCATGGGAGGGAGTGGGATGGGATGGGACAGGGACCCCCAAATCACAGTAAGACGAGGCGGGAGTTGGTGCTGGGGCAGTGGTCATGCATTGTGCAGCCTGAGACAGAAGCACAACCAGATTAGCAGGTGCTGTCACTGTTGACACATTCTTTGGAGACTCTTCAGTGATCTTAGGCCGGCTTCCACTGGTTGATGAGGTAGGTCTCTTTGTGTCCTGGGGGCTTTTGTCCAAAACCACAAGGCCACTTTCCCTGCGGCTGGGGCAGGGCAGAAGTGGTGGAACATAACCCTCGGGGCCAGTCCCTAATCCCAGGAGTCGGTGTGTGAGTACCCCAGCTCCCCACCCATGACTGGGATGATTCTGGGGTCTCTCTTGCACTTTCTTGGGTGGTAGAGATTATAGGCAATTTTTGTGTTAGGCTTTCTTAAGGAGATTTTAGGTTTTTAGAATTCAGAACGTGTTATTTTGTCATTTGAAATCAGCCTGCTGGGAGAAAAACAGGAATATTGCCAGGAAGGTTGGGGGTGTCTGTGTGGGGACAGCAGGTGACTAGGTAGCATCTGTGTTTCTGCTCACATTGTGGATGAAGCAGTTCAGGCTTTTGTATCGAGCTGAGATGAAGGGGAAAGAGAGAAGGCGAAATGTGGAAATCACAGCACACCGTAAGGGGAGCTAAAGGGACTGGAGTCAGTCCAAATAAAATGCCGATGGCCTGAGTCGGCATTCATTTGGGGAGTTCTCTGGACTTGAAACTTCAGTGGGGAGAGGTGTTTGAATTAGTTCAACAACTCTTGAACACCTACTGTATACCAAATACTGTGCTGAGCTCTTTTTGGGGAGAGATGAGTGATACCAAGTTTCCTAAACAGTCTTAAAAAAACCCACAAGCAGCAGTGACTGGAGTGGATGGGGTGGCAGGTGGCCTTTGGGGGGGAGGGTGAAGCCCAGGACATGGGAGCAGAAGAGAGACAGCTGTTAGATCAGCTGGGGAGTCTGGGAGAGAGGGTGGGGCATTTGCAACAAGCCTCGAAAGCTGGAAGACTTGGCAGGCCATGAGTTCAGCCTGGGCAAGGGCCACGCCCAGAGCAGGCGGCTTGGCTCACCTGTGGAACGGAGATGTGGGCGGTAGGCAGGGAGAACATGGGGTCTCAGTGTCATGAAGAGCGTTGCTGAGTGGCTTGGTGGGCCATAGGGAGCCATAGAAGGCATTAGAACAGGAGAATGGGATATTTGGAGCTGTGCTTTAAGAATTCTTTTATCACAAGGTTTTTCAACCTCCATACTCACTAACATTTTGGGAAGGGAAGCACAAAGGAGTTTGTATGTTGGGAGCTGAAGTTGGGAGGGGAGGCCCAGCCACCAGTTGGGGGCTGCCCTCCATAATGCAGCCCATGTTTGGCCTAGAAAACCTACTCATTCAAGGTCACTTTATTGTGGGCAGGATGACAGGCCATCCCTTGGCACCCCAGAGCAGTGAGAGCAGACCAGACAATAGGGCAGTCATCTTGAGTACTGGGGTGGGGGGTAATCCGGGGAGGCTTCTTTGAGGAGGTGATATTTGAGCTAAGAATTGAAGGGAGAGTAGAAGTTTGCAGGGGGAAGTGCAAGGGAAGAGCAGATACAAAGACATCATGGCCATTCGACAGAGAGCAGGGTACGTGGGGCATATAGAGCCTTGACTCACCTGCTTGCCAATAAATTTGATTTCCCTCCTGGCCTCCCCCAGTGAGACCTAACCGGAGTGGTGGGCATTCTCAGAACCCTCAGGTGTTAAGTTTTGCTGCTCCCTTTTCCTTCCATCCCTGTCCATCTCTGTTTCCAAGGGAGCAAATGCAGGGGCCACAGATGCCCCGCTCCCTCAAGTCTTAGCGGCTGGCAACCTGTGGACATTTTGAGAGTGTAATTTTTAGTTCCTTCAGTGCACTGCTAGAGAAAGCAAACTTAACTTTTCCTTTTTTTTTCTTAAGGCCAATTAAACAAACAAAAAAAATTCCCCCCCCACAGAGCAGGCTACCAGCTATTACGGAAATAGTAAACAGGAGTCAGCGCCAGGGCATAAGTGGTCGGTTTTAATTAGAACATTAAAGTATTTTAACGCTTACACTTTATATTTTTGTGAACTTGATTATATAGCATTTTAAATACCTGTGAACATTTTAAGGACTCTCGGCGATGAATTATTTGCAATTTCACAGGGAACTTCTATTTTAAAAGCAAAACGGTATGAAAGTGGCTGCGCAGGCTTGGCAGCAGCGACTACACTGTATAATGAGGAGCCACGTGGTGGGCGGGTTGGCAGGCGGCCCACAAGGGCCAGCGTCACTCAGGCTCCCTGGCGGACCCCTCTCTGGAGAGGCTCCTGCTGAGTGCAAGGGATTTGGGGAGGCTTCTGGATCCAGCTGGGGTCCCCACACCTCATACCCCCCGCCCCAAGAACTGAGGAGTCTGCCCCTAGAATTTGTCTCAGGGGTGTCACTTGGTCTCTTCCTCCCTTTGCTACTTGAAGTTGCCATAGAAGTGTCTTCAAGGGGCTCTCCTGGCTTCAACTTTTGTCCCCTCCAGGCTTCTCCCCACCCAGCACCCAGAGAGGGCTTCTGAAAACACATTGGTTTTGTTGCGCAGAAGCTTTCTGGGAGAAGGTCAGGGACCCACATCAGAGTCTACCACACCCTGGGCGATCAGCCTGCCGACCTCGCACCGTCTTCCCCTGCTCTCCCTCGCGTCACTGCAGCCCAGCCACATGGGCCTCCTCCTCATCCTTTTATGCTCTGAATGTCTGAGCATCTGCCGTGTGCCGAGCATTGTTCTGGACACTGGTGATTTAGCAGTGAATGGGCCAGCAAAATTTCCTGCCTTCGCGGAGCTGCCCTCCTAGTCAGGGGAGATGGGAGGTAAAGGAACAAGTGAGTTCCAAGTGTAGAAGAGTAAAATGGGGGAGGGGACAATAGGGGCTTAGAACAGGTTTCTCCACTGAGGTGACATTTAAAGACCTGAGTAAAAAGGAGAGCAAGCGGGGGTGTGCTGGGATTGGCTTGTACAAGATGCTCACGAGAGCCAACTGCGCCCATCTCTTCCTAGCTCCTCGTTCAGTGACATCTGGTTGATAGCTTGGAATCAGCCATGGTGGGAGGATTTGCACCATGGAAATTGGTAAATGCCACAAATTAGGTTTCCTTCCCGGAGAGCTGGTTGTTAAGCGTTTACCAGCGCACATCTGGGGCAGGTCACGCAGAAGGCCGTGGGAGAGCTTCCTCAGCATTCCCCGAGGAGGGAACTGTTTGGAAGGTTTGAGGAACACTGTGGAAGACAGTGTGAGTGGGATTCCGGTCTCCCCACGGAGAGGCCTTCTCTGACCACTTTTACTAAAGCACATTTTCTCTTATTCTCACGCGATGCACCCCTTGATTCCCTTTCCAGCATTTCTCTCCATTTGTAGTTGGGCATTCAGTTGTTTAGCGCGTCCGGATCCATCTTCCCCATTGAGAGTAAGCCCTGAGAAGTCTTCCTGCTCCCTGCTGTCTCCCCGCCTTCCCGCAAGCGCCTGCACAGGACAGCAGCTCCGGGCATTATTGTCACATGAGTCAGTGTTAATGGAAAGCCTTCTCTGTGTTCCAGCCCTGGTTTGGGAGTTGTCGTAATGGCATGAGAGCAGAAATCAGAAATCAGGAAGAGAAGCAGCCAACAGAGAGTCCAGAGGTTCTCCTACTTGTGCCAGCCTGATTTCAGCAGCGTAATTCCTGGTCCCCTTCTTCTTAATCTGGATGTGACATGGCAGCGAGTCGGGGCCCCTCTGATAATAGCGCAGTAATCGTCCCTTGGCTGCCAGCCTGTATCAGTGAGAAGGCACAAGCTCTCTGTTCCTGCTGAAGACATCAGAAGACTCAGTGACATCAGAGGTTAAATATTCCTATTATATCATTCCTGGCATTTTTATTGTCACAAGAGCAATGGATGTCAGGAGTTTAGGACTTAAGGCCAAGTCTGTTTTTTGATGGAGAAGGTGCTTAACCCACTGGCATCTGGGATCGTGGGGACAAAGGTACGTTGAGGAGGGAAACATTTTGGCCACAGGGAACAGGTTTGGCTGACCTGATTATTTTTTTATAATGATGAAAGCTTAGAACATATTGATTGAGGTGATCAGCATTTAGATTTCTCACAGTTAATGAGGAGCTATGCAATTCATATTGGAAATGGTCACTGCCCGGGGCCTCTGATGAGCTGTGCGGTGTGGGAGGGGAAGACAGCCGCAAAGGAGTGGGTGTCTCTTTTGGGCCATCAGGTCATCTCCCCCTGTGACTGAGAGTTCAGATCCTGGCTCCGCCCTTTCCAAACGTATATCCTTTGGCAAGTTTCTTTTTTAGCCTCTTGTAACCTCAGTTTCCTCTGCTGTAAAATGGGCCCCTCGAGGAGTGTTTTATGGTTTATGAGGATTAAAAGTGATAATGCAATGTCAAAGACGGCAAACGCTGGGGAAATGTTTATCCGTGCTATCAAGCAATGGTGTTGGTGTTTTCTAAAGCTAATGAAATAGGAACACTGTAGACTCATTCCAGTGTAACAAGGTGCTTCCTGAAGAAAACACCGAGTGAAAAGTGGCCTCAGCGTGTTCTGGCCCTTAGAGCTGTTGCTTGAGGTGATGCAGGTTTAACCAGCAGTAATGCTTTTTCCTTGGGAAAATGCACTCAAGTGGTCAGCACTTGACCTACCTCATGGGAGCAGCTACTAATTTTATCATTAATCAGAGAACTCTACCCATGCCTGCGTACTGCTGCAGGCAGTAGAGCGGACTTTGCTGCAATCGTCTGCCCAATAATTCAGTTTTGTGTTACCCGAGAGGGCAGGGGTCTGTGTTGGCTTCATGTGCTGCTTCGTCCTTGGTTCCTAGAACAGCACCTGCACATAGTAGGTGCTCAATAAGTATTTTTCAAATGAATGAAATTTTGTGCCTATGGGGGTTTAAAAATGAAGACTGTGACCTAGAGAAATGGAAACTTAAGTTCATGTAGGAGGTTCACAGCAGCATTATCCGTGATGGTCAAAAAGTGGGAAGGACCCAGGTGTTTTCAGCAGCTCTGTAGTTAAACTGTGGTGCATCCGTGGAACACTACTCAGCAACAAAAAAGAACGAACTGTTGGTACACTAACAACTTGGATACATTTTGAAAGAATTATACTTAGTAAAAAGCTAGTCCCCAAAAGAATGACATATGATTCCATCTATATAGCATTCCATCTATATAGCATTCTTTATTTTTATTTTTATTGACTCTTAGAAAGAGGTGGGAAGAGAGAGAGGGAGGGGGAGAGGAAGAGAGGAAGAGAAACATCGATTTGTTGTTTCACATATTTATGCCTTCATTAGTTAGTTATTGTATGTGCCCTGACCAGGGATCAAGCCTGCAACCTTGATGTATCAAAATGACACGCTGACCAACTGCATTACCTGGCCAGGGCTTACATAGCATTCTTGAACAGACAGAGAGAAATGGAGAGGACATTCATGGTCAGAGAAGGGGAGAGCAGATCAGGTATGAGGCCAGGGAAGGGAGGGATGTGGGTGTGGTTTTGAAAGGGCACCTCGAGGGCTCTGTGTGGTGACGGAGATGTTCTGCATCTTGGTTGTATCAGTATCAGCATCCTGGTTGCGATTTCACACCAGGGTTTTATAAGTTTTTACTATTGGGAGAAAGTGGATGAAGGTCCCAGAGATCTCTCTGTATTCTTTGTTACCACTGCACAGGAACCTACAATTACTCCACAATGCAAAGTTTGATTCTAAAAAAGTGAAGGACTGAAGCACTTCAATAACTATTAGAAAAACAGTGGACTGGATTCCTCTTTTGCGATATATTAATTCAAGTCTTTATAGTAGCTGTTTGAAGCAGATGGATGTGATGTCACTGTTTTCTGGAAGGAAATAACCTTAGAGAGGTTGTTGCTTTAGAAAATGTTGAGAGCAAGAGTATCCTTTTCAGTTTGAGCTTTTGTTTGGAGCTCTGTGGGCAAGAGAGAGAAGGATGACTCCCTCAACCAGGGGAGAAAGAAGGGCTCCAAGCGTTAGCCTCGATGTGATGGAAAAACGGAGACTTGGGGTCTTGGCTGCCATAGGGAGGGACAGCAGAGGCTTCTGAGCAGCAGAGCTGAGGTCAGGGGCCGGGCCGTTCGTGTTTCCTTAGTGTTTGACAGCTTTTCCCTGAGTCTCAGTTTCCCTCTCTGTAAGTTGGGGATAATAACAGTTCCTTCCCTATGAGATGGTTGTAAAGACATCACATGTGGATTTTCATGCTAGAGACTGATGCGTCTGAGGAAAGGGAGGATGGCCTTGGCTCGAAGGGACAGGTCTAGACTCAGGATAGGACGTGCTTTTCCAAGAACTGTGCTCCCTCCTCTCACACCCGGGCCTGTTCCTGCCAGCGATTGGCTAGAAGGGTCTGAGCCCTTTAACAGCAAAATTAGTGAGTATGAATTTAGAAGCTGATCTTCGCAGTGACCCAGTGAGGCAGAGACAGCTGCAGTCCCTGTCTGTACATCAGGAACCTGAGGCTCCGGCAGGTTTAACCTGCCCACCTAAGGCCTTGCAGCTCAAAGGTGGTGGAGCTGAGATCCGAATGCAGGTACATCCAACTTCAGGTCTCTGGTTCCCTCTCCCTTCCTTAGCCTCCTCCATGCCTCAGTTTCCCGTCTGCAAAATGGTGTGTACTCCAGGTTTGCAGCTCTGGTGGAACTGTGCTGAGTACAAGACCCGGAGTGTTACATAAACCCCAGTTTGCCCAGGAGCAGGTCTCGGCTTCCTCATCTCCTGCCCCTCACACCACGGCAACTTGAGATTTTTACAGAGATGGGAACTGTGTGTGGGGTGCTGAGTGAGGGAGTGTATGTGCGTGTGTGTTTGCAACAAATATTTTATAATAGACAAACCTCGTCTGCCACTTCTAAAAGTAGTGGGAAAAAAACCCACTTTGAGAAAGTAAAAATAATCCAAAGCCTGAGTCACTAAGTCACTGAACTCAGCTGGAACCAGCCTCTCTGAGCTGCGGCTGCTTTACCTTGCCCAGGGACCGTGGTCAGGGCCAGAATTTGGGGGGACAGACACTTGGGCTTTTAGGGGGAAAGTCCCAGTGATGAGTGTGCCAGTGAAATGACTGTCCAACCACCCTTTATTTATTTGTTTGTTTGCTTGCTTATTTATTTATTTATATGGCAGGAGGAAATGTCTTCCAGAAATGCTGTGTCCTCTCTCTTTTAAAAGTGATTTGACAATTGATAATTTTGCCCTAGCCACGGGTACCTTAGAGCTTTTATTTCTTGGAGGCCAAACATTGATGTTGTGTGAAATGGGAGCTTGGCGGAGCCTTTGTGCGGATCTCGAGCTTCCTGAAAAATTTATTTACTGTGACTGTGATCCGCAGGAGCGGATTGATGTTTATCTACAGTCGTTTGCGCCAGCGCGGAGGGGAAAAATGCATAGCTGCACTTTCCTCGGAAGCCTTGCGAGGCTGTTTAAATAAGTGTCTAATAGTGAACTTTCAATAGCAGGCAGCCAGCTTGATGGACAGGGTACAGTGTATTATGAACCATAAGCAGGCTTAATCTTTCCCCCATGTTTTAGAAGAAGCTTTATAACCTTCTGGCCAAAGAATTCATGAGAACGAGGTATTTGAAGCTAAGCAAAATTATCTTGGCCGTTCCGGTGGCAGAATCGATAATTCTGAGAGCCGCACGACGGAGGGGAGGCAGGGACAGCAGCTGGGCCCCTCTGTGGGCAGCCCCGGCCACCTCCTTGTGTCTGGAAGGTCAAGAGACGTTTTACAGGGACCGGGAGCTGGCAGGGGGAGGTGAGGGTCATGCCAGGAGCCCGTTTGCCATGGCAGGTAGGTAGCTGCTTCTGTTGCCTCCAGCTTGGAGAGTCTCTGGGGACAGGGGACAGGGAGGAGTGTCATGCTGCCGGGTCTTGGCTACAACAGCACTTGGCCCTTTGGTGGCACCCACCACTCTAAGCAATACAAAGGCTCTGTGTTCAGTTGTTCAACGAATGCCTCTCTTGCCCCTTTGGACCAGAATTTTTGTGCAGCTTGGGAAATACCTTGTTCAACCAGGGGGCTCTCTTCATCTCCGAGAGAAGGTAGAATCTCTTTGTTATGAAGTCCTTTCCTAGTCTCTCATCTGGCCCTCCTCACCCTTGGGAGGATGGAGCCTTCAGTATCTGTCTTTCCCCCATCAGCTGGCCAACCACGAGAGCTGGCAGGTTCATCATGTTCGCCACAGCCTCCCCAGCCCTGAACAGCCGCTGGAGTATCTTACGGGCTCAGCCGCTGTTTGCCGAAGGACTGGCAGGGGTTTCACTGGGGAGGAAACAGCTGTGGTTAAGAGCATGAAGGTCAGTAAGCTTGAGATCAGATCTGGTCTGTGATCCGCTCGTGGTCCTCAGGCGGGTGGCTTGCCCTCTCTGGGCCTTTGTTTCCTGGCCTATAATATGGGGTAATCGGGAATGTGACGATGCTGCCTGCCTTCCTGAAGGGCTGTCCTGAGGAATAAATTTGCGGATGCTATTGGAGGACCCCGCATGTGGCCTAGCATAAAGCTGGTGCTCAGTAAATTACAGCTGTTGTTATTATTAATGTTGCATCTATATTATTAATACCTCACTACTGCTGCTCTTCATGACCCGTGAGAACTCAGAGTCCCGTCATTTTTGTTAGCTTTGGGCACTTGTCCCTCCTTTCAAGGCCTCAGAGCCATAAAGGGCGGGGGGGGACACACATGGCACAAGAACTGCCCAGAGTGAGCCTCCCACACACCGTGGCAGCTCTCTTGGCCTGCTCGTTGCTGGAGCTGTGAGCTGCCCCAGAGCTCAGGCCCTGAGCCCCACTCCCACCCTTTCCAACAGCATGGGCTCAGGGACCAGGAGGTGACACATCCCTCAGGACCAAGTAGAGCTGGCAGTGAATGCAGGGGCAGGGGCCAACATACGAGGGGCTCAGCCCCGCCTGATGAGAGTGGCTCACGGATGAATGACGGCCCCTGTGTTATCCGTGCCACTGAGGCTCCCTTCAGAGAACCAAGAGCTGCCTCACACTCAGAGCATTTCCATTACCAGAGCCTGGTTCGAGTTTCCACATTGCCCAGGGGGTCCAACATGGAGCCTTTCTGGTGGCTGTTGTGGGGTGGAACTATGGGCTCAAGTTTCCTGAGTGTCCAGGCCCAGGCTCTGTGTCCACCCTGGGCCACTATCTTCCCCTGTCCTACTTCCTGCTCTCCAGAAGCCAGTTGGTTTTACCCAAATCATCACCATGATGTCCACCACGTGGGGAGCAGGCTGGGCGCTCTGCGTGGGATCTTGGGAGCCTTTATTACTTGACACCCATTTCCAAGGGAGAAAACTGAGGCTCAAATAGGTGAAGTCACTTGCCTGAGATCAAATGGCATTTGTTTTGCCTTGTCCCTCCTCTCTGATGCTTTAAGTCCCCTTGTCCAGCCTTGCAGGGTGTCCAGCCTCCTCTTCCCCTCCAGAAAGCAGGGCCAGCGCAGCTGCTGGTTGGGGTTTCGAGTCAAGCTGGAGTTGTTCAGGAGACCCAGCCAGAGGCTGGGCAGCAAAGACCCTGGCCTCAGAGGAGGATGAGTCTTTCCTCAAGATAAAAGGTTACATCCTAACAGTGGGGCTGCCTTGCCAGCCCGTTGGGCAGAGCCCAGCAACTCTGGGGACCCTGCCCTGGGGTCTCTGCCATCCCTTTCTCAGGGTCCCACCTGTCTTTAAGAGCACACAGTCTGCCTCATGCTAACCCTGTCCTGACTGCTGGCAGGAGCCCCAGGAACTCGATGTGGGGACCTCGGATCCGTGTGCTACCTGAGACCTGTGTTGTTCTCGGCTGAGCCTGAGGGTCTCAGATACTCGGGTACCTGTCTTGGGGTGGTTAGTCCCATCGTCTCCCCCTTCTTCCTATGTCTTTTCTGAGGGAGCCTTTCCCCCACTGCCTACACGCTGATCCTCAAATCCTCTACCTCCAGAATAAAGCATGGGGACTTGGAAGGGAAGCAGAAGCATCTGGATCTTTCCTTTTGTCTTGATTTATTAGAAACAAACTAATATGAGAACCTACGTTCTTGCTCTAAAGCAAGGCACCAGGCTTAGAAGGAACTTAAAAATTTTACTCATCCCAGCAGTGATCACTGACACACATTAATGTGTCTGCTCTGGACAGATCTGGAGAGCCCCTGGGTCAGTAAGATGGGGCTCCTGCTCTGCTTTTGCTCTCCAGAGGGTCCTGAGCAGAGAAGATCACCCATGGCAGCATAAGGTGGTGGTTTTCTGCGGGCTGGGTACCCGCTGTGCAAGTGCTGAGAGCCAGGAGCTGCGAAGAAGCCACAGAGGGACTATTCACTGAGGGGCCGCAAGGATGAGTTCGCTGGCAGGGAACTACGGGTGGCCATTTTCCACCAAGGAACAGCGTCAGGCACAGGGGACAGTTTGGGCTTTGGCACAGAGGACGAGAATCAGGGGCATGGGGGACTAATGCAGCATTTAACTGGGGGCTGAGGTGTGCTCGGAGCAGGTGTGATCAGGCAAGGCCTCCCGGGCCGCTGGGTAGAGAGTCTGGACTTTTCCTTGGAGGCTCAGGGTGAGGATTTGGGGGTTTAATTCCTAGAGCTACAGGGAGGCAGGGAGGTGTGCGGGAGCTGGAGCCAGAAGTGGCAGTGACAGGATCTGCTTTGGCCTGGAGCCCTCGGGCAGCCCTGGAGAGGAGGGGTGGTGAGAGAGACCGGAGCTGGGAGGGGGGATGAGCTGCTGCAGGTGTCCCAGCCCGCAGTCAGGGGTGCCTGGGCCCTGCGGCGGCACTGGTCCTGCAAAGGGAGATTCAAGATGCCCCAGAGGGAGGCTGCTGAGGGTGCTGTGAGCCATCTGCTGACGTTTATTTTTCATCCAGCATTTTTATGCTTGGGGCCTGAGGAGCTTCAGTTGATTATAGCAATACGTAAACAACCGGGAATGGCTGGAGGCGGTTGCAGCTTTAGCTCCTGGGCTGAGCAGACAGGACCCAGGACCCTATGTCCGGTTCTCTCTCTAGCAAGGGCTTATATGAGTCTCCCTTTCTTGGTTTCTCCAAAAATCCAGAGGAGGGAGACTGAGCTGAGCTTCCTCCTGTGTGAGCTGTCTGTCTATTTATTTACCTAACAGCCATCCATTGGGCTTAAAACTGGGGGAACACGGCAGACCATTCCCTGTTCTGGGGGAACCCCTCCTCATAGCTACCCGAGACAGATGAGAACCAGGCAGGTGGAACCAGCCTGGGAAGAGCTGTTCCCTAAGTAGGCAGCCTAGGAGACTGTGAGAGCTAAGGAGAGGCTAAGGAGAGGCACCTGCAGTCTGGGAGGCTGACGAAGTTTCCAGAAGGAGCTCACCTACATTATGGCTCAAATGGGGCTTCCCCACTCAAGGTGGGATCCCAGACCCCCAGCACTGTGGGATGAAGTGTATGAGGGAAGCCGACACCTGAAGGACGACCAGGCATAGCTCTGGCAAAGAGACAGAGAAGTGTGTCCTAGGAGGAGGAAAGAGCTTGGGCAAAGGTGTGGAAGTGGGCTTTGCAGAAATCACCTCGAGGGCGAGCAGGTTGCAGCAAGAGCTGAGGTTGGAGGGCTTTCATTTTGAGGTCTAGGCTTCTGAGCTCATAAAATAACTCACTCTGCTTTCCCAGACTGGTGTGTGGTTTCCCTTTCCTTTCAGTCCTTGCCCAGAAATCCCGGTAGGGTCACTGCTGGGAGGTATGAGGGGAGACTCAAGTTTGCAGGCAGGGCGATTTGTGGGTAGGGGTAGGGAATGGTGCCTTGGTTTACATGGAGCCCCCCATTTGTCTGGGGCAGACCCACCATTTGAAAGCTGCCTTCTCTGTGTACGGTGCTGATGTCGGAGGATAGAATTGGGTCTGTAGGGATCCTGGTTGGGGTGAGACAATTCTCTGGGAGAAGTTTGAGGGTATCTCCTTGCTTTATGGGGGCCTGTAAGGATGACGTAAGATGTACCTAGGTGGCCAACAGGTCCCTAGGTCAGTACACATCATGTTGGGTGACCTGCAGGCTTGGGGTGGAGGCCTGGGACCCTGTGTCCCTTGCTGCCCAGTGTGGCTGGTGGGCAGCCTAGCAGGCAGATACCGTCTGGCTGGATTGAGAGCCAAAGAGGTAATGCTAATGTCTTTTAAAATTAGAATGAAATGTTTATTGCAGAGAGCAGAACCTGCGTCAGCGCACAGTCCTGTGGGAAGGGGACTGCTTTATCGCAGCCTTTCGGTTTTATTTTTGCACATTCGCTTTTTATTTGCTGGTGGTGCTGTCGACAGTCCCTCAGAGTGGGCTCAGGCTGCTGGGCCAGGGCTGGAAGGATAGCGTCGCCTGTGTCTGGACAGTCCTGCCCAGGGTGAGTGCCGGGACCTGCTGTCCATTGGGAGGACTTGGGGGTGTGGAAGCAGGAGGTTGTGAGTTTGCGTGTGTGTGTCCCTGAGTCTGTGTGTATGTCCAGCCCAGTGTATGTGGCTCCCTCTGTGTCTTGGTATGCATTGTGGCTTTGGTGGCTCTCCACGCTCAAGACTGGGTGTGGATCTTTGTGTGTGTGTGTGTGTGTTCTTGAGTGGTATGTGTGTTTTCTAGGTCTGTCCGTGCATGTCTCTGGGATGTGGTCATAGGTGTGGCAGGCTGTATGGATCTGGTGTGTTTCTCTGGGGCTTTCTTCTGTCTGCATGGATGCGTGTGAGCCTCTTGGGGAGGCACATGGGTGTCTGACTGTGGGTCTGTATACTTACATGTATGTGCATGTGAGTATGTATATGTGTGTGAGCATGTGCATTGGAACACGTGAACACGCAGGAGAGTGTCTTGTGCATCACATGTGAGAACCTGTGTGAGCATGCATTGCACATGAGAGTGTAAGGCACACTGTGTGTGCATCTGTGAGAGAATGTATGAGCATGTGTTGAGTGTGAGCGTGCTGTGTGAGCATGTTGCATGTGAGAATGTGTGCAGCTCTCTCGTCCTCTTGCATTTGGAACCCCAGCACAGTCATTTTGCGTGACTCTGGGCTCGAGAACGCAGTGTGGCCAGCACTGTTGAAAGGCATCCAGGCTCCTGCCAGCCCCAGCTCCAGTCAGAGACTCTGGAACCTTCACGCTGCTGAGGGTGGCACTGTTATCCACCCTGCTCCTGCTGAGAAGGTTCTGTTGAGCTTCATGTCTCTCTGGAGCTTGGGCCCTATAAGCAATGGGTGTCTCATTTCTGGAGGGGTGCTGTTTTCCAAATATAAAACTATTTTATAATATACAGATGAGCTTTTCCAAGGCCTGCCTGCCCTGGTGATGGGAGCCTCTGGTTGACAGTAGCTTATCTGGCCCAGGGGAGACCAGCACTTTGGGTGAGGTTCCTGCAGCCGAGTGTCGGCGGGGGGTGACTTTAGCCACAGCACTGGTAATGGTCAGGGCTCCCCCAGGTAGCCACCCCACAGCAGCCCTGAACCCCACCACCCACAGGGTGTGACCTGCCACAGTTGCCTCGCTGGGGCAGGAAACCCATGCCCTACAGGGAATCTGCTGGCCGCTGGGCCTCTCTACCAGGCCAGAGGCCCCTCTTTTTAATTCTCGTCCCTGTCCGGCGCACCTCCCTGTCATGGGCATGGCTGGGGTGGGGGAGTCAAGAGTTTACGGAGCAGAAACCAGGTGCTGTGCAAGACTCAGTATGGTCACGAACAGTGCTGAGTGCAGGTCTCCGCCTCTCTGAACCTCGGTCTTCTCATCTGTAAAATGGGAGTGTGATGGTGACAGCCTCAGGGCTGCCTCTCACTTGTCACCTCGGGGCCTTTCTTGATTTGCACGGACAGCCTGGGCTCAGTGTGGCCTACCTTTGTGTGATCTCAAGAAAATCATTTTGTCTGTTTCGTTTAATTTTTTTCTGTAAAACTGGGCTAATAATAGTACCTATTGCAGGGGATGTTGCGAGGGTTAAATTCTGCACTTTACATAAAAGGTTAGATAGACTGAGCTATTATTGTTATTTCTGGAATGCCTGAACCCAGATTAAAACATCATATTGGCACACAATATCATTTTTTTAAAAAAACACAACTTGTAATCCACTCCTCCTGCAGCCTTGCCTTCTCTGTGCTGTCAGGCAGCTGCTCTGTGCCAGGTACCCGGCTGGGAGTGCCCAGGCGTCGTGGCACGGGCTGTGGGGAGGCTATTCTGCATGGGTGGGCCAGGCCAAATGCTGTGCCTTACTCTCCTCCAACAATTTGTCAAGGCAGCTACAACTTGGGTTAAGTCACTTGGGCATCAGCCAGGGGCAGGAGCCACCTGGCAAGACAGCGACCTGGCAGTCCTCCCCACCGGGAGATCCAGGGAGCTTGAGCTCATAGTGGCTGTGGGTACCCCAAACTGTTTTGTGCGTTTGTCAATAAGTGACTGACATCCAAGCACAGGCGGCAGATGGCAGAGGGGAGAACTGCGTACACAGAGGGGTCGTTCCCCCTGAGCCTGGCACACGTGGTGCCCTGAGCCTACCCGCCTTAAGCCTTGGCAGGGCCACTTCGATGATGAAATGCTCAGTCTCGCCGAGCGAAGCCCTCCCCGTGGACGGGGCTGCGTGCAAAAACACTTTGCATGCGTATTATCTCATTTCGTCTTTGTAGAAACACCTGCAAGTACATCCTACTTATTTTTATTTTACAAAGGAGAAAGCTGGAGCTTGAAGAAATTTTGGAATCTTCCAGGGGAGAAGTTCTGATTCCTCTGGTTGCTGTGTGACTTTGGGCCAGTTACTTAACTTCTGTGGGCCTCCAATTACCCACTTCCCAGAGCTGTGGCAGGGATTCAGTGGAACAGTGTAGCTAAAACATTTAGCCTTGGCATTTGGCACAGTAAATGGTTTTTTAAAACGTTGTTGTTGTTACTATTATTTTATCTTTTTGCAAGGGAACGTTCCTTGCCAGTTTAACAGATATTGATAAGATTCAAATCTGATGCCTTGATGTCTACAGGGAGAGGTTCGTTTTACAAGGAGAAAAACATTCATGTTCGAAACAGGTAAGTTTGCAAGCTCCCCACCCAGCAGGGGCACTGCTCTTATTTTGAGGGTCTTACCATTTTCTGCAGGCAGAGCCTCTTCTACTTCACGTAAAAAAGCTCCTCTGGGTTTTCACCCTTGTGCCCAGTCCTACGACCAAACTCATTGGGACACTTGGAACAAAAGGTCTGGTGTGTAGTAGGTACCCAAAAGATGCTTCATGGATGAGTGATGGGTTAGGGTTAGGGTTAGGGCGCCCGACTGAATTCAGGCACAACCTGGACGCTGCCCGCGGAAGAGGGGGCCTGCTCTGGGCACTGCCGCTCCGGCATTGCGCACTTTGCAGAGCCATGGGGCCCGGAACGGCTCCCGAAGTGAGTCACTTAACTACGATTGTGGTGGCCAGAGGTAGGGGAGCTGGCAGAAAACTGTGACAGTCACACACCTCGAAGACCATGGAATGGTTCTGAGGCGGTGAATGTGACCTCGGTGTGTACTGACTGTGAAGGGAGCTTCCTTCCTTCCTTCTCCCCGCCCCTCGCCCCCCACCCATCCCCTTGCGTCTCCCTCCTTCCCTTCCTCCTTCCCTCTCTTCCGTGAATATTTCTGTGCTCATGAGTTCCTCATCTATAAAATGAGATAATTCACGTAGCGCATTTAAGGAAAGGGCTTGGCACACAGCAAGCGCTCATTGGCGGCTTGCTGCTGTGTTGTTCCCAGAGTCCCAGGTGGAGAGGGGGATTGTCAGCTCCATCCCTACTGGACAGAGGAGGAAATAGCAGCCCAGGGAACCTCAGAGACACTCCCAAGATCACTGAGTGTCAGAGTAGCCCCACCCCATTCACCTTGACTCCTACTTCAGTCCTTGCTCTTCACCTTGGCTGTCCTTTTTGGGGCCACCTGGAGGGCTTACTGCCCACTTTGGCCCTCATAGAATGTTTACATTCCTTTATTTATTTAAAAATATATTTTAAAATCCTCACTGGGGGGGTATGTTTATTGACTTGAGAGAGAGAGAGAAGCATCAGTGTGATAGAGAAGCCACCCCCTGTATGTGCCCTGCCGGGGGTTGAACCCTCAACCCAAGTATGTGCCCTGACCAGATATCGAACCTGCAACCCTCTGGTGCAGGGTGATGACGCTCCATCCAACTGTGCCACCTGGCCAGGGCTGTTGACAGTCCTTTAGAAGGAAGGAGTGGGAGGGGACGGTGCCATGTGGCTCATGCAGAGGATAAACGGGACCTCAGCTTTAGGCTTTGCCCTAAATGCCATTTTTCTCCAGTCAGATTTTCACTGCTATGTCTTGAGATCTACTGTCCTCCAAGTAGCTGGTATTGGCCAGTCCACCTGGTGAGTGAGGTTCATTACTGCTCCGAAAATAGACCTGGGAGCCACGCTGAGGTTCCCTTGGGGCCCGGGGCCCTCTACGGGAAGGGCCCACTGTCCCTGCATGCTGAGCCATGTCCCTGCTATGTTAAGATGCGTCGCCTGGACTTCTCCCCGGGCTCTCTTCTTTCTTTCCTCCTCCTCAGAAATATTTGGGAGTGATTAAAAGGAAATGTTCTTTCAACAGTAATG
The DNA here is from genome assembly GCF_004126475.2 of Phyllostomus discolor. NCBI lineage: Eukaryota > Metazoa > Chordata > Mammalia > Chiroptera > Phyllostomidae > Phyllostomus > Phyllostomus discolor. The sequence goes on from NC_040915.2 coordinate 45,611,758, forward strand.
AAATGGGATTTGGGGTTTTGGGGTGATTGGAGTGGCCTTGTGGGCCAATGCCAGCTGACTTGATAATCGGGTTGATTTCTGTCCCCCTCCTGCCAGGAAGATGACTCAGCAGAGGGGAGATGTTTGGAAATTCAAGAGAAGGCTACTGTGGGAAGCCAGAAAGCTCTGTGTGTGTGTGCATCCGTGTGTACAAAGCACGTACACACACTGCTCTGCCTCTGCCTGTCCCTCGAGGGCCCATAACTCCCAACCCCCAGGAGATGGGGGTTCGAGTCCCACCTCTTCAGCTGCCTTTCCAGCACTCATCAAAGAAAGGACTTGGGACCCGCACAGACCCGAGAACAGCAAGGACTTGGGACCTGCACCGACCCTAGTGCAAAGCCTCCCTTTGTCACATCCTGGCTAGGTGGCCCCACAAACATGCCTTCACCCCTCTGTGCCTCAGTTTCCTTGTCTGCAAAGTGGGGAAAGCAGTAATACCTGCTGCATGGGGCGGTGCAGAGGATTAGCTTTGAATTCCCCTTGATGTGGTAATCAGTGACAACTCTGATTGCAGTGACGATGTCAATAACTAATAATTGGTATTACTTGCCGATAGATGAGGAGCACAGTGCCGTGGGAGTGCCAGGGCAGGGGTGGTGGATTTGGACGGAGGCATCCTGGAAACCTCCCAACAGAAGGGCCTTGAGTGACAACACTTACAATGTGTGACAGAAAGGGGAAGGGGTGGGAAATACTTTTCTGTTTCAGGGATTCATAGGCTCAAAGGCAGAGAGGCATGGAAGCTTCCAGTGAGATGAGGGAGCAGCTGTGGTCCTGCGTGGCTGGGGAGGGACGGGGATGCCATGGCATCAGCGTTGTTCTGGCAGCTCCGGTGCGGGGGGCGGGGGGGGGGTGATGGGCGTGCTCCGTGCTGCTGGGCCACGCGTTGCATCTGAAGTGCGGAAGCAGTGACACAGTACGCAGTGCCGCGTCCCTTGGTGGAGCGTCAGTTGCGTGCCAGCCATTGTGCTCAGCGCATACTGACGCTGTCTCACTGAATCTGCATCCTATCCCCATTTTACAGTCGAGGAAACTAAGGCTCTTTGTAACATATGGAGCTGCACCCAAATGCCTACTTTTCTGTGACAGTCCCCCGTTCCCCGAATCAAGGCCTGGCGAGACCAGCCTTTCTGCTCTGTGGTCGAGCCCACAGATCCCTCCCGTAGCCCACCCACCTGAAGTGCATTGTACAAATCCTTGGGCTACTTAAGTTTTCTCCTTTGTGGGAACGATTTTGACACTTGCCTGGGGCACATAGGTGTTTCCTCAAGATTCCCTGCCTAGTTCTCAGTCAGGTAAAGGTATCTTGTAGACGTCAAGATTCTTTTCTGCATGGTCTCCACTGGCTTTCCTGTTGCCTCGGGGAGTTCTTGGAAGCTGCATGCCTCACCTGGGCAGGGCCTGATGTCCTCCCTGGCTCAGGGGAATTCGGAGGAGCAGGACGTCTGCCCTGGCAGGCAGGGAGGATGGAATGCTCATTCTTTAGGTGGGGGCCTGAGGGTGCAGGGACAGCTCTGGGATGGGACCTGTAAGCCACAGCAAGAAAGCGCATGCCTGAAATTAAAAATGCATAAGGAGAAACAAATACATTATATCATACACGCAGGCCCTTGGGGAGTTCCCCTGTGCAGACACCCTGTCCAGAGTCCACCCATTTCAAGGCTAAATTCAACTCCAGAGTCTTTGTCAAGTGCCCCAACCCCTTGCCCCCACAGGTACCCACAGTTCGAGAAGGTCCTAGACGGTGAGAAATGGGAAATTTAGGTGGGAGTAACGTCCGCCTGCCAGACACTTGCTCTCTGACCCAGGCACTTCCCAACCACACCCCCCGTGTGTTCACAGCATGGCCATCTCACGTGTGGGAAGCTGGGGCAGGGAGCTGTTCGGCACTTGCCCACAGTCTCTGAAGAAGTGGCCAAGCTGAGATCTGAACCCAGGGCTCTCCACCGTCAAACCACCCCCTTCTTTTACAAATGGGGAAACTTTTGGCCTGGAGGAGGGTTGGACTTGTTCATCTTGTAGAGATGGAATTCCCCCATACTTGGTGGGGAAGAGGATTAAGTTGACTTCAAACCCATGAAACAAATAGAGGAAAATAGAAGGTAAAGTATAATTAAATGCTAAACGCCATGGCACAGTCGGCGGGCACACTCTCCGTGGTCCCTGTTTCAGGAACTGCCCTGGGTGTCAGAAGCAGATTTACGCACTGTGCAGGATTCCTCAGCGTATGACGCCACGTTCACGTAAGTTTCTTTGCTCTTCAACACCTGGGCACAGTGGCTCAGTTCTGGGGGACTGTTTCTATGCCTGCCCCTGTGTGTTGGAGTGAACCAGGAGAGGGTATGTTCCAGAGGGTCCAGGTGTGAGTGAGGTCTAAGGAGGCCCAGCAGTTGTTTAAAACTGGGCAGCTGTTGTAGAAATGTCTCTTCCCCCATGAGACAGTGGGGCCTGCACAGGGCTGGATGTCAGGGGACTGGGCTCCATCTGTGCTCTAAGGCCCTTCATTTCTTCATGTCTAAACCAGAAGCTACTCAAGGCTTTTTTTCATGCATTTAGGCAAAGACATTGCATACCTGTTTGGCCAGACTCAATGGGAAAGAGTTCTGGGATCCATTAGCAATGTCTGCCATAGGTGATGGAGGAGGTAGTGGTGCTGTGTATGCCATTCATCCCTTTATTCATCCAGTGAGCACTCTTTGAAGGCCAACTCTGTGACAGGCACTGTAGACTGAGCAGGAAACAGCAGGCATGCACTCTGACCCCTGAGGTTTTGGTCTGACGGTAGAGATAGAGTAAAGCTGTATGAGTAGAGACTTTCTGTGTCTTCGGATCAGTGCTGGGTTCTCAGCATCTCGTGTTTGTGTGGCACACCTGTGCTCTCAGATATTTATTGACTGGAAAGATGAATGAATGAGCCAAATGGAAATGGATACGTGATTACAAAGAGTGATAAACACTGCGCAGGAAGGGAAGGCGATAGTAAGAGAGAACAGCAATTCTCTCTGATAGGAAGGCGCCCTGTGCTCAGAGGGCCTACACACGTGAATTTATAATTTGAGTGCTGTGGATTGAGAACTGTTGTAAAATGTTATGTGAGGGAACCTCTTCAGATAGGGCAGTTAGGAAAGGCTTCATATTGAATTTATTTAAAATTTTTATTTTTGAACTTTTTATTTTGTACTAGTTACAAAAAGATTTACAAAAACTTGCAAAAATAGTGTAAGAATTCCTCATATTCCCTTCACCCAGATTCCCTAAATGTTAACATTCAGCGTGACCACGGAACAATTACGAAATCAGGAAACTAACATTGCTATGATGCTATAACTTAGTGTGCCGACCCTATTCAGGTTCTGCCAATTGTCCGCTGTTGTCCTTTTCTGGTCCAGGGTCCAGTCCTGGATCATGCATTGCTCTGGTTGGCATGTCCCTTTAGTCTCCTTTAATCTGCAACAGAGCTGTTGGGAAGGAGGTGCTTTCTTTTCCTGGGAGCTGCCAAGCTGGCGACCGAGAGCTGCCAGGGGAGAACAGAGCTGCCCACACAGAGGAAAGCTGAGCCAGGAGATGAACAGGATGAGGTGACGTCATTTGAGTGGCTGGATGCAACCCTGCCTGAAGCCAGTAACCTGGAACTTCCAGGTCCTGTGAAACAATAAAAATCCTTTAATATATTTTTAAGCTGTTTGTTTTTCTTCCTGCACTCAGTGCCAGGATGCAGGGAGATGCCCTATGGAACCAAGTGAAGAAGAAGAACTGTTTGATGTATGAATGAATCTCAGATACACTTTTCAGGGACTGGTCACAGTAAGGGAGAATTAGGAGCCACTCATTCTGAGTAGTAAGGGGCAGGCTCTTGACACTTTTGATGAGAACTCTCTGTTTATTTTGTAGACTGCCCCTTGAGTTGGGAATGCAGGGTGTTTACTCATGATTAGCTGCAGGTTATGCATTTTTGGCAGCAATGCTGCTGGAGTGATACTATGTCCTCTGTGCGTCACGTCAGGAGGCACGTCATGTCCGTCCGTCCCGTTGTTGGTGATGGTAACTCAGTCACTACTTAAGGGAACGCCTGCTGCTGTTCTGCATGTGCAGTTATTATTTTTCCCCTTGTAATCACTACGTACCTTGTGGGGGAAACACTTTGAGACAAATGTAAATACGACGGTAGTTATCATTCTTTTGCCCACTAATTTTAGCATCTATATTGACGCTTCTTGCCTGAAACAATTACTGCTATGGTGTTTGCCAAATGGTGATTTTCTCTTTCTGTCTTATTTCTATATTTATTAGTCGAAGAGCTTTTGCTTCTCCCCATCTACTTACCTATTCAATTATTTATGTCACTATGGACTCATGGGTCATATTTTATTGTCTCCTCCTCTCTCTTTTCCCCTGTCTCCTCTCTCTTTGTTCACCCTGTCTTTCTGCCCCATCCTGTTTCTCTCCCTCTCTTCCTGTTTTATTTTTCTTACAATCATTTCTCTTGCTGAAGAAGCCAGGCTATTTGTCCCATGGAGTTTCCCTCCATTGGCCCTGGCTGAGCGTGTCCCTGAGGTATCGGTTAACACTCTCCTCTGTCCCCTGGGTCCGCTGTGAACTGGTGGTAGCCCCAGAGGCTTGATCGGATGCTGGTTTGATATTTTTGGTGAGACCGTATCATAGGTGACAATGTGCCCCTCTGCTCAGAGGTACACGAGGTCTGGCTGTCTCCCTTTCTGTGACATTGAGATTGACCCGTGGGTTCAGGAACTGGCAGCCTGATCCATCTGTGGTCAAGTTCCCCATCAGCTCTTCATGCCTGGGTTTGGCGCCCACTAAGAATCATTGCCTGGGTCCATTCATTCACTAGGGGTTGCACAGTGTTTATACGTTGATTTTGTCCCTCCTTTTTTCTTTCTTAGCTGGGCAATTTCTCTACAGAGAAACCACTCCTCCTCAGTTATTTGCTCACTCTGTATCCAGGAAAGGGAGAATAAATGTGCAGTTCTTTTTCTGTATTTGCCAGTGTCCAAAATAAAGAGTTGGTTCCCTGGTATCTCCCAAAAGTGGCCAATTTTTGAGATTTTTTACAGTATTGTTATAAATCCATGGATGCAAGCTTAATTGAAGTATCTTCACCCATTCAGTTGTTGCACCCATTGTGCCTGCTCAGATCGTCCCATCTCTGCCATCTCCAGTGTGTGTTGGGGGGGGGTTCCAGGAGGCAACTCTGCAAGCCGGCTTCTGAACCCTTTGGACTCCTCCAGTGGCCTTGGACATCCTCCTTGCTTCCCAGGAAAACTTACTATGTATGTTGGCCACCCCACCTTTGGAGCCCTGGCCCCGCTTTCTGGGAAATGGCATTTAGAGACCGCAGTCCGGGTGCTGGATGAGTGTATGTACGAAAACATCATGAACAATGTAGCTGGGGATACTTTCAGTGTCCACAGTAGAGGGATGGCAAGGAAGAGGGCAAGGCAGTAGCTTTGAACTTGGAGCTCATCTCTTTCTTACCCCTGTTCCAGGTTAATGATCTTCTAGGAGCCATTTATTCACTTTCACTCCCACCCCACAGCAGCTTCTTCATTTAGAAAACAAGGGTGGAATTGCCCCATCCCCTTACTCTGGTTTGGTACTTTTGGGGGGGGGAGGTCTTTGAGGTCCAAGAACCCCTGGAAAAATGAGGCCACTTGTGGTCCATTGATCCCCATTTGAGTCCTGCCATGCTTTGTTTAGCCACTCGATGTGCAAAGGGAGCTGTCCCCGCTGTTTGCCTGTTAGTATCTCAGATTGGGGGGGAGACCATAGGAAAGGTCACCGAGGAACCATCAAATCTAGACCAGACAAACAACAGATAATATCCCTTCACCAGAGCAAGTTAAGAATTAATAGTAGGCTTGGAGTGTTACCCCCGCCTTTATTTGAGCAGCCTGCATGTCTGTGTTTGAGATTAAAACTCACATTTCATTTTTATATGCTGTGCTTAATCCAATAATGATTTCATGTTACAAACAGCAATAATATCTTTCAGCATAGTTAATCAGAATAGACTTAATGCTGTCACTATTTATTAACCTTTGTTGAAAAGCAAGAAGTTTCTCTCTAATCTGTGATTGTTGGTCTTGTCAGGCTCTATCAAGTAAAAAAACAGTTTTGGCATTCATTAAAACGGTGTGGATCCTGAAATGACAATTGGAGCCGGATGGTATTTGGTGCATGAAATCTTTGTGTGTTCACCAGGATAACTGAGAAGGTGGGGGATGGGGGCACGAAGGGGGAACCCACATGTTCAAAAGACCAAGTGTTTCATCCCTGACTTCCTCTTGGATAAAGAAACTGCTTGTGTGAATTGGGGGGGTGGGCCAGAGGGAGCGGCGCAGGTGAGGCGAAGGGCCAGGCCTGTTGAGGTCTGTAGCCAAAGAAACACACCAAATACCATACAAGGCAGTGGATTTGAACCTAGATCCCAGATACCTCATTGCTTTCTTCACTTTTGCTGCTTTCCCCCAAGTTCTTCATTTAGAGAACAAGGGTCCATCTCCTCATCGAACACCAACTTGAGTTTCAGATTTCCACTTCACTGGAGTCCTCCTGGGAGGAGGTCACACTCTGTAGTCTTTGGACTTGAGTGTGCAGGAGACTCTCCTGGAGAGCTTCCCCAACTTCTGGGGATTCCTGGGGACACAGTACGCCTGGGGCGCCCTGCAGGGCTGCATCTCTGACCAGTTCCCAGGCGATGCCGGTGCTCTTGGTCCGGGGACCACCTCCTTCAGGGAGTCATGCTGAAGGCTCTGTGGTTTGGGGTTTTCTGAATCGTGCCAGGACATCACCACTGGGTCAGTGGCCTGATGACCCTGGGTGGCAGCCTTGTCAGAAGGTTTGGTCTGAGAGCTGTAGTGGTCCTTGGGATGGCAGGGCCGGGCACCATAGGCAGGCAAGCTTGAGCCAGGCAAGCAGAAGGCATCGTTACTCTCCTAACAGATGTGTCCACAGTCCCTCCTCATTGTTACCTCCCTAAAACAGACCACCTGAGCCAGTTCTTTGCAAATTTTAACACCTCGGGATCATGTTTAAATGTAGGTTCTGATTTATTAGCACTTGGATATGGGCCAAGATTCCACATTTCTGATTCCAGGTGACACCCAGCTACCTCAGCAGACCACGCTTTGAGTAGTAGCGTCTGTCAAATTACAAGAAAGCCCAACAGTACACTTAGCCAATTCTTGCATCTTCCTGGTCTTGAATTACAGAGTTTGAACCTTGCTAAATCCAACAACTCCCCTAACAGGAAATTCACCTGTAAAAAAGAAGGAAAAAGAAAGGTTTCAACTGACACAAGCCTCCCACAAAGGAAAACACTCTCCCAAGGGGCCCCCCTTTCTCTTTTTCACCTCGTAGAACCCAGACATCTTTTTCAGAAAGTCCCTGTTGGGTCTTTTCCTCCGAAAGGTGATTTGGAGGAAAATCTAATCCAGCAAAGAGGTTCCAATGCTGGGAGGCATAGAGGAATATTCCACTTAGCAAATACTGGTTATTCAGGGTTGGGTGGGGGCGGTGGAGGTCAGTGGCCGGTTGATTTCTCCTCTCATAGGAGGGTCCACTTGGGCATCGAGAGGCATGGTAAGTTTTACCCATATAAATGGGAAGGTGAGCAGGTGCTGTTAATTATTTAGGAAGAATTAAGCAGTCTGGGTGGGTGGGTTCTATGCTCTGTTTGTTAATAAAGGTTGCTGCAGAAAGGAATTTTAATATTCAGTATTCTCATTTGCCTCATCTTGCAAAGAAGCTGAGCCTCGGTTTGACTGGTGGGAGCATCTGGAATTAATGAACCGGCTTCTTACAGTGCAGAAATCAATGTTTGCTGCATTAATTGCATGATGCTGAAACCCTGCTTTTTATTCCTGACTCTCAGAGCCACGGCCTAAGAAATTTCTGTTAAGAGGCATTGTGGGGCTTTACTTTTGCCTTCACCTGTCTGGGTGTAGGGAAGGAACTGCTTCTTCACCATGAACTTGTGACATGGGAACATGGAAACATGGGGACATGGGGGAACTTAGGACAAGCTGTGTACTTTGGAGGCCCCAAAGAGGCAGGTCTGGCAAAGCCTGTAGCAGACCTCAAGGATCTATTCCCTCTTGAGTAGCTAGCTGGACACGATCTGCATTTCCATCTCCTGAGAGTTCCCAGCTCATTGTGTTTCCTTAGGTTAAAATAAATCTTATGAAGAAAGTCTGTGTTGTTCAGCTGGACACATGTCCTTCACCTCCCTTGCTTTCCCCACACCATAACCCTTGGAATGTAGACACCTTGACCCACGATGTAGCTTGGCACCATCTCCTTAGGTACTGGGGCACTGGATAGCATCAGTCTGCCTGCCTGGCTGCACTTAACATTTCTGCAGACCATGCCTCAGTGCCAGGTACTGTGTGTGGACGGACTCCAAGGAAGCAGCACTTGAGCCGTGTTTGGAGGAACGAAGAAGAGCTTACCAGGGAGGGAGAGAAGTAAGGACAGTCCAGGCAGAGGGAACAGCATTAACAAAGGCTCTGAGACAGAGAGGTTCTGGCCCAGAGCCCTGAAGTTTCTGCTAGCTGAAGTGGGAGCAGGAGTCAGGGAGTATGGGAGGGTAGAGAGTGTTGGCTGGTGAGGAGCCTTGGAAGGTGTTCTGAGCCCCTGAACATCTGGCTGGGAACTGTCGATTCTCTCCAGTAGGTGGTAGGGAGCCTGGTAACATGCTTAAGCAGAAGGTGAGATGCCTGGTGAAATTTATTTTTAATTAACATGCAGTAATTTGTTTTTCAGTCTAGTGCACAGTTCTGTGAGCTTTGACCACAGTCAGAATATGGAACAGTTCCATCACCCCCTCAGATTTCCTTGTGCTGCTCCCTTACATTCAGACCCTCCCCCCGCCTCACACTGGCAGCCACTGCTCTGCCCTCTGTCCCTACAGCTTTGCCTTTTTCAGAGAGTTATATAGAAGGAATGCAGTATATGTGTGTGTTTAGTTTTTTAAATCTCACTTCTTTTAGCACAACACATTTAAGATTTTCCCTGTGGTGTTGCATGCATCAGTGCTTTGTTCTTTTTCATTGCTGAGTAGTATTCCACAGTGTGGCTGTATCACAATTTGCTTTTCTAAAGTGGCTGTACCATTTTACATATCTAACAGGAAATTTAAGAATTCCAGCTGTTCCATACATTAGCCAACACTTTGTAATATCATTTTTTTCTTCTTTAATTTTAAACACCACACAACATTCTAATAAGTGTGTAGTGGTCTCTCATTGTGGTTTTAATTCACATTTCCCTAATGACTAATAAGGTATTGTTGAGCATCTTCTCATGTGCTTACTATTACTAGCTAATTGCATGTCTGTTTTGGTCATGTGTCTGTTCAAATATTTTGTCCATTTTTAAAATTGAGTTGTTTGTTTTCATATTGTTGAGTTTTGAGAATTCTTTATATTTTCTGGAGATAAGTCAGTTGTTAGATACGTAATTTGCAATATTTTCTCCCAGTCTGTGGCTTGTCTTTTCATCTCTTAAAATGCAGGTTTTTAAATAAAGATCACTGCAGCAGTTGGCCTTTCTAACTCTGCCTTCCTCGCTCCAGCCATGTTGGAGTTCCTAAAAAACAAACAAACAAAATAAAACCAAACTCTTTCCTTCTCCAGGGTCTTTGCCCATGCCGTTTCCTCTCTCTGGAATACTCTTCCTCTGTGTCCTAAGAAATCTTTGCCCCAAATTATGAATCAATTCTCATGTGTTTTCTTTCAGAATATGACTTGTTTTAGCATATATGTTTAGGTCTCTGATTCATATCAAATTAATTTTTTTGTATGGTGCAAGGTAGAGATTTGAGGGTCATTCCCCCCTACGTGGATATCCAGTTGTTCCAGTGCCATTTGTTAAAGAGATGTTCCGTTTCCATCTGCATTGCTTTGGTGCCTTTTTTCAAAAGTCAAATGAGCGTCTATATGTGGGTCTATTTCTGGGCACTTTATTCTGTTTCATTGATCAATATGTCTGTGCTTACAACAGTGCCACATTTTATTGATTACTGTATCTTCACAGTAAGTTTTGAAATAAAAAAGATTGTCCTTCAACCTTGTTTTTCTGTTTTAAGATTTTTTGGATATGTCCTTTGAATTTCCATATAAATTTTAAAATTACATTGATGTTTCACTCCCTCTCTTTCTCCCTCCCTTCTCCTCTCTCTAAAAATATATTAAAATAAATTTTAAAAATTAAAAATAACTGGCTTGTCAACTTTTATAAAAACAGAAACTATAACCTCCTGGCATTTTTACTGGAACAAAATTGAATCTATAGGTCAATTTGGAGAGAATAAAAGGTCTTAACACTTCTGAGCCTTTCAATCCATGAACATGGTATATCCTTTTTTCATTTTCTTCCCCTGGCTTACTCTTATCCCTCTTTCAGGTATCAGCTTAAGTGCCATCTGCTCAGGAGGGCCTTTGTTGCCTCTTGACTAGATGATGTAGCTCTATTATGTCCTCTGGTGCCCCTTCTCTTCCTTCTTGGCACTTATCACAATGGTAACAATCATCTGTGTGATTATCTGTGTCATACCTTCTCCTCCAGAGACCATCAGTTTCATAAGGGATCAGGTCTGGCGCACAGAAAGATTTATGAATGAATGAATGAACAAACGAACGAATGCATGCACACCCTCTTATTTGGGCATAGGTCTGCAGGACACTGGCTACTGTGATTTACAATTTGATGGACACCTTGGTCTCTGCTTGCTAAGGGAGAAACCAAGGCCTAACCCTCACACCCCTTCTTGGCCTTCTGCCGAACATTTAGTTCCTGCCGACATGCAGTATATGCTGAGAACTCCTGTTCACTTGACAAGGAGATGTGTGTAATTATGATTTCTTAAAGTGAAATACATCTACAGAGTATTTTAAGGTAATAATTATAATACAGACGTTTGATTTATTTGGGGGGAAATGTGTTGCTTTTATGGCATCACTCGGAGCACTTGAAAACCAGTGGTGAAATCCTGATTGAATTAGACTGTGCTCATAATTAGAAAATGCTAAGCCCTGCAAAACGTTGAGAAGTGGTGTGGACAAAGTGATGAAATTGGGAACCTCTTTTTTTTTTTTAAGGTTTAAGAAGTCGGTTGTTAAGAGGCATTGTGGTGTTAACTAATTGGTTTGTGGACGTTACTTGGGTATATAGATTTCATTCTGCATTTTGATTGTAAGTCGATATATAGGTCCCAGCGTTAATTAAATCCCAGGGTAAACATTCCTAAGGAAGATTTTAGAAATAACTTTCCGAGAGGAGTGAGATTGTTGGGACAAGTTGCCAAGGGACATGATAGAATGTTAGTGATTCAGAGTAAGATGAGAGAGGGAGGCAGGAAGGGAGAGGAGGAGAGAGAGGGAGAGGGGGAGAGAGAGAGGGAGAGAGAGGCAGAGAGGGTAGTGGGAGAGAGAGAGAAGGCGCTCAAGAATGTAGATTCCTGTGCAGGAGCCCTGAACGGGAGACCAGAGGTATTGTTTCCTCAGAATTAAATCTCGAAGTGGTTAATACCAAACAAAGCAAAAAGTTGACGGGAATTTCTTGGGCACTTGATGAAGATCAATGGAAATAATCTAACTTTATCACAATAAGAGATTGTAATTTCCTCCGATGATAGTAGCTATGTTTTATATAATGCACTATCATTATAGTTGTGCAATAGCCTGGTAAAGCAAGAGAAATATGATCATCATTATTATTCCCATATCACAGATCAGCAAACAGGCTCAGAGAACCGATGCGACTGGCCTGAGATTGCAGGTCTAACAAGTGGCAGATTGAAGTAGAGGCCTTTGGACAGTTAATACCATGCTTTGTTTCCTACACCTTGTCAATACTAGTTAGTTGAGGATAGGGTGGGAGTATGACATTTGTGGTTTTAAAGACTATTTTTTTAAGATTTTATTTATTTATTTTTAGAGAGGGGAAGGGAGGGAGAAAAAGGGGGAGAAACATCAATGTGTGTGTGCCTCTCACACACCTCCTACCAGGGTACCAGGGTACCAGGGTCCTGGCCCACTACCCAGGCATGTGCCTTACACTGGGAATCGAACTGGTGGCCCTTTGGTTCATAGGCCAGCACTCAATCCACTTAGCCACACCAGCCAGGGCTAAAGACTATTCTTAACAGTAGCAATAAATGCTATTTAATTAACAATGTGTCAATCAATATAGACTATATTATATTGCAATAATAAAAGATCCCCAGTTTCAGTGGTTTAACCCAACAAAGGCATATTCTTGCTCCCCTGACATGTCCATTGGCAATATGTCCATCGTGAGCTCTGTTCATTGCTCATGAAAGTTACTCAGGAACCCAGGCTAATGGAGCAGCTACAAAGGGTCTTGTGGCACCATAAAATGTTCTATCCTGGAAGTGACACATCACTTCTGCTTTCAGCTCATTGGCCGAATATAGTCATATGCCTTCACTCGACCACAAGTAGCTAGAAGTGCAGTCCTGCCTTGTGCATGGTAGGGAGAGAGTCAGAAATATATGGCAAACGAATTAATGATTGCCATTGGCACCCGATAAGCAACAAGTAGTTCACGTGATCTTATAACAGGACTGTAGAATAATAATGAAAGATAATGTTTATTGATTGTTTACTATGTGCCATCTACTGCTTACCTGGAAGAGCACATTTAACTACCTGGTACACCAGGTAGTTAGTATAATTATTTCCAATTTACAGATGAGGAAGTTGAAGTTCAGAGAAGTCAAGTTACTTGCTCAAGGTCACACAGGTCGGAAGTCGTAGAGCCAGTACTTGAATCCTGGACTACGTGGCCGCAGAGCCCATAGCACAGTAATCCCATTTAATAGAAGAGAAATCTAAGGGCTCAAGGAGTGAACCGTGGTGCCCATGCTCATCCTGGCCAGGAGGTAGCAAGCCTCAGTGCCTGTACCTTACTACATTTTCCGTGTGAATTCTCACAGTGACTACCAGCCATTCCTCCCCCCATTTCTTTCCTGTTTTGACAACTGCAAAGTCTTGGCCTTCTGAGCCCCAAAGTGACAACTGTGCTAGGGCCAACTTATACCAGTTCGCATGTACCCACTGTCAGATTTCCAGGACTTTTATAAGAAATTACAAATCAAATGATAAAAACTTGCTACAGTTAAATAAATTATATTTATTTCAAACCAAGATAATAAATACTCAAAACTCATTGCTTTCTAATTGTTGTACTATACTTTACTGTTATATGCTCTTGAGGTTATTTGCGTCTACCACAGCAGTGTGATGGAAATATTGTATGATAGTGTGCTACGGTACATCTCTTTCTGGCTCTGAGCTCAGTGACATCCAGTTGGTAGATTGAAGTTGGCTGGGAAGTATTTACACTACAGAAATTGGCGAGCACTACCAATTAGGCCTTTTTCCACTGGAGAGTCAGTTCTTAAATATTTACCAACACATCATTGCTTGCCCTCCATCTGCTTTCCCCATTGGGCAGCACCATCAGTGTCCATCCATTACAAACTGGGCCTCTCAATGGACCCCGCTGGTCCTAGAGGTGGGCCAGCTCCCACAGGGCTGCTGCATTGGACCAACCGTCCGCATTCATCCTTCAGAGCTTAACACCAGACTGGCTCCCTTTGTTCCTCCCTTTGAGCCAGTGGTTCGCAACCTTGGTTGCCCATTGGAATCACTTGAGAGAGCTTTTAAATACACAGACTTTTTTTAGAGGACCCGTCGCCAGAGGGTCTGATTTAATTGGTTTGGTGTATGGCCTGGGCATGAGGGTTTTTAAAAGCTTTCCAGCTCTAGCCAAAGCACAGAGATACAGCTGTAGGCAAACTTGGTGTGTTAAAACCAGTCCACCAAAGAAGGTAGATTGGGGATGAGTGACTTAATTCACAGAAAACTTTTCACTTTTCCTAATAATATAAAAACACTATAGGGCAGGGAATGATGAACTTTTTCTTTAAAGGGCCAGATAGTAAATATTTCTTACTTTTAAGCCATACGGTCTGTGCCCCAGTACTCAACTCTGCCGTGGCACGGTGAAAGCTATAGACAAGACATTAAAGGATGAGCATGCCTGTGTTCCAATAAAACTTTATTTATAAAATTAGGTGAGCTGGATTTGGCCCACGGGCCGTAGTTTGCCAGGCACAGCCTGTGGTGTTCCTTTAACTGGTGGCCATGGCTGTCCAGAGACTGTTCTTTAAATCTACGCACACCATAGCCTCAGCTGTTCCTGCTGAGCTGACAGGTTGTGCTGGTCTCTCAAGTGTCCCTCCAGTGGCCCCAAATTCTTTAAACAGTTTAAACTGTTCTCACTCATTTGGTAGGCGAACATCTACCATTGCCAGCCTGACTTCCTTGAAGGCATGGAGGCCCCTGGCTTCAAAGGAGGCCTGACTCTTGGGCCTCCTTTAACAAATATTTGTTAGATGAACAAATTGATAAAATAAATAGCATGCACTTTTTAAAAACGATTTTATTTATTTATTTTTAGAGAGGGAAGGGAGGGAGAGAGAGAGAGAGAGAGAGGGAGGGAGGGAGGGAGGGAGAGAGAGAGAAACATCAATGTGTGGTTGCTGGGGGCCGTGGCCTGCAACCCAGGCATGTGCCCTGACTGGGAATCGAACCTGCAATGCCTGGTTTGCAGCCCGAGCTCAATCCACTGAGCTATACCAGCCAGGGCAGCACACACTTTTTAAAAAAATCGTACTATGGAGAATTTCACATGCCTACAAAAAGAGAGAACAGATTGGAGAATCTCTACATGCCCACCTGCCCAGCTCCAGGACTGTATTGAAGTTGCTTGCTTGGTTGTACTTCTCTCAGTTCCACAGGGACTGGGACCGGGACCCTCTCCACTATCCTGTGTTCCCTAGTGCTGTGAGCAGGGCAAGGCATGTAGCTGGTGCTCAGTAGTCATGTGTCGGATGAATGAAGGAATAAAGGAAAGCTCATACATTTAGATGGGCTTTATGACTTCTTCTGGGATGGACACTAGCTACGATTACATAGACTCAGAAATGTTGTGTTAAATTGTGACTCCTTGCACTTAAAACCACAAATAAACATGAGTTGGCATCTGCAGGGGACATCAAAGTCCCTGGAGACATTCTTATTCCTCTTGGTTCCCAGGCCTCAGTTCTGGGAGTTGGGGTATTGAAAATCAGTCATTTGGGGAATCCTGGTAGAATCTCACAGGTGAAGGAAGACTATCTCCCACCCTTCCCACTACTGCCCAGGATTGTACGGATGCCCCCAGTCCTGAAATCCTTGATACCTTCTATTCAGTGTCCTGGTAAGGAAAGAAGGTGACCACACACAAAAAAATCTGGTCTAATTTAAACCCCTTTAAAGTTGCCAGGCTGCTGCTGATTAGCTTAGAGAAAATATGTCAGGGTCTTCTTTGATTTGCAATTTGAGATAAATGTGGGAAACGTGTTTTTGCTTCCTGGGAGAGGATTATGTTGCTTTGCAAGTTGGGTCTTTGTCACTTTTGATTTTAGAGCACTGGCTTGTGCTTCCAGTAATGAACAAAAACCCAGACACACGGAAGCGAGCCCAGGAGGTCCTGTTGTCTACATGCCCAAAGTATTCTTGTTCTCCCCGGCTCCCATGTCTGCATTCCTGCCTGCCAGCCAGCAGACTCCTGAGGGGTCTGCTCTTGGGCTGCACCAACACTGATGTCTTATTTCATACATTTAAAAAATATCTTGTTTAGGTTGTTTTAAAAGAACTAACCTGATATCTTATATTTTAGGGTGAATTGTTCTTTACCATATTGATTTAACATGTAGCCCATGCTCAACTAACCTTCTTTGTAAATCACCCAGGGTCCTCATCCAGGGTAGCAGTAAACATAGTCAAATTCCAATTTAGTAGACATCATCATGGAGCTTAAACTAGGAGGCAGAGAATGAAGTAAACATATCCTATAAATAATTCCTTCCTGCTTTACTTTATCTACTAATTGATCAGCAAAGAGAGGCAGGGTTTTAAGATAATTTTTCCAATTGGAAAACATCTGTAGACGTTATAACCCATACATGCTTACATCAGAGGTGTCATTATAGGTGTGACTCTGGCACCCCTTAAATGGAGGGGCGTTTGGAGTGAGGTCTCGCTTTCCCAAATTCTTAGGGTTACTCTCGGCACAACTCTGTCTCTGAACCTCTTCCACTGATATTTAAAATGTGTGCTATTTCCAGGTGCTACATGTGCCTCAAAAACAAATCACTCTTAGGTGGTTAAATCCCGTTTCTGCAGCTAATATCGAAATGCCATCCTCCAGGCTGCGTGCAGTCCCCTGCTGGAAGTTTCTGCTTCGGCTGCCTGAGTGCTCTGTGGTCTAAATATAGCCATTTGAAAGAAGATTACTGCCCGTCCACTTGGGACTGCTAAAAAGCCTTTCAGGATAACTCCTGAAAGCCTGATGCCTTTAATCCTTAACTTTAATTTAAAGTAAAGAAATCTTCTCAACTCATATTCTATTTTCCACATTCTCTCCCCCTACCCTTGTCTGCCCCTACAAATCTTTTAATTCCCCGCCCCCCCCCCCCCCGCTATTATTGAGGAATAAGATTCTTTACAAGGAGCTTCTGTAGCAAGTATGGACTAAGCTGTTTTAATTTCTTGCGAGGATGTTTTTATGGAAGAAAATCAAGTCAACACTCAAGAGTATACACAGCCCTTTACGGAGTGGGGAAGAATTAATCAGGCCAGAAAGTTCGGAATATAAAACGGGAGGGGGTGGGATATGGGAAGGACGTTTCATCAAACTGAACTGCTCTGGGAGATGCAAAGATAAAAGGATTTCCCTCTCTGAGTGCCTTAAATATTGGCAGGCAGTGGGGTCAAGACTTTTTCTTTTGTTGTTATGGAAAGCCATACAGATAATTAATGCTGTTGAAAGAAGATTGTTCTGTTGGCGTCTGCGAGGCTGTCCGCCCCCCCCAACCCCAGTCTGGGATCTTCTGGAAAGAAACAAGTCAAGGAAAAAGTTATGCACCGGGGGAGATCCTGCCAATTTACACCAGCCATAAATAACGTCGGGAGAGCAAATAGCCACTGGCTGCTTCCTCCTGGCTGCAGATACTTGATGTGGAGGACACATGTCAGTGCGTGCAGTGAACTTGAAGTAGAGTGGGAAACCCACCCATCTATCTGCCCCCAACTCCCCAGCACACCCCTATCCCAGACTTCTTTAAACAATAATTATTAAAGAAAGAAACAGAAGCCCAGAAGGTTATGCATTGGCTTTGATATTTACAATTTTTATTTCTTGCTAGATAAATGGCTTTTGCTTTAATTTAATGGGCAGGAAATGTTTGATCTCTTCCTTGGATGTCAGATGTGGCCACGGGGTCTGGGAGACCTGGCCAGCCCTGCTAGGCCCCCAGGCGTCGCTGGGCCTCTGGTTGACACTGGTCCCGAAGGAACTGAAGACACTCAGCAACCCCCGATGGTTAGCATTTACCACTTTGTTTTTATTTACTGATTTTTGAGAGAGAGGGGAGCATCGATTTTGTTCTACTTATTTATGCATTCATTGGTTGCCTTTTGTATGTGCTCTGACCGAGGATCAAACCCACAAGCTTAGCATGTTGGGGACGACTCTCTAACCAACTGAGCTTCCTGGCCAGGGCCTACGTTTACCACTTTAGCATATGCCAGATCTCATGTACTTTATATACTTTAGTTCACTTAATCCTCATAAAACTCATGAAAGGTGGTGCTATTTTTGGTCCCATTGTACAGATAGGGAAACTGAGGTTCAGAGGGGTAAAGCTCACACAGCTATAAATGTCAGAACTGGAATTTGAACCTGGCTCTAGTTGATACTGTTTTAAAATAAAGGTAAAATTCACATAACATAAAATTAACCATTTTAAAATAATTCAATGGCATTTAGTACATTCAAAGTGTTGTATAACTACCATCTCTGTCTGGTTACAAGACATTTTTATGACCCCATAAGGAAACCCATTACCTCACTTGCCATTACCCCCCCCCCCCACACACACACACACTGGCAACCACCAGTGTCCTTTCTGTCTCTGTGGATTTGCTTATTCTGGGCTTTTCCTATACGTGGAGTCATATATGTGGTCTTCTGTGCCTGGCTTCTTTCATTTGTCATGGTTTCAGGCTTCAGCTGTGTTGTAACAGGTGTTAGTGCTTCATTACTTTTCATGGCTGAATTATAGTCCATTGTATCCCTACAGGTTCCCAGTGGGTGGGGTTAACAAGGGAGGTGGAGCAGATGCAAAGCTGTAGTGAGTGGTAGAAACTGCGACTAACTAGAAAGAAGATGCCCAGGTGAATGGCTCTAGATGATGATTGCCAGGAAGGAGTGCAAGCAGTGTGGTCAGATAGTCTCTGTGTTAAAAAAGAAACCAGAATTTTGGATATTTGTATAAAATCTGTGATATCTCAGGTATAGCAGACACTAAACAAAACACCTAAAGGGCAAATGAGCCATCAGGTTACGAATTGTATTAGTCAGGATGCTCCAGAGAGCAGGAGACCCAGAAAAGCCATTGATGTAATTCTAGTCCTAGTCCAAAAACATGAGAATTAGGAGAACCAGGGGTGAAGTTCCAGTCTGAAAGCTGGCAGGCTCAAGACGCAGTGTTGCAGTTTAACTCCAAAACCAGGATGATGATGATGATGATGATGAAGAAGAAGAAGAAGAAGAAGAAGAATGATGTCATCGTAGCTCAGCAGTCAGGCAGGAGGACTTTCCCCTTGTGGAGAGAGGGTCAGCTTTTTGTTCTGTGCAGGCCTTCAATTGATTCGACAAGGCCCACCCACATTAGGGAGGGCAAACATTTTCACTCAGTCTACCAGTTTAGGTGTTACTCTCACAGACACACCCAGAGCAATGTTTGACCAAATATCTGGGCACCCTGTGGCCCAGTCAAGTTGACACCCAATATTAACCATCACGAATCCAGCCCTTGTCAACGTGGTACCCATATGCTTCTCTTTAAACCGTGCTTAATCTCCAAATACAGATGATAATAAGGTCAGAAGTCCACCCAACAATCCAACCATCCTGCAAACCAAAACTGCACTAACTCCCTCCGTAGAAGAGGAAATAAAGTCCTTGAATGATGCTAAGTGAAGCTGCTTACCAGTCACTTTAGAAGGGATAGCTTCACATGACCTGCACTGTGGGATCCCTGAAATTTAATGAGGTAGAAGACCTCTAATTTTTTTGTCAGGTTTATTTCCCATCCTCTGTCACACAGGTCTTACTTACCAGTAAGTCCGGAATAGTTGCTACTCCTTGCTCACTAGGTCCAGTCAGCATGATGTCATCCCTGTGATGAACCAATGTGATCACTTGTGGAAGCAGTAGGAGATCAAGATCCCTGAGAACTGAAGTGTGACACAGGGTTGGAGGCTTGATTTGCCCTGAGGGAGGATAGTGAAGGTATATTGTTGGCCTTTCCAGCTAAAAGCAAACTGTTTCTGCTGGACCTTATTGCTAGGTATAGAAAAAGAAGCATTTGCCAGGTCAACAGCTGCATGCCAGGTACCAGGGTGAGTATTAATTTGCCCAAGCAATGTAGCCACATCTGGTACAGCAGCTGCGGTTGGAGTCACCGCCTGGTTAAGCTTATGAGAATCCACTATCATTTTCCAAGATCCACCTGTGTCCTGCACAGGCCAAGTAGGCAGACTGAATGGGAATGTGATGGGAATTGCCCCCCTGTGTCTTTCAAGTCCTTGATGATGGCACCTATCTCTGCCGTCCCTTCGGAGAGCAGGGTTGGCTTTGATTACCAGATCTCCTAGGTCTAGTGGCCTCCACTGGCCTTTCCTGCCCTACTGGCCATCCCTGCACAGGTCAGAGCGCCAGCATGGGGATGCTGCCAGCTGCTGAATTCATTTACTCCAATTATGTGTTCCGGGATTTGGGGAATAACCCCAAGATGGGTTCCGGGACCCACTGGGCTCATTGTGAGGCAGACGTAAGCAAAAACTCCATGGATCACCACACCTCCATGAGCCCTATTATGGTAAAATACAGTAGGTCCCTTTGGGAAGGCTGGGAGAAAGATCTCACAATGTAAGATTTCAGTAGTACACCAGAATCCTCCCTCAGGGGACCTGGCCGCCCCTTCATTCAGGGGGTTCTGAGTCTGTGAACTGGCTCAACTCTGGGAATTGATGGAGGGGTGGTGACACTGTTTTTATAGTTCAGATTAGACTCATTCACTTGACATAGAACTTACAACTTACAAAGACCAAATTACATATGGATTTAATAGGCTCTCCATCTGTTTCACGTCTAGGAATGATCAACTAGCCAGCACCATAGGTCTGGGTGAGTCAGACAGTTTTGCTTGCTGCTTTGACCCCACTGTCCATCACAATAACCTTGCCTTCCTTACCTTTGGCGGCTGAGCACCACCCCTTGGCTTCCAGGGCCCAGTTACTCCCACTGCATTTAGGATTCCCAGTTCAGTGAGTGCAGTCCCCACTGTGAGGTCCAGCCTACGGAGAACCGCCCTCACAGAGCTCTTTCCAGACTTCAGGGCCCCTCAGAGTTTATTCCACAGTTGTGGGTAAAGGCCTGTCTTCTGGATCCTCCCAGGTGGGGTTGTCTGTTTTAAATGAAAAATCCACTCAGTTCTGGCTGGTGTGGCTCAGTGGATTGAGTGCCAGCCTGTGAACCGAAGGGTCACTGATTCCATTCCGAGCCAGGGCACATGCCTGGGTTGCAGACCAGGTCCCCGCTGGGGGGTGCTCAAGAGGCAACCACACGCTGACATTTCTCTCCCTTTCTTTCTCCTTCCCTTCCTCTCTGAAAAACCAAATAAATAAAATCTTTTTTTTAGTCCACTCTAACATTCCCATCTCCCTAAGCCTTTGAATCGCTTCCTCTACATTAAACTAAGCAAGTCCACATTTCCAGTTTGCTCACCATAGCCACTTTTTGGTCCACATTTCAGCCAACCAACCAACCAAACCCTGTTGGAGTCCTTTCTTCCCTGAACTTCCTGAACTCCTGAACTGCTGAAGTCCCTGAACTCCCACATTAAATGCCGATGCTCTGCTTAGTGAGCCCGTACCCATCCATTCTGCCCGATCCAGCTTTATGTCCTTTCTACCATTATCCCGCATCCTTAATATCCATTCCCACATATATTCCCACGTTTTCTGTCCGTGTAAATTAGGAAACTCAAATAGTTCTTTTGGAGTGTCGTACACCTCCTCAAGGGCCATACTTGGTGCCTCGCCTCACGGGCCTGCTGGGACTTGAGTCTAGTTGTAGGTCTAGAAGCAGAGAGGCGTGGAGGGGGTGGGTCCTGAGGAGAGTCAGCTTAGCCTCAAAGGGCAGCTGCCTCCAGGGGAGGCGGGCCCAGTGTCCTCTAAGTGCAGGGTTGATTACTCCCAGACGGGGTGGAGAAGCCCGTCTCACCATTCTCACTGGGGGTGAGGAGGCTTCTTTCACTGGCAGAGGGTGCAGACTGGGGGCCGCCGGGGGAGGGGGCTGGGTGAAGAGGGAGTGGGTGGGGAATGAGTGCTTACTGGGTTTTGGGGTGATGAAAATGATCTGGAACGAGACAGAGGTGATGGTTGTACCACACTATAAATGTACTAAATGGCACCGAATTAAATACTTGAAAATAGTTGCAGTGTTAAATTTTATGTTAACGTGGACCCTGAGTACCTGTCAACTGCAGGAAGAGCGAGGAGGCTAGTGTGCTTGAGGCCTGGGCAAAGACTTCAGCTGTGACAGAACAGTCTGGAAGGGAAGACACCAAAACATTACTAGAGCTTGTTCCTGGGTGACGAGATTTTTAAAAACTTTTTATTGTGGAAAATTCCAAACCTCCCCAGAAATACAGAGAACAATACAATGAGCCCCTTGTCCTGGTCCCCCAGCACCAACCGCGGTCAGCATCCCCCTGTTCTGGTCTCACTTATCTAACTTCTAACTTCCCCTTGCCACCTCTTTTCTGTTTTAAGAATATTTTAAAGAAAACGTCAGAGGTTGTTGCACTTGCCAATGGTGGTGGGAATTTGAGTGCTCGTTATTTTTGACTCACTGGGTTTCCTAGTTTGTGTGCAGAGATGTGTAATTTTTGCCTGACTTTAAAAACCGTGGCACTTTCACGGTGCTCAGCTCTGGGCACCTCTGTTGGCTTATCTGTGAAATGGGGCTGCTAATAGCAGTCAGTGAGCTCGTCTCGGTAACAGGCTGACGTCAGAACTGCCACAGTGTAGGTGCTCTGTCTGTTATTATTTTTAAGGTGTAGATTCTGCTTTTTGGCTCTTGCCCGCAATTTGAGCCTCTCTGCTCGGACCTGCCAGCCCCCCGCCCTCCGGGCCAACCCCGTGACAGGTACCTGCGCATTTCACGGTGAGAGCCCAGGCTCTGTGCTGCGGGCTGGGAGACCCTGGGCTGTCCCCTGGCTGACTTCTCAGTTTCCATGTCTGTATGTCGAGATCGTCCTGGCACCCGCCCCACAGGGCTGTGTTGTGCAAATGGAATGAAGTAACATGAATAAAGGCGTAGCACAGTGCTGGCATGCAGTGCCCCATAGTTGTTGGCTGGCACCTTCTCTCCAGAGTTTGCTTAGTGATGAGCATGGGACCAGGGCTGGAATGAAGTGTAGGGCCACCATCCCCCTGTTCCTGATGGTGGCCACTGGCCAGTGGAACAAGCTCTGGCCACGAGTATGTCAGGTCATCTGCCCTGCTGTGGGGCTTTGCACAAGTGTCTCAACTTCTCTGGGCACCCGTGTGAAAGGCTGTAGTCTGGGCTATAGAAATCTGCAGAGGTTGGGACTCCAGCTGTCGGGACTCCCGCACCCCCCTTTCCCTCTACCCCCCTTCCCCAGAGCAGCAGCCATGGCCAGGCAGGCTGGCAGTGGGAGGGGCTTGGCATGAAGACCAGCAGATGCCAGTCTCGCTCTGTGCACAGATGTATCTGCCAGTTTCTGATGGGGAGAAGCGATCTGGGAGTCGCTCACTTCATTGATAATTAAATTCAAATTAAGAGAGATTTGCATTTATCAAAAGCCTATTTGACAAGGTGTCACTGTTCCCATCTAGTACCCGAGCTCTGGAGAGCCCACAAAGGGAGGTGCAGCCACGTGGGGGTGTGGAGAGGGTATGGGTGGGGGCAGGAGGGGAGGAGGGCCCAGCAGAGAGGCTGCCTGTCAGCCCTTCATTGTTACAGGGGGACGTGGCTCAGTGGTAAATGGGATGAAGCGCTGTGTGGCCTCAGTCAGACCGCTCAACCTTTCTGAAGCTCAGCTCCCACAGCAGCCCCCAAGGTCTCCCTCCCAGGAGACAGCTGTGACTGGCTTCTGGTCAAGCATGGCATCCCAACCTGCCACCCTTCTTGGCTGAATTCTAGGAAGAGGGAGGGCCACAGGTCTATGGGGGATGTCGTTGGTGGCCCCAAAGGTCCCTTTGCCTGCTGCTGTGAGCAGGTGGATAGCAGCTTCCCACTGCCACATTTTCCAGGGGATTCTCAGCCTCCATGAGCTGCCTGCGCAGAGATATTCCAACCCAGCCCACTCTGGGGGAGGCCCCCAGCCATTGATGGGCCAACAACCTGGCACCCTTCCCTCAGGGCAGGACTCCCCTTCAGAGCTGCCCCTGGGATCCGGCAGAGACTGGACTCCTGTTGAGCCCACCTCACTGTTCAGCTCCTGCCCCTGCTCACACCTGCTGCCCATGCCCCCTCCGCTTCCTCCCCAGTGCCTTCTCTCCATGACTCACCCGCACTGGAATCCTCTCCCCACCTCGGGTTCTGCTTGTGGAGCTTTCTACCCAAACCAGGACCCTGTCTGGACTCAAGTCCCGTCTTCTGTGCTGTGCGATTTCCAGCGGGTTGTCAGCCTCCCTAAGTCAGGGCCCTTGGTGGGGGCCCGGGGGAGTCACGGGGATGAAAAGTGCCCCACCCTTTTGGGTTGTTCATGAGGAGGATTGGGGAAAATTGTGAATGTAACATCCCTCTTTGTCAGCTGGAGGCTCTCTTCAGAGCCGAGGAGGATCCTGCTGGTCTACGTGGTCTGAGTCTCCTTGAGAGGAGACTGGAGAGGGTTTGGGGAGCAGAAAGGTGCGGGGGGGGGGGGTTGCTGGGGACGTATTCTGCCTCTCCAGCCAGAGATAGGCTGCAGAGAGTGGACATGCAGGGCCAAGGGGTGAGGAGTAGTCAATGGCATTTGTGGCCAAAGCAACTGTACGGTAGAGCCTGGGATAGGAATGATGCCCAAAGCATGTGCATGGGGCTGGAGCCAGGACAGGGGTGAGTCCAGTGGCAGAAGGGGCAGGGCCATGAGGTCATGGTGAGGGGTCAGACTTTATATCTGGTGCAGGAGAGGCCTCGGATGGGTTTGGGCAGGAAGTACTGCAGTCTGAGTTTTGAACAGGTACGGCATTCCTCTTTATCCTTGGGGGTTACATCCCAAGACCCCCATGGATGCCTGAAACTGCAGATGGTGCTGAACGCTATATATACTCATATTATGTTTACTCCTGTGCATACATCCCTGTAATAAAGTTGAATTTATAAATTAGGCACAGTGTAAGAGGTTAACAACAGTAACTAATAATAAAGTAGGACAATTATAACAATATACTGTAATAAAAATTATGGGAATGTGGTCTTCCTCTCAAAATACCTTATTTTGTACTGTAGTCACCCTTCTTGTGATGATGGAAGATGATTTAATGCATCTACTGAGAAGAGATGAAGTGAGGTGAAGGAGACATTATGAAGTAAAATAAGGGTGACTTGAACCCAGGCACTGTGATACTGCAACAGTCGGCCTTATAACCGTGGTGGCCACTGAGTGCCTGTGGGCAGGTACCATGCACAGCGTGGAAATGCTGCTCAAAGGACGCTTCACATCCTGGGTAGGATGAAGCAGAAAGGTGTGAGATTTTATCACACTACTCAGAACAGCCTACAATTTAAAATTTACGAGTTGCTTGTTTCTAGAATTTCCCATTTCCCATTTTCAAACCACGGCTGACCACGGGTGACCAAAACCATGGAAAGTGCAGCCGTGGATGAGGGGGACTACTGTATTTAGGTTCGAGACACCTTCCTGGTAGAGGTGCCCCTCCCCGGCTCTTTGCAGGAGCCGTGATTCAGTGAGAGCAGACTCGTGGCACGACGCTTGTGCCCACCCCTTACTTGTTCGACAGCCCAGGAAAAGTGTTTCCTTTTCTGAGCCTCAGTTTCCCCATCTGTAGAATAGGCATGATATCATCTCCCAAGGGCAGATGATACAATGATGCAAACTAACATTTGTTGACATGCTGCATGGAGAAGAGTTTTGAGGGGCCTAGCGAGGAGGTCGGAGCTCGAGGAGAAGCTGGGCTCCGATCCAGGTGAGAGGTTACGAAGGGCCCGGTGAGCACGGCTGTGAGGATAGTGGGGACGAAGGGCAGGACTTGGGAGACATCTAGGAAGCAGAATGCTGGGGATTCAGTGGGGGAGCACATGGAGGAGAGAGGGGTGGTCACTCTTATGGTTGGGGGCCCGGGTGCTGTGGAGCCCCTCCTGAGATGTAAGAGTCTCCTCCCACTCCTTGGAGCCCTCCAGGTGCAGAGGCAAGTGCTCGTGTCGAGGAAAAGTGTGACTCTCACTTGCTGTGTGACTCTGGGCAAGTCAGTCTCCATGTCTGGTCCTTAGTTAGCTCATCTAAAACATCACAAGAGCCCCTCCTGCCACCACGAGTCAAAGTGCAGGCTAGATGAAGTAGTATTGTCACCGCCAAAGGTATTTCTCTAAGAGAGTGAGGCCTGGCCACAGCAAGAAACACTGAAGTCAGATTCCATAAGGAACAGTGTGTGTAGTGGGTCTCTGGGCGGTCGTGAAGTTCTCTTCCCCGGGAGACCCAGTGATCCGGGAAAGGAGCCCCCGAACAGTTGTTTCAGGAAATGGGCTTTTATGTTCAGCAATACTGGCGGCCGAGGTCATGGTTACTGAGTTTGTTGTTATTGTAGCTCTGCCCTGGGGTGAAGCCTCCTGGGTCCTCAGAGGGTGCTCTCCTAGGGCAGTGGGAGCCCCTATTTGATCCATTTCCCCACCTCATCTCAGACCCAGCCGATTGCTTCCCCTGCCTTGAAAGGCTTTTATATTGTGGCAAAGAAAACCTGATATAAGAAGAAAATCTATCATATAAAAGAATGAACAAAGGGATGGTTATACACATTGCACAGGCTTTTCCACGCCTTCCACAGGGCTGAGCTTCCCAAGGTCATTTCCAGTAGGATAAGATTTTAAAAGAACATTGCCCACCCCATACCCCCCCAATGAGCTGCTTTTTGTATCATAGGTGTGAGCCCACCTTCACTGTACTGAAGGAATGCTCATATTCATAGGCCCTTGATGTTAAAATCAGACAGACCTGGATTCAAATTTCAGCTCTGCCCTGAACTAGCTGTGCAACCTTGGCTAAGTCACTTAATGTCTCCGAGACTCCACTTTCTATCTGTAAAATGGGCATATGAACAGAGTAGTTAGGAAAAGCAGTGAGGTCATGAGGCCTGACCCAGAATAAATGTCAGGATTTGGCATTTCTAGTAACTTCTCTGTTCTTTTTCATCTGTTTGGGTTCAGCCCCCTCCCCCCTGCCTTGCTCCTTACAGAAATGTTCCCAGTGTTGAGACCTTCCATGTTGACTCTACTTGACAGACAGCAGAATTGTTGAGAGGAGCTGGAAGCCCGCTTAACTACTTCCCAAGCATCAGCCTACCCAGCGGCCTGATTTCCTGGGCAGAGGAGTGAGAACCGCAGCTCCCAGACCCTGTTGGCGTGGAGGCATGTCTCACTTTTCCATCAGAGATTTTTGGAGTTTTACTGAGGGTTTCTTTAATGAGTTACAGTTATTGAGAACCCCTTCTCAGTATAGAAAAACGTGTAAGAGGGTAATTTTATTTTCCCGACCATGGCGAAGGCAGGTCTTCAAAAGCAGTCAGCTTCCAGCTTCGTGGTTGGGCGCACCCTTCTCTTTTATATCAATAGGCTTCATCCAGTTGATGTTCTCCGTTCATACACAAAACGGGAAAAACACCACAACTAAATACAGCTCCAGCACAGGAGGGCGGAGATGGTCTGAGGTTGGGGGAACAAGGGTTAGGTTCTTTCTGCATAGTCAGAATTGGGAGAATCTGTAGCCCTTTTCACACCAGGATGGGACTCCAGGGCTGCAGAAATCCTAAAGTGATCTGCACAGCTGTGTGACCTTGGGCAGGTTATACCATCTCTCTGGGCTTCTGTAAAGCGGCATCATAGCTCTTACTTTTCCGTGGCTGTTTTTCCAGCTGGGGACAGTGCCTGAGAAGGGTGTGGGGAGCCACGGGACTCGTTCTCTGGTTTCGTTTGTGTGTGTGTGTGTGTGTGTATGTGTCACCTCAAGGGATGAGAAGAGACGGTACATGAAGAGACATTTTTGTTGGCCACTGAGTCTTTATTTCTTAGTCCCTTAGACTTAAGATTATAATTTAAATCTATATCTTAGGTACAAACTAGGGGCTCAGGGGCCTAGCTCAACATCCTCCCCCCACCACACACAAAGACACACACACTTCTTGGTAGAGGCACCCCGTCTTCTTTATTCAAAGGGGACGACCTTTTATGGTTGTTAAAGGAGAAGCTCTGGACACAGATACCTGTGCCTGCCACTTCCCTGTTCGGTGATCTGGGTAAAGTGTTTTCCTTCTCCAAGCATCGGTTTCCCCATCTGGAAACTGGGCATGGTGCCATCTCCTTGGGCTAAACAAAATGATGTAAAAATGACTGGCATTTATTGAGCACTTACTTCCTATTCAGTCCCACCCTCAGCATCATCTAACTATGTAAGCATCTAAGAAGAGTTCTATAGACGGACACCGGTATTATCGCCATTTTATAGGTGGGGATAACTGAGGTTTAGAGAGACAAAGTGACCTTCCTCGGGTCACACAGTAAGAAAATAGCAGAGCCAGGACTTAAACCCATCTCTGGGCAATTTCAAAGCCCGTGGTCTTGAACCTCCCAAGTTATGTACCTCCTGATGAATGGCAAGGTCTCAGCTCCATGCTGGTACCTAGTAAGCACCCAATAAGTGCTGGCTACAGTGACCATGACAACAGTGGTGATGCTTGGGCAAACCTTTGCTCGGGGGCAGAGGAACAGAATGTTGGATGCATTTCTTGGCGAGTTCTATCATGGATTCATAAATTTCCATCAGATTTCCAAAAGGGAAGGCTCACACTGGGATGAGCCACATGCGAAGTACAGCCTTCCCATCCAGAATGAAAGGGATACATTTATACATGCACACGCTCACACTTTGGTATCTCAGAAGCCAGGCAGAATATTGTAAAGCAATGTACAATGGCATAAAATATCATCCCAATTTAATCCATCTATCTAGTGTTCCATCTAATTACTATATTAGAAAAGTCTTCAGACCATGTATTGAACATTATAAATGGGAATAAAATGATTCTGGTAATGGCTTAATAAAACAGGTGAGGTAGCTCCGTCTGTCTGCCTGTATCCTTGGACCATGGCCAGATTGATTTGTCAAGGAAGGAAAAAAAAAAAGAAAGAAAGAAATGGGCTTGTGTTGTTGCACTTTGGAGATTGTCTCCATTAGGGGCCTTTGATTTTATTCTTGTTTTTCCTTATGAGAAGTGGTTATCGGTTCCTTTTGTTAACAGCAAAATATGTAGAACTGATGGAAAAACTGACAGCAGTCGTTTCATATTTTATAAAGCCGCTCCCGGCTTGCAATTTGCCGGTTGGGATGAATCAAGGAACCCTGAAACTCCTGGAGAATGTGCAGCCGCTGACTGCAGTCTTGTCTGAGGGCATGTTTAACCACGGGGATTTAGCTGCTCTGAGAGCTGCAGCTGGGGGAGGTGGAAGGAGGGTCAGGAAGTTATATTCCAGTGCTTTGGGGCTGGAATCGGGAAGGGATCTGAGCCCTTTGTGCATCAGGTCCTCTCTCCTCCAAGTGCCTAGAAAGGTGCTTGCTTTTTTGGCATCTCTGAGGCTTTCTGTGTAGATAAAAATGACTTGTCTCCTTCCCTCTCTCCCAACGCTCAATGTCTTTATACCCAGGGCTCCCGCCCCCTTTCCGTAAAAGCTGCCACTGCTGCTGTGACTTGACACGTCCCTGCCTTAATTTGCTCCTGTCTTTAGAGATGGTATCCAGCAACCTGAGAAAGGCCGGCCACATAGCCCAGAGGTGTACATCCCTCCCACTTTGGAGGCGCTGCACATGATGGAGAAAAAGCACCCCTTTCCAAGCCATGCATTTCTTCAGCCCCAAAATCTAATTTCTTGCTCCGAGTAGAGTAATAAGTGGGTGTCGGAGGTTAAATTCCAGCACACCAAGGAGGTGCCCATCCTTCACGGAGCCCTAGTGTTCACACCAGGCGTCGTCTGCGTTGTCATGGCTACGTGGGCCCTGGACCCCAGAGACGAGAGAGCAGAATTAATGGCAGTCCTGAGTAAAGGATTCCTGTCTTGGCGAGGTTGATGGATTACATTGATGTACCATTTGTCATACTGTAATTGTTCTGGCAAATGTAATACCCACTAGTATAAACATTGTACTGCTTTGCTAATAAAACCCAAAATAGGAAGAGAAAGGATGATACAGTGCTATGCTCACTTAAAGAGACAATGCCTCCTTTCCAAGTTGGAACCCACTTCTGCCTGAGCCTCGGCGCTGGACTTCTTCCCCATTCATGTGCATTCAAGTGCTAAGCAGCTGTCCAGCACCCACCTTCCCAGCATGGGTGGCCTGGGATGCGTGTGCAGGTATGTTCTCTGATACTCCTGGGACTCAGTTTCCCTCTCTGTCAGCATCTCCTGTGATTCCTCTTCTTGAGGGTTTCATCCAGTTGGGCTGGGGGTGACTAGTCAAAACGTCTTTTCCTGAATACCTACTTGGTGTCCTGATGGGGCTGTTTGTGCACACTGACTTGGCACGTAGGCTCTGCTGTAGTGTGGCCACCTCCAAGAAGGCTTCCCTGGCCAGCCCTGCGTTCTCTGAATTCTCGTATCTCCCAGGCTTGTAACTCAGAGTGAATCCGCTGCTACCTGGTGCTTGTACTGCTTTCTGTTCCCTCCCCATTAGGTCATGAGGTCATCAAAGGTGAGGATTGGGTACTGAATGTCTCCCACTCCCCCCCTGGTTATGCCTAAAATGGTACTTGGGATGAAGAAGGTACTTAACAAATACTCTGAATTCCTGACTACTAGTTTCCCAGTGGACATGAGAGACTTAAATAAACAGCCTCATTTGCCCTGTCTCAGCCTTCCAGAACCCCCAGATGCCCCTGCACCTCTCCCTCAGGCCCCTTGAGCTTCAGTCTGTGAAAGCACAGCTTACACAGTGGGGAGACCATGTGCACTTCCCTCTCCAGCGCTTCTCTGAGGACACCCTTAGGTTGTGACGTTCCATCCTGTTCACCTCTGGAGGCCCAGCGACCAGTCTGAATCCCTAAATGCTTAAAGAGGAGTGAGTGAATGAATGAATGAATGAACGCCCTAACTTACCACCGCCTCCATGGGTTGAGCTAGACTCCCCTTTTGCAGGGAGAAGCTGTTTGAGGGCAGCAGGTGGGGTTGAAATCTTGGGCCTCTCCAAAGGTATTTTTTTGTCCAGCTCCCTGAATGTGGAAAATCGTGGGCCATGGAAGCAGCTTTCTCTTGTCGCTGGGTCCCAGGCTCTCTGGTTGCTTCCCTGTGGGGGTTTCTGTTTCCCTGGGTCATGTGACGCAGGGCTTCCCATTGGGATCTTGGGAAAGGATGACGTTTGGGGGAACACCCTGGGGGCAGCCTGGTCTCCATCTTTAATCGCACCACCTGACCTTGAGTTTGAGTTCCAGCTCTCCCAGGAGCTCTTCTGAGCTATCAGTGTTTATGTCCTTGGCCACCCCAACCACCTTCCCCCCCATTTTCAGGGCAGAAGGGCCCACACAGGATCTGCAGTCTCATGCAATGTTTGGCCAGACTCTGCTGGCTTCTGCGCCTTCAAAAGTGGGTTCCTTGAGTCTGCCCAAACCCCCTCTGTCCGTACAGGGCCCAGCCAGTGGACCCGGGTCCCTCTGAGGTTCTGCTCCTGTAAGGAATACAAATAACTGGAAACAGAGCCTTAAACTCATTAGGTTTACGTTTTGTTTTTAAGTAGATTTTATTTTTAGAGCAGTTTTAGGTTCACAGCAAAATTGAGCAGAATGTACAGAGACTGCCCTTTCACCCCACATATGCACAGTCTCGCACATCACCATCGCGCACCAGAGTGGCACATTTGCTACAGTCAAGGAACCAGCATTGACACATCATTGTCTAAAGTCCATAGTTTACATTAGGGCTCACCCTTGGTGTTGCACATTCTGTAGGCTGGACAAGCGTGTACTGTCACGTATCCATCATTACAGTGCCATACAGTGCATTTTCACTGCCCTAAAAACCTCTGTGCTCTGCCGAATTCATTCATCCCCACCCCCAACCCCTGACAACCACTGATCTTTTCACTCTCTCCAGAGTTTTGCCTTTTCCAGAATGTCATGTAGTTGGTCATACATATGTCGCCTTTTCAAATGGACTTCTTGCACTTTATAATATGCATTTGAGTTTCCTCCATGTTTTTCATGGCTTGATAGCTCATTTCTTTTTAGCACTGAATAATATTCCATTGGTTGGATGTGGTGTCCCAGTTTATTTATCCACTCACCTGCTGAAGGACGTCTTGGGCGTGCATTTTTCTCACGTGACAACGTTCACGTGACAAGGCAATTCTTCTGTCTTTCCATTTCAGCACCTTGGCTTTCATCTTCATAGCTGAAAGATGACCGTTCCTCCTCCAGGTCTCAGGTCTGCAGGCCAGGAAGGAGTAAGAAGGCAAAGCCAACGAGGGCAGAGGGCAAAAGCTTTACTTCCAGTGAGGACTTTGCCTTTTAATTCATGAAGCAAAGCCCTCCTCAGGGATAGCTGAGCTTCACCACATTGTCCAGAGCTCTCACTGGCCACTTGAAGCTGCAGAAGAGGCTGAGAAATCAGACGCTGTAGCCTTCCAGCCTCTGGAGAAGAAGATGGTGCCGTGGGTTGGATTACATCTCTTCAAAATCCCTGTTGGAGTTCTAACCCCCAGTCCCTCAGAATGGGGCTGTATTTAGAGATAGGTATTACTTTTACCTTTGAGGTAATTAAGTTAAAACGAGGTCATTGGGATGAGCCCTAATCCAGTGGCTGGTGTCCTTACAAGAAGAGGAAGTTAGGACACAGACACCTGTGCACAGAGGGAAGACCACGTGAAGACCCAGGGCAAAGACGGCTGTCTATCACAATTCAAGCCTAGGACAGTGGCCTTGGAGGGCCCTGCTGACACCTTGATCTGCACCTTCCAGCCTCTAGAATTGTGAGAAAACAATTTCTGTTTTTTAAGCTGCTTAGTCTGTGATACTTTGTTGTGGAAACCCCAGCAAGCAAATGCAGATGTAAGTGAAGAGGGAGTTGGGATAGTTTCAGGTGGATTCTCTTGTTACCCCATTTTACAAAAGACTCATCGGAGTCGGAGAGGGTTAGTAACAGGTCTGGTGCTGCAAGGCTGCCTGCGGGATGGTCAGAGTTCTGGCTCCAGGCGCCGGCCTCCAAGTGCGCACTGACGAATGGATAAACAGAATGTCTATACCATGGAATACGATTCAGCCTTCACAGGGAAGGAAGTCCCGTCACACGCTGTAACATGGATGAACCTGTATGATTCCACTGTATCACATGGTCGGGTTGACACCTAGAGGAGTCAAGTTCATAGCAACAGAAAGTGGAACGGTGGTTACCTGGGGCTGGGGAGTTGGCGCCCAATGCATATTGTGTTTCAGGTTTTCAAGATGAGTGGTGGTAATGTCACCGAACGCTGCTACTGCTGATAGTAATAATTAACTCAAGTCATCTCACGTAATCCCCAAGCCAAGTAAGTAATAAGTAGGTAAGGACATGAACAATAGCAAGGTTTAGAGAGGTTAAGTCATTTGTCCAAGGTCACCCAGCTAGCCAGTGACTGAACTAGGCCTTGAACATAAGCCTCTGTCCAAAACCCAGTCTCTCAATCATTCTACCCTAAACTGGCTCAGCCTTTGATGAGAGCAAGGTCAAGCTTGATACTATTGACATTTGCGGCTGGGTAATCCTGTGTTTGGGGGGCTGTCCTGTGCATTGTCCAGTATTTTATAGCATCTCTGGTCTCCATTAGATGCCGGTAACACACACCCTCCCCCAGCAGCGAGATCACCAAAACTGTCTGCAGACATTACGAACTGTCCCCCAGGAGGTGGAATCGCCCTGGTTAGACCCACTGGTGTCTCCCAGTGGGTCCAGGAGGCCTGAGAGGCCTCCCGGCAGCACCGAGGAAGTGGGCAGTTGCTGGTACCCTCACCGAGGTAGATTCGCCAGCCCGCAAATAGCAGATGTTCATGCTGCTGCTGCTCGTAAGTTTGTGAGGGTTCCCAGTTTAAAGCTGCGCCAATCCGTGGGAATCAGCTTGTGTGCAAAAGACCATTGAGGGAGGGGTGCAGGGGCTCAGATGCTTTCTTTGCCGGGTGAGAGGACTTCCCATAGGAGCGCCCCCACTCTCCACACTCCCTCACCCTTAAAACGCCCCAGCAGGTTGAACATCCTCTTTGACATAAGGCTGTGCACACCCTTACTTGTAGCCTGAATAATGGCCATTTGTCAGGTGGTTCACATTAGCAGGAAAACGGCCATGCAGGTCTGGGTAGATACATGGTCTCCACACACGGCAGAACTGCAGCCTTTCAGTTAAAGGTGTCCAGGACACTTTGTTGGGTGAACAAAGCAGGGAGTAGAATGGGATCCCATTTTTGAAAAAATTCTACAAATGCGTGTGCGTGTTAGTTTACACACAGAGAAGAGCCCAGAAGGGTGGACCCCAGAGTGTTCCACTGGTTTTGTTTACAGCTGTAGCCCTGGGGTCCTCGCACACAGTAGGTGCTTAATCATTATTGGTTAATAGCTGAATGCAAAGTGGAAAGATAGAGCTGTCAAACTTTTTTTCTTTGTGTGCTTTTCCATCAATTGAACTTTAAAATTATGAGCATATATTAACTTTGTGGTTATAGAAGGGGGAAAACATTTCCCTCAAAGAAAGGAAATTTTGAAAAAAAAAAAAAAAAGAATCATGCCTTGAACTTGTCTAGCTGTTCCTACTACAGAGCTCAAAACCCATGTTTCCATCTCGCCAGAGCCACACAAAGAAACGAGGCTGGTGTTTTATGGTCCCTGTTCAATCATGCATTGATAACATTGGACTCGGGAAGAAAACTGCTTCTTTCTCTCGCTTTGGTTTTTCCCTTGGGCTTTGGGGTGGGGGGACACCAGCAGACGGTGGGCGTGGACAGGAAGGCAGTTTAGGGAAGGGAGTAGGGGCCTGGAAGATTCTGTCTCACTGCTGCCCCACGCAGGGCACACAGAGCTGGACCAAATGACCCCTTGGTGAGGGGGCAACGCCCACTCATGTGACTTCTTCCTACTGTGGCTCCAAGATCCTTCCAGAGCTGCCCAAGCTCTAAGGAAGGCGTGGGGGCATGTGAAGGTCAGAGAAGAAAAATACGGACTGGATAGACCGTTTGGGGGGGGCAAGTTTCAAGACCACAAGGAGACAGTGATTGAGGAGGGTGAAGAAACACCCCCACACCAGCTTTCTGATCCCTAAGTATTCCAGAGCCCTTTGAGTTTGTACAATTGCACCTCAAATGTTTTTTAAAGTTTACAACTGACCCGTTCCGTAGGAAAAGATAAACACCCTTCCTATGTTTGGAGTCATATGTAATTTTTATCTCTTGACCTTTAAATGTAAGCAGCAGTAAAATGAAGAACTATTGCAGTCATTTAACACTCCGGCTGTACTAACTGGTTCCTGCCTGAGAACCGTGGTTTTAAATTGGCTAATGCAGAATACTTGCAGAGCTAATAATAATTCAGATTACTCCTGTCAGCTATTCCGGTTTCATGGGTAATTTAGTAGTTGAATAAATTTTTAAAAAAATTCATTCGTTACCATGCACTGTTATGAATCAGTAGATGGTTTACCATTGGCAGCAGTAACTGTAAGAAGATTTAAATTGCTACTGAAAAGGATTTGAGTGAAGGTAATGTTTTATAATGTTCTAAGCCATATGCACTACTTTCAGGCCTCATCAGTTTTACATTGATTCCTAGTGAAGTGTTTAATTGCATCATGAATGCAATATAATTCAGTTCTTTCTGCTAATATGGTATATATCTCAAAGTGATATACAGCACTGACAGGGAGAATTCGCAGTTCCGTCCAGATTTGGGAGGGCAGTGAGAACTGGGTGCCTCCTGGATGCGTGGAGGGCAGGTGGTGGGGGAAGGCTGGATCTCGGCGTCATCTTGCCGAGACTGATGGCCTGGAGGTGTCGTGAGTGTGTGGGGGGAGGAGTGGACTGTGTCTGTCACCATGTCTCGGTGCTGACGGCCAGGCAGAGCAGGGGCTGGTGCCGGTGGCCTCCCCTTGAGCACAGGCAGCTCTCTCAGCTGGCCGATGAGCTGCAGAAGGCTGGCTGGACCCACTCCCACGTCACACACTCGTGGATCAGGTCTGGCGTCTCACTGGCCGTTTCTAAGTGATTATGCAGGACTGGGCTTTCCGTTGCCATTGTTTAGTCACTTGATGGATATTTATTGAGCACCTAAGAAAATGGTGGTGGAGGGGGCCAGCCTTCTCTTGCTTTTCTTCTCTGCACCTCACAAAGCAACCGGAGGTGCAGGGGTATCCTTGCAGGGGCAGGCCACTGCATTCTGTTTTAAGAGGCATCTCTGGCTACCACCCTTCCAGGCAGAAGGCTGCGTCCTTCCAAACTGCAGCATGTAAAGACAAACTCATTCTTTCCGGCATTCATTCATTTATTCACTTACTCATTCAACAAATTAATGTTACAAGTCTGTCACTATTCTAATTGCTGGGGTTATAGCAGTGGACAGATATCCCTGACCTTATGGAGCTTCTGTTCTAGTGGGGCCCAGCTGACCATAAGCAGATCCATAATTCGGAACACAAAATTAGCTTCAGATGCCAGTAATGGCCACATTGCAGTAGGATCCTTGATCCTACTGCATAGCTTGTTTCCTGCTTTTAAAAATGTGTGTCTTCTGTATCCTTGGCTCAGGCCGCCATAACAAAGTACTGCAGGCTGGGGGCTTAACTGACAGAAGTTTATTTCCTCACAGTTCTGGAGGCTTCAAGTCAAAAGCAAGGTGTCAGCAGGGTTGTTTCTGAGGCCTCTCTCCTTGGCTAGGAGAAAGCTGTCCTCAGCTTCATGAGGCATCTCCCTCCCATGCGCGACTGTGTCTACTTCCCCTTTTTATAAGGCCACCAGTCTTACCGAATTAGGGCCCGACATAACAACTGCATTTTAACTTGACTACCTCTGTAAAGACCCTGTCTCCAAGTAATGCACATTCTCGGGTCCTGGGGATTTGGACTCCAACATATCAACTTGGGGAGCACAATTCAGCCCATGGCACCCTGTGCAGAGAGTGAGTGTGTATGTGTGCGTGGGTGTCTGCGTGTGCATGTGTGTATGTGATTGTGGCGGGCAGGATGGGTGCTCTCGGTGAAGGGAGCGAGAAAACAGTGCTAAATGCGCTCTAATCAGAGGGCTCCTTCTGTCAGCCGTCACGACTGATGTGAAAGTCAGACCTGCTTGTCACGTCAGTCCCTTCACCAGCAGGACCTTAAAATCAGAGTTCATGCATTTTCAGATATCTGATTGTCATGCAGCTGCAAAGCAGAGGCCCCGGACCCAGGTCTCCCCCCTCCGCCTGGCGCCTTAATGTAATCGGAGCCTCCTTTTTATCCCCATTCTCGAGGAAGGCCAGCCAGGCCACCTTTTTGATCAGTGTAACCTTGATGCAAAAGAATAATTTATCCGTGCCCCCAGATGAGGAAATTGCAAAATATTATTTATGAAGACAAACTGATGTGTTGTAATTCTGGCCCTGCGTTTCTGGTTGTGGCTGACTGGGATAGGGAGATGCTGGTGATGTTTGATGAAAAAATGGGACATTGTATCCATGAGATGGAGGTGTTGGGGGAGCTGGGGGTCAGGGGTCCCTCAAGGGAGAGTCCAGAGAATGAGAGTTGTTTCAGAAGCTGCCCTTCCAGGGACTTCCAGGGCAGAAGTAGGAGGAGAAGTCTCCAGGACAGTACAGAGCAGCTGGAGTGAGAGGGCCTGATGAGCAGCAGTATGGGGACCTTCCTTTGAGGACAACAGCCTTGGTTTTGGGGACTTGGGAGGTTGTGTAGGATTACCAGCCCTGACTTTGGAGCCAGCCAGCCTTGAGTTCAAGTCCTGGCTCTATCGCTTCCTATGTAGTATGTGACGTTGAGCAAGTTAGGTCAGTTTTTTGAACCTCAGTTCGTTCATCTATATAATGTAAATAATAGCAAATCCACCCAAGGCTTGCCTCAAGACTAATATGAAATAATGCAATTAGAGTATAGTTGTCTGGTACACAAGCCCAGCTCCTTACCTAGGTAGCAGTTAAGTTGAATGATAAAGAATGCAGCTCTGTATCCAGATAGCTTGGCCTGGCTTTCCAGTTCCTCAACAGGTTGTGTGACCTTGAACGAGTCACTTCACCTCTCTGAGCCTCCATTTTCCTCCTCTATCAAATAGGTGTAGATAAAGGCTCCTACTTCATAGGGTCCTCTTGAGGGTTAAGTGAATGAATGGAAGGAAAGCATTTACTAGGCACCTGCCTCATAGTAAATGCTCAGTAAATGTGGGCCATTAATATTAACTTCTCAGGACAGCTTTTCATGGTCTGCCTTCCAAGAAGCTGTTCCCAACCTTGACTCAGATCTGCCAACACCGTCCTATTGAACAACATACTAAGTTTTAAAATCCAAAAGGACTTGTAGTCCTTGTGTTTCGAGAAATTCTTTTGAGCATTGAGAAGTCCCTCCTAGGGGGACAGGACGTGTGTTCACTGGGAGGACCCACCCGAGCATCTGCCCGCCACAGGGGAGATGAGAGGCCCCAACATCTCTGACTACCCAGTTCACCAAACTGGATCCACCAACTCCTGAAAACCACCACGCTCTCGGGCACCAGCCAGAAAGTTCAGCACAGTAAGTGTTTTGCAGCCTCTCAGCAATTTGGGGTTCTACTGAATTAGTGTTTGGTATTGAATTAGTATTCATTTTCTCTAATATGATATAAAAGTGTAATCACATTAGTGACTTTTATAGCACATTAGATTATACATTTAAGCCCGCCTGAAGCAGCTTAAAAAAACAAAAACAGCCAGCAACAATAACAAGGGAACCGGCTTCCACCCTGGCTCACAAGCCCTGGCTTTCCAGCTGGGCTGCAGCAACCTGGGTAGAAAGTCTTTGCTCTCTGCCTCCTGGTCCCTACAGGGAAAGAATTTTCATTCCACCGACCTGATTTGTGAAGCATTGAATCTAAGAACTTAATAGTCGTTCCAAGTGAATGTTTCTTTAATCCCGGGGCAGAAACGTAGGCTGTGGTTGAGATGTAATTAATAGCACTAATTACTCTTCTCTCCTTCCATCTCCTTTTCCTTCTGCCATCATCCCTGTTCCCCAAGAAACCTGGCGAAAGCAACAGAAATATTCACCTTTCGCTCCCAGATGTCCCTGGACAGGGAAACCAGTCAGTGAACTCAGAGCCCTTCCCCACCCCCAGGCTCCCTGTTTGGAAAAGTTTTCTCTCTGCCTTCCAGTTCTGAGACTCCGAGGCTTTCAGAGTTTAGATTTTCTAGAACTGGTTTCCAGCCATCTTGATGACACGGCGAGTTGCGAAGAGCGATGTCCTACAGCCACAGCAGCGCGTGGCCTGACTTTCCTGAGCATTCCTGCAGCGTAGCCTCACTGATGCTTTGGTTCAAACATGGGTGGAGCTCCTCACAGAGTCACCAGGGTCGGGGCCAACAGATGCCCATCGCTGCGGGACCCCGCCCCAGCCCTACTGGGCTTAGAGCTCAACCCCACAAAACCATTTCCACAAAAAGGTTGTCTGCATAGAGTGAAAGTCAGCTGGTCGGGAGGGCTAAAATGATTTACTTGTACACTCATTCCCAGGTAATTAGAGGCGTGTAGACCCGCCCAGACAGGCTTTGAAAGTAGGTTGCATCTGGCGTGCCAACTTGAGAACTCAGTGGTGGATTCCTGGGCTACTGCCTTGAGAAGGATTCTTAGATCACATTTGGCTCAGCAAACAAATGTCATTCGGCCAACAAGCATTTGCAGTGCTGGGTACAGCTCTAGGCCTTGGGGCCACTGAACTGGGTGGCCAGAACCTCTCCCATAAAGGAATTTGCATTCTGATCGGGAGGGGCTGACAGTGGAGACCAATGAGGCGGCTCACGCAGGGCCCGGCCACAGATAGAGCTGGCATCCTATTCTAATTGCAGTGGAAAGCTATTGGAGGATTTTCAATAGGGAAGTGCTAGGATCTGGTTTATGTTCAAAAGATCGAAGCTTTAAAAAAAAAAAAAGAAAACACTCTGGGAAAAGAGACAGGAGGAGAAGTCAGAAGATACAGTTGAAGGTTATTGTAGGTATCTGAGCAAAGAATGGTGGAGGATGGAAGATGGGTAAGAATTACTTGATTTGAGGTCTGCTGTATAGGTCTGACTGACTGAATTCATTGGTGGGTTGGACTGTAGGGCAAGAGTGGGCGATCTATTAGTAATGTCTGCCATGAGTGGGAGGTGGCAGTGGCCACATACATGCATGCTATATATTTGCCGTCTCTGCTTTGCAAGTCATTTTTAAGCTAATGGCAGGAGTTGGGGAAGATGAAGAGTCACTCACAGATAGTAATTTGTGGCTTTTGCAACTGCTACAGATATTTCATGAGGTGTATTTGAAGGAGAGTATTCACCAGCTCTTCACAGAGACAGGATGGGGAGGGGGTGTGAGATGCCACATGGTCTTAACACGACATTGTCCAGGGATCAGTAAGGCCAATGGGACCCTCAGAAGACATAGAAATTAGACCAAATCCCCAGAGAGATGTGCAAAGGGCCGACATGATTCCCAAGAGGCAGAGTCAGGAAGGTTCACAGAAGAGAGGCAAGGCAGACAGCCATCGATGAAGCAGGTTAATGGAAAACCAGTTTTCAATTATGTCAGGTGAAAACAGAGGATCAGAGACAATCCCCTCTTCTCCCCACTCCACGTGCAGGAAGGACCCAGCAGGGTGGAGGCGTGTGTGTGTGGCGGGGGTGAGGTTTAATAGCAAATGACCAACTAGAAGCACCTTTGGGTTTTTTTTTTCTTTTTTCTATAAACCCTTAGCTTCTCTAAGAAGATTGGCTGTGTGCAGACACTTGGAGAAAGTACATCGTGTGATTAGGCCAGGGGGGAAGACAGCCTGGACTTCGGGAGGGAACAGCCACTTGGAACGCCTGGAGCACCCATCAGAGCATGTGGGATGGGACCGGTGAATCTTGTTCCTCATTTTTTGATTCCTCCAAGATAAGGGAAATACTGCGAGATTATGACCCAGAACAGGGCTAGCTGTGTAATGTATAACTTTCTATTTTTTCAAAAAGGTGTGAGGACGGACTTTGGGATTATAGGCCAGTCGGCTCAGCTTCCATTTCTGCGAAGAGTCTAGAAGAAACAACTTTTATTCTAAAACAACAGTCTAGAATAAAGTGCAATCCCCGCCCTTACACCTTGATTCTCACAGCCAGCCACGTGTTTCGGGAACACCCAGCCCTGGACAGACAGTTTCCTTCACTGATAGACAGGCTGGCCACAAGGATGGAAGGCACAGGAAATGAGGCCCGTGT
Source organism: Phyllostomus discolor (assembly GCF_004126475.2). NCBI lineage: Eukaryota > Metazoa > Chordata > Mammalia > Chiroptera > Phyllostomidae > Phyllostomus > Phyllostomus discolor. Next base: position 45,652,663 of record NC_040915.2, read on the forward strand.
GAGGTGCACACCCGGGCCTCTTCCCCTCACTCCTGGGGAGGGCCGTGCAGAGTCCCGGTCCTCAAACCCAGCTGGTGTTTGGACACTTCTCCCCCATCCAGAACCCAGGTGTTGACAGCATCCACCTGGGAGCCCAACCTGGCATCTCCTTCCAGGGTGCTGGGCTGGCTTGAAGAAGTGCTGGGGTAGCCCATTTTAAAATACTAATTTTTAAAGATGCATTATTCTGTAAGCAATAAATGTGTAGTTTTGAAAAACAGGCATGAAAGATGAGTGTGGGATGAGCAGTCAGTCTCCTGACCATCCGGCCCTGTCCCGGTTCTTCTGCAGTTGTCTGTCCAGCACATTTCAGCCCATCAGCAAGCATGCAGGTGCAGCCCCCTTTTTAAAATAGAACAGGGATGTCTTTCTTCCTATAATATTAAGCACCTACTGTATGCTGGGTGCTGAGAGCACAGCGATGGACACAGGAAAATGTTCCAGACCTCCTGGCACAGGCCAGGAGGAGGCTGGGAAGGTGGATGTGAAGTGTGTAAACAAATAGGGTCACAAGCCTACAAAGAACATCAGTGGCGTGCTGTGGTGGAGCAGCAGGTGGGGGAGGGGGTAGTAAAGGGACCTCGAAGGCTGAGGAGTCATCCACAGAAAGAGGCATGCCTCCCTGTGCGAGGTGTGTGTCGATGTGCAAGGGCATCTGTATAGTGCAGGTTGTGTTTAGATGCACGTGTTGCCATCTCTGTGTGTCGGGGTGCATGCTTATTTGCCTCTGTGGGTGTGAGTCTGGACCAGCACACATATGTGGCCTGTCTTGGGAGGGTCGCTCTGGGGTCTGAGAGCTCCTAAGATTGTGGCGGGGCGGGGAGAGGCAGGTGGAGAGCAGGGTGGCGCCCAGACATGCAGGCCCCACTGGCTGCACAGAGGGGTGCAGGTGCTTGACTCCGTGCCTGGGGAGCCGATGGAGGGCAAGACGAGGAGCGATGCTTTCCTCCAGCATTGTCAGGGTGGGTCCCTGTGAAACAGCATCACAGGGGGCCCGGAGGAGGCTGGGTGGTGGCGGAGGACAGCTTGGGCTTCCCTAGCTGTGGAGCCAATGGTGCTCCCTGGTGGGTGGCTTAATGTGGTAGAACGGAATGAGTGGAAATGCCTCCCAGGCTCCTGGCCGGAGCATCTGGGTAAATGTAGCGCTGCCTCCCTGGATGGGGCAGATGCTGAGAGTAAAGCTGGGGAGCAGGCAGAGGTCTAGGGCTCCCTGTTGACCCTAGGAAGTCTGAGGTGACTGTGGCCTCCCGGAGGGAATGTCAGGTCTGCCGTGGGTGTGCAAAAGGAGCTCACAGTCTCGAGGGCTAAGGGTGAGACCTGAGCAAGACCCCTAGAGGTCCCAGCCGTGTCTTTGGACGTGGCTCTGAGTCCCTGAGCCGGAGCACTGAGGGCCCCCATCAGTTGCCCCAGCACAGCTCTGAGCAGTAGTGTCAGAGACCCATTAGGAGAACGTCTCCTGGGGACCCAGCCCAGACCACAGTGGCAGGGGGATGAGTGGAGTTTGGGTGTCTGCAGGGCTGGCCTGCTGGGACAGTCTGTCTGAGGCCAGTTTGTATCACCTTTAGCTCAGAAATTGCATTGCTGAGAGCATCATCTTTTGCATGCCTTGGTTGGTGGTAATCTCAAAAGCTAAAATTGCTGAGCAGTTTACTGTGTTGGCCCTGATCACCCACAGGCTCAGTTACTCCTCACAGCAACCCACGAAGCAGGTTTTGCTATGATTCCCATTGTGCAGATAAGGAAAGTGAGGCACAGCGAAGCAGCTGTGGCACGGCAGTGGAGTGTAGACAGGATTTGAGGCTAGGCCATTCTGATTACAAAGCCCTATTCTCTTAGTTTTCACATTCTGTGCCAAACGCTTGCTGTACTTTGTCCCTTAAAGTTGCAGCTACCCTTCATAGGGGTGTTGCTATTACACCCATTTTACAGACAGGGAAACTGAGGCTCAGAGAGGAAATGCTTTACTCAGGTCACACAGCTGATAGGTTGCAGCACCAGGATTTGAACCCAGGCATGTCGGAAGTCCTGATTCCCTTTTGGATGTAGGCATGCTCCTGACCACCAACCCCTGTCTCCCTCCACTGGCAGTAAAAGTCTGCTCTTTCAGTGGCCTGCCAAGGGCAGGAGATAGGACCCTATCTTTCGGGCTGCCCAACAACTTCCTAGGCAAGGCTTTCAATATTGAGAAACATTAGAGGTAAATGGGCTTCTTGGAGCCCTGTGGCCAGAGCTGGAGAGAGCCTATTCTGAGAGACGGGTTTATCACCAGAGCTGGTGCCCAGAGCTGGTGCTCAATTTGGGCTCAAGTGGCATTAAGGCCCCACTTCTGGGACAGGCCGCCTTGGTTAGTACATGAGTGTTGACGGACAGCACTGAACAGCTCAATAGCAGAGGGAGCTGTGTAGGATTCACTACTTTCTTCAGCCTGTGTGTGTGTGTGTGTGTGTGTGTGTGTTTCTTGAACCGGCCCTTGGAAAATCACACCCTGATTTAGAAACTTACCTACTGAAGCTTCCTGAAGACCCTTGTTTGGTTAGCAGAGCTGTTATGGGTATGGGATTTGGGGTCAGGCTACTGAATTTGAGTTCTCTCTATGCTGGTGACTGTCTGACCTTGAGCATGACTGTACTTAACCTCTGCACGCCTCAGTTTCCCCACCTCCTAACATGGGTGTAAAAAGCAAACGAGTGCCTAACACCGCATCTGACATACAGTGTGTACCCAGTGTACGTTAGTTTAGCTAAGTGTTGTTATTATTGCTATTCGCAATAACAGACTGCTATTATTGCTGTCTAAAATAGGTTTTTCTGAAAATGGCCAGACAGCAAACATTTTATGCTTGACGGGCCACATGGTCTCTGTTGTAACTACTCAGGTCCTGCTGTTGTAACAGGAAAGCAGCCATGACAGTACGTATATGAATGAATGTGGTTGTGTTCCAGTAAAACTTCCCTATGTCTTATACATGAACACGGAGGGAGAAGAATCCCTGTTCTTTTGGGAGAGTTCTGGGAGATTGCGACCCTGGGCCTGCCAGCAACCATTTTCCCAGAGGACTGGGGAAGACAGCCATGGTGAGAGCGAGCAAGGACAGGTCAGGGGGAAGCAGAGCCTAAAGGGAGAAGGCAAACTCTGTCAATACTGTTTGAGCTGCTGAATCCAGCCATGCCTGAAACTACCCCTACACTGTTAAGGTATACGAGCAGTGATTTCCCTTTTATGGCTAAGCCACTTTGAATTGGGATTCTGATGCTTGCAACCAAGAGTGCTGAATAAGATTAGCCTCCTCCCTGTACACGCCAGCTAGAGCCACTTGCCCGCTTCCATCTGGTGCTCATACCCACCCCTGCCTTCGTGGGGTCAAGTTCACGTTACTACCCAAGAGCATTTCGTAGTCCCCAGCACATAAACACATGTCACATACCTTTTCCTGTGGGGGTTTACATAGTTTCAAGTGTGCATGACTTTGAGCAGGTAGGTGACTTCCTACTCAAATGTTTTTCAGTTGCATGAACCTTAGTTCTGTCTTCTGCATAGTGGAGTTAATCATCAGACCTACTGCACTGGGTGGGCTATAAGGTTAACATTTATAAAGCACTCAGTAAGCACTACCTACACGCTTGCTGTTATTCCTACCTGCAAACCAAGCTCACAACCCCTCTAGGCATTTTCTGTCGGAAACCGTCCATTCTCTGCGGCAGGGACTGGGTCTTTTCTTATTCCCAGCAGCAGCCTGGGCCTGGTATTGAGCAGGCATTTGGTGTTTGTTGAATACAAGTGAGAATAAGCCAAAGACAATCACAGAAATTAACCATGAGGGAACCACAGGGACCGGGGCTGATGCCAAGGTGTTTGTGGTTGGCAGTCAGGCTGTCGTTGCTTTGGGGTTTATAGAAACCTGACACACACAGGAATGAATGCGAGGGGTCCCACATGCAGCTTGGGAATTTGGATGTTTGGAACTGAGACCATTGCTACTTTAAGTGTGGTCCACCACACACCATTAATATCAGAGTCACCCCCATGCCTGTTGAAGTGCTGGCACCCGCCCCACATGGGGCCCCCAGAATCAGAATCTGTGCCCCGACCAGATGCTGGGTAATTCTTGTGCACACTAGAGTTGAAGAAGCCAGGAGGATGTGTAGATGTGGCCAGTAGGGCCCCTCTACACGGGGCCCCTACAGAGGTAGGGACATAGTGGGTGTGGGCCCTTCAGCTGTTTTATCAGGAAAATGTGGGGTTCCAGCTGCCTGGAGTGGGGATGTGTATCCCTCACTGCCTGGGAAAAGAGAAGTGGGAAGGTCACCGAAGTCACAGCAAATGGGACCATAGGCGGGTCTGCAAAGCCAAACCAGAGTGACCTTGCTGGGAAAGTGGCCCCCAGACAGAGAGCGAACAGAAGTGGGCTCACAAAATGCAAGGGCTTGGGGAGGAGGAAAGAAAGTCAGTATTGCTTGCTAATGGGGAAAATTTGGGCCAAGTGTAGAGTGTGAACTTTGAAATCCACACAGGCCTGGATGCAAAGCGTGGTACTGCTGCAGCTTTCTCGCTCTGCCACCTCGGGCAAGGAAGCAGGTGTCTCTGAGCCTCACCATCTTCGTCTGGACAGCAGGCATAAAGTAGCACTGATGTCACAGGGACATGGGAAGGTTGATGCAGTGGTGACCAGAGCTGACAGCCTTGCGTCTTACCTCCAGGTGTAGCAGCGTCACAGTGGGAGCTCGAAGTTGACGGCAGTGGGGGATTTACACCATGGAAATGATGTACATCAGAACTGTCTTTTTCTCCAGAGACCTGATTGTTAAGCATTTACCAGTGCACCACTGGTTAAATCACAAGATGTGTTTGGTTTGTCAGGCCCAATGTTTGGGGGTAGTGGTTACTGATTACTGTATAGCCATTATATTAATTATAGGACTATAATATTATTAATATTATATACAATGTTTTTCATGGACTTTCTGTGTGTTGGTTCTGACATTCATTTTAACTGCTTGGAGGGCTTTTCTGCTAGTCCTCTGGTCCACAGCCCCAATTCTGGATAGCTGGTATTGTCAGCAGAGTTCTAGGTAGATGAAACATCTTCAAGAGACCAGAAACACTTATTGAGCACGGACTGAACGCCAGGTGCTGGGAAAGCACTTTTCATATTCGATCTCGTTTAATCCCCCTAACAAGTCTGTGAGATATGCACCCCATGGTGTGGACATGGGGGGGGGGGGGCTCAGAAAGGTCAAGGGACTCACCCCAGGTTGCACAGCTGCTCAGTGGAGAGCTGGACTTTGAACCCGTGCATTTTGACTGCAGAGGCCTGCTCTCATGAGACGGATCCATGGAGGTTACACGTGGAGGGGGCAGGTGTTAGGGTCCTTGTGGCACGGACCTTCCTCTTGGCTGGGAGGCTTTGGGGAGTGGGGGGCGGGCATTGGGCAGTGCCCACGAGTCCTGACGGTGTCATCTGCTCGGCGGATGGCAAACAGTCCAATTTTCCGGGTCGTGCGCTGGCTACGTTCTGATTGGCAAGGGGATATCTCTGTTGGAAGGAAATCTTGGCCACTTGCCTCTTGGCAGCAGGCTCTTGGCTGCTACGTGGAGCACCGTTTGGAGGCAGGGGAAGTTATTTCGAAACCTTGCAGCTTCAAATGGGCTGAGGGCTCTGCCGGTCATTGGGGTAGGCTGGCAGAGAGACACCCATATTCACTTTCTTCATTGCTCTCCCTGGCTCTCTGTCTCTTGCTGTCCCTAGGCCTCTCTTTTTCCTAGGACTGAAGGAACCAGTGAGATGACAGGTGGTTTGGCAGCGAGAGAAGCAACGCCTCTTGTCCTCACAGGCTCTACTAAAACGTGGGGCTTTGGCTTCCACAGCTCCCAATTTTTCTCAAGACAAAGTTTAGACTCCTTGGTTTGGCCTGGAGATCTCTTGTGATATGACCTCTGCCTCCTGACTGTGCATCACATCTCCGCAAGAGGGACCGTACCATACTCAACTTTGTTTTTGCACAGGGTCTAGAGTAGAGCTTACTCAGAACATGGGATGCACTTGACTGCCTTCGGGATTTGCAGTCATTGCCATTACTGTGTCTCAAGGCCGATTTACCACATGCCAAGTGCTGTGCGAGCTTCTAAGTGTTTTCTGTTCTTCTCTCATTTATTCCTCGTAACAACTCCATCGGTAGGTCCTATGGGGGTAGGTTTCCGCCATTTTACAGAGGATGAAACTGGCACAGAGAGATTAAACTGCATGCCCAAGATCACCCAGCTACGACATGACAGTGATATCTTGGAACCCCAGTCAGTTCAGAGCTGGCTTGGGATGGGTTTTCCTTAAACTACTTAGTGACTGCTTGTCATCAGCTGTGTCACCTCCCCCACCCTGGGGCCTTGTCAGCACAACAACTCAGTTTACCAGCTCCTCACATTGCCTGACTCTGCTGTGTCCACACATCCTTGATGAATCAGCCTTGGCAACACCGCCTTACCCTGTCACACCAGTGAAGTTGGTGCGGCGAGGACTGGACTGCAGAAGGTGCAGTGGGCGCTCTCTCTGCCGTGTCTCCTTTTCCCCGCAGATTCCAGTGTTGGAATGTTCCTTATGGGGGCAGAGGGTGTTTGGAAATGGGAGACCCCCTAAGTCGGTCCATTCTAAGGGGGACCTTTCTCCATACTTAAACTTCATCCAGTGTGTCCAGGGTGGCCCACGTGTCTCTGCTCACAGAGACCTCGTCGTCCCACTGTGTCCCCGCTCTGCTCAACAACAAGCCAGCATTCCTGTGCCAAGGTGCAGGGGAGTCCGATTGGGTTAGCTTCTCTCCGTCTGACCGTGTCACGTTTGGACGGTGCTGTATTAACAGTTGTTTTCGCTAATGTGATGAGAAAGTTGCTAATCTGAGAAGACTCTTGCATTGTATTAGGGAAAAACAAATATTAATATGATTCGATGGGAAGTGGCTAATAAGAAACTTAAGTCGTTAATATGACATGATGGATTGGTGGGAGGAATTTGGGTCAGGTGCCTGAACTTTTCTGGAATGTTCAGTGGTGGGTGGTTAGGGGGGAGGGAATGTTACAGTCCCTCAGAGTGAAACCTTCACATCTGTGTGGATTGCGTGTCTCCCAAAAGTTCACATCCACCCAGAACCTCGAGATGTGGCCTTGTTTAGAAATAGAGACCCTGCAGTCGTCATTCGTGAAGATGAGGTCATTCCAGATTAGAGCGGTCCCGAATTCGGCTGGCCAGTGTCCTTGTTAGAGGGCCACTCGAAGAAGCAGACACACCGGGGGCGGGGGAGGGGATGTCCTCTGATGACAGACATGGAGATTGAAGTGACGCAGCTACAAGCTGCAACCCCAGCAATGCCAAGGATTGTCAGCAGCCACCAGGGCTGGACCGGGCAAGGGTGGAGGATTCTCCCCTGGAGCCTTCTGAGGGAGCAGGACCCTGCTGACTCCTTGATTTGGGATCTGTAGCCTCCAGAGCTGTGGGAGAACAAACTTCTGTTGTTTTAAGCCCCCCAGTGCGTGGTGCTTTGTCACAGCAGCCCTGGGACACTGGTCCACCCTCTCGCCCATCACTCCCTGAAAAAGGAGAAACAGGTTCAGCAACATCCATCTAACTCAATGACAGCAAGTCAGCTTTGAGGTGTCCTCCTAGCCTCAGGGGTGGCCCGGCTGCTTGGCCAGGCCTGAGGATGCAGGCCTGTTCTCTCTCCCCACCCCCACCCCCACTTTGTTCTTTGTTTGGAAGGAAGAAGCCTCCCAGTATCAGGGCTGTTGGCATATGGGCTCCACAGCCTGCTTTGCAGCATGTTAATATGTGATTAAAGGGGTCTTAAAATACCCATTAGTCCCCCTCTGGTATCTAATAGTGCCTTTGGATTTAGAACAGAATATTATTTACTCATTAGCTGATAATAGACCCTGAGTACTTGTTGTATGTATTGGGACAATTATTAGAGGGTGGGTTCCACACAGAAACACGCTTCCACTGGTATGGCCGGTGGCAGGGCGGCGTGGCCCACTGGGCCTGGGAGCACAGAATGACCAACCCACGTGCCCTACGAGGAAAGCAGGGGTCTGCTAAAGATGGTCTGCCATTGGAATACCCTGGTGGAGGGGGGTACTTCAGGGATAGAACTTGAACTGACCACCGTTAGCAATGGGGATGCCCATAATAACGGCCCCACAATGTGCGGGGTTGCACCCGTATATCACCCCAAGCCTCCCAGGACAAGCCACCATAAGGATCAAAGGGGTAGGGTGACTTGCCCAGAACCCAGCTAGCAAGTGGCCAAAGCCAGGTGCAAACTCAGCTGTTTTGATAAGACATGGATTCTTTTCAAAATTCCTCTTGCGCCCTCTGGGGAAACTGCCTTACGATTCCAGTCTTCCCTTTCTCCAGTGTAAAGAGGAACTTCTATGTCATTTCCTCTTCTGTTCCTTTAGTGTGTTGGAAAGATGAAAATAGCGGCACACTGCCCCAACTCAGTGTCTGGGTCCTAGACCTCCGGCCCGTGTGGTGGGGAGGCCAAGGTGGAGGGGCAGGAATAGAAAGAAGCATAAATGCCACAGGAGCAGTTTGGGCGTCTCCCAGGAAGCAGGAGGAAGCCGCGTGGAGTGACCGGACAGGCCTGTGTCTGGGGTCAGTGACTCCAGTGGAGGTCTGGGAATCGGGAAGAGGCAGGTGTCCCTGCCAGTGAGTGTCTGAACCAACCGATGACTTAGGTGCCAGGAGGAGGGAACGGATGCTGGTGATACCCCATGTCGCCCACTCAGGTATCTGATTCAGTGGGAGGTGAAGACGATATGTAGGTGGGGCTGCCCCCGGTTTGATGGACACAGTGCAGGGTGTGGGAAGAAAGTCTCCAGTCCCCCCTTGCATGTGCCTTGATTTTGGTTAGCTCAATTTTCAGGTCATCAGTTTGCCGTGATTTTGGGAACAAACTCATGAACCTCTTAGTGAGAGGAGTGGCACTTCTTAAGAGTCCGACACTGCTGAGCTTAAAGGAGGACCAGCACGGAGACCTCACCTTTATACTCAGAATCTCCCCTGCTTGTCTGAGATGTGACACAAATAATGACAAGAGGGGCTTGTTGTGTGAGGGTGGGATGGGTCTCCCTGCAGCCAGTGCCAGCAGCTTGTCTCCTGGTCCCCAGGGTGTGCAGGGAAGCCTCGGCCTGTGTTGCTGTCATACGCAGGTGGCCAAGCGGCTTTGCGGACCTCCGGAGCACGGCACCTGTTTATTGTGAACACACATAGGAAAGGCACCCGTGCCCCCTCTGGCGCGTCATGCCAGCATCTGGCCACAGGGACACTGAAGGAGCCAGAGCTGTTTGCCGAGACGCAGGCCACAGGCAGAAGCCAGATGTTACCTTTGTCTGCTGCCCAAGTGAAGAGCACGGCTCCCCGGTGAAAAGTTAGCAGGGTCCCCCTCCACGTCCCTGGAAAGGAGCCAGGAGAGAAAGCAGAACCTGGCAAACGTGCCCTTCTGTCCGTCTCTCACTCTGGACATGTGGGCCCACTCCTCAGCCAGGCCAAATAAAGAGGCCACTTCCCAATGGGCATGTAGCAAATGGGTGAGTGTGTGTGTGTTAATAAAGCTCACCATGAGCCAGATATCAATTTCTGTCAGAGAGACGCAGAGCATCTGAACCAGAACTAAATAAAAATAAACATTAAACAATTATTGGATTTAGGTTTATTTTAAAAATCAGCAGGGCTGAGGGAACAAGCCACCCATTAGCAAGGCAGAACTATCGGGCCTTTTAACAACCCGCTGGTTCTTGGCTGCCAGGGAGATTTGGGCCGTACAAACTGTGGAAACTCCGGATCCTATTGATTAAAGATGATGCGGTAACAGGCCAATTATATCGTCGCGGCTGCTCGTGGCGCTGGCCGATGCCAGCTACCCATTTGTCTTTATGGAAACAGCGTTGTTGGGGGGGCTGCAGGAGGACGGTGCCATGTCCCCGTCCCAGGCAAGGCATCCCACCCCCTCTGCTCCCTGCAGTGATGGAGGCCTGAGCCGTCCCAGAGTCCTGCGTTTTTCTCCTCCCTGTCCCCTCCGCAGACATCTGTAGTTCATAAGGAACCTGTGTCTTGTCAACCAAATCAATGCAAATAACCGGTGAGCGTTTCTCGACTTTTCAGTAATAATTGATCTTCCCAGAACTGATACCGTTTGGAAAACGTAAGCAAGGAGAGCAGCAGCGAGCCAGATGTCCGCGTTTAGAGACTATAATTGCTCTGAGTTATAGGAAAGGAAATGATTTCCTTCCAGCTTCAGCTCTAAGAGCAGAGCAAACTGCCATGGAACATCAAGAAGCTTCCAATACACTCGGGCTCAGTGCAGACTCGGTCTCTCAGCCAGGAGATACGGAGGCTGTGGGGCCGGGATCTTCCGAGCTGACTGGCAGATCTCCTGCTAGCGATTCTGTCAGTCTGCAGGTTTTTGTTGGGAAGCTTTCTGCACAGCCAGTCGCTGTTGGGGGAGGAGAGGTTTGGGGGATGTTCAGGTTTAGTTCACCCACTGGGTGGGATTCTCTACTCTGCTGGTTTGTCTTTTTCTTGCTTTCTAATTCGATGGTCATTTCCATGCACCACCGTGATTGGCTCCTGACCTGACTGGGGTGATACTTAGAAAATTGGACAGGGATGCTCTATAGATCGGTGGATGGAGAATAGAATTCCGGGGAACACGTTCTTTCTTTGTTTTTGTAATTTATTGAAGAGATTGAGAGAGAGAAACATCGATTTTTGTTGTTCTCCTTATTTAGGCATTCATTGGTTGATTTTTTGCATGTACCCTGACTGGGGATCAAACCTGCTACCTTGGTATTTTGGGATGGTGCTCTGACCAACTAAGCTACCCTGCCAGGGCCCAGGGGGCACTTTCTTTATGAACATCTGCCATTCTTCCAAGGCTCATTTATTTCTTCTGTATTCAGTCATTTGCTCATCCAACACATAGTTACTGGGCACATATGCCGGGTGTAATTAATTCGGTGCTGGGGCACATTGGTACCTGCCCTCATGGGGCTTCAGTCTCATCGACGAGAGACACAGACATGTAGCAGTTATTACATCACAGCTGCAGTGATGCTTCGCAGAAATGAGGAGGGGAGAGTATGGGCCCACGACACTCAGACCTGACCTTGTCTTGGGGTGCTGGTCTTGTGGAAGCAGTTTGTAAGATGGAACTTGACAGGGGGTGGGACTGAGCCAGACCAGTGGTTCTCGGACTTGACTGTACATTAGAATTACCTGAAGGACTTGCTAAAAATATTGCTGGGCACCCTCCCCGGAGTTTCTGATTGAGCAGGCCTGGAACAGGTCTAAGAATTTATATTCCTAACAAGTTTCCAGGTGACACTGATGCTGCTGGGCCAAGGACCGCACTTGGGGAACCACCAAACCGGGCCGAGGACAGGAAGGAGAGGGCTTCCGGGTGCATGTGCCAAGGCCCTGGGGCTAATGTGAGCCTGGCAGTTTCCCAGCACAGAATAAAGGGGCAGAGTGGCAAGAGCAAAGTAAGGGAGTCTGTTGGAGAAGATGCATTGGAGGGGACGGCAGGGTCCGGACCAGGCGAGCTGGAAAGTTCAGTTTATCTGAATTGGATGGGGACCCTGGGGAGGGTGTAAGCAGGAAAGTGTCAGCATCCCATTTGGATATTGAAACACTCTCCGGCTGCACAGGAGAAATGGGATGATGGGGGCACATCTGCGTGGACCTGTCTGAGAGTGTCTGAGTCCAGGCACCCACTTTCTGGAAAGCCTGCCTAATTAATTTGGGTCTACTCTTCAATCCCTGAAATATAAGCTTACCTGAGAGGTCACACATTCATAGTGACATTATCAGTTCCTCGGGGGCAGGGCTGTGTGTGTCCTATCCACCTTGTATAGCCCACCTGCAGCCCTCTGGTTGGATGTACAGCCAATCCCTTAGGTTAACTGGTTCTGAACATGTGACAGTTTCCTAGCGAGGGTCACATCTGTTACCTCATTCGATTTGCCAGATACCCTGAGCAAAAGGAGTTGTACCCATTTACAGATGAGGAAAACTGAGGTTCAGAAAGGGCAGGAGGTAATCCAAAACTCACCCAGCTGGGCTGGAGGAAAGGCAAAATTCTCACCCAGGCCCTGGGCGCCCTCTGGTGAGCAGACAGAAGGCCCTGTGATGCCTCCGTCTGGAATCTACAGCCAATTAATTTTCCTTTATGGTACCAGTGGTCTCCCCAAGTTGACAAAGCCAGCCCCCAGAAATATTCAGATGCGGACGAAATTGTCATTTTTTGGAAGTCCAAAATGGTCGAGTATCGGCAGTTTTCTATATTTCAGCCTAAAACAAAGTATGGGCAGAAAAGGTTGCATATCTAGAAAATTCTGCCACTGCCTTTGGAGGAGGAGCTGCAACGAAGGCTAAATTGTCCCTGAAAGCAGCTTCCCACACACACGGCAGCTGATGAGGGGGCTGTACAGGGATGCAGCATCTTAGAATCAGTCTATAATGCAATCAATTTTGTATATCCCTGGTGAAACAGCAACATTTATTTAACGTCTTTTATAGAGCAGCTGAGTTTTATCACAAATCACATTCCATTTCTATTCAGCTGGGACTCCTTGAAGGCTAAAATGCACTTACTTTTCTCGGAGGAAATTTACCAATTCCTCAATAAAGACCCATTTGCCTCTGTATGTAAAATTGACACATTTATTGAATATTAAACATTTAAGGTTTTTTTCCCTCAGCTCCCCACCCTACTCCCCCCCACCCCCGCCCACACATTTTTGGACTTTTCAACAAAGCTACTCAGTCATTAGGGAGACTTTCTCGGTGGTGAGAAATGCACATTTTCGTGCGGAAACGGCCGACATTTAAATTCGAGGCTCTCTTATCACTGAGAAATGGTCAGGTTATGGCATAAATTTATAAAGTGAAATTCACTGCCTCGGAGCAGCCTCTTTAAGCCTCTTGCTTTTCCTGTCTCTTTGTGGCGGGCTCAGCTGTCTTGGTCACACAGTGACACCATCTCGGGTTCACGACAAAAGTTTTTTGTCCCACTTGTAACGTTTACAGAAGGCAGGGGCGGCCTCTCCGACAATAAATTGTGCTAATTAGCATGAGGGCCTATTAATAAAGCGAGTTTTCTTTCATCCATGTTCCTGAATGGTCGGGGACATCAATTAAAGTGTGCACTGGGGACAATGTCTTTTCACTGCTGGCAGCAATGTTTTTGTTTTAAAAAAAAACAAGTGGGGGGCTGGGCAGCGTATGAACATGTTTTTGTGTCCTTCACATGAGAGAGGGCTGAACTGTTGAACTTAGGTCTCACATGTCGGTTGGGCCCAGGTTTCCTAGCTGATTCTGAATCAGAGCAGTGACAGACAGGGGTGGGGCTGTGCTTTTATCTTCAAGAGAATCGCTGAGTTTGAGGGGTATCTTCATAATTCCAATCCTCACTTCCTCCCCCCACCCCTTACGACATTTGTGATGTCAGGTAAGTGAGTTTACCTCTCTGAGCCTCTGGCAGGGTGAAATGAGATGACCCATGAAAAGTTCCAGAAGTAACCTCAAACTGCATTGCTGTTTTTCTGGGGGCTTTTTTATTTTAATTCAGTGTCAGGATGGGACAAGCAAAGGTCATTGTGTCCAGCCCCTTGTTGCAGGCTTTATTTCTCTCGCTCAATAAAGAGCCCACCAGTAGACCAGTTCACGTGTGGACACCTTTGGGGATGGGGGAACTCACTTCTGACCCTCAAGGCTGCCTTTCTGATGTTGACCCGAAACCTGTTTGCATGTAACTTTCTTTGCCCACACAGCTCTGAGCTCCTCCCCCATTCTTCAAGTATGTAAAGATCCTCCCCTCCCCTCCTGAGTCTTCTCTACTCCAGGCTGAACGTCCCCAGCTTTTTGCAGATCTGGGTCTCTCAGCCATGCACACTGTCAGCATAATGGACCGAATAATCCTTTACAGTCGGGGCTGTCCTGTGCATTATAAGGTGTTTAGCCACATCCCTGGCTTCTACCCACTAGGTGCCAGTAGCATGTGACAAATTCAGAAGTATCTGTAGACATTGCCAAAATGTCCCTAAGGGGCCAAATCACCCCCACTGGAGAATCACTCTTACAGTTTGAGGTCCTCTGCAACCTGAGCTCCTTCAGCCACGTGTGCTGCCTCACCTGCGAGGATTCTCCTCCTTTCGCTGCTGCCCCTCCTAGCCAGCCAGCATCCTGCTGGGATCCTGAGAAACCAAAAGCAATTATCATGAGAAACCAAAATAAAAGTGCCTATTTTTCTTTCTGTCTCCACAAAAAGCAGACACTGCCAGGACTGGAGGAGACTGGGGCTTCCTCATTGGAATCTCCGTTTTGAGAACAGGAGTGATGAGGTCTGAGTTTGTCCCATAGCTTTTGTCCGAGCAGGTGGAGCTAACTTGCCAGAGCAGTAGGCCAGTGAAGGTTTCTGACTGGGGCTGGCTCCAGGTTAGCATTCTGACTTGCCAGACTATCTGAGTGACTACACTTCTTTGAGCCTCGGTTTCCTCATCTGTATAATGGGGATGAAAATAACAACTGTGTCAAATGGTGGTCACAATTCAAAGAATCAGCCTATGCAAGGCGTCCAGCATATAGTCACCGACCAATAAATTATAGCTACTATTTTGTGTTACTGTTACTGTTGTTTGCAAATGAGAACTTCACATCCACGGAATGAGAGTAATTCACTCAGGGTCAGCCAACAGGTCATCGTGAAAACATTGGGTCGAGCAGCTTCTTTTTCTGGAGCCCCCCAGGGTTTTTGCAAAGGTCTCTCTGTGCATGCACAGGAAGAGATTCGAAGATGATCCATTTTATGTGATTCTCACCCCATTAGCAGCCCGTGGCTTTGCCAGAATACCCTCTTTTCACTTTCATTTTACAAACCAGCCAGGGTAATAAATCTTGCCCTGAAATCTCGGCAGCACATCTTGGCTGGAGTGTATGATAAATCTAACACGCTTCGGCCTCTCCGTGTGCGAGACCCCTGCACAGATCTGTCCTCTCGGTGGACAGCCCCGCGATCGGGCAGGTTTATAATTTGCTCCCAGTTTGACAGGCCCGGCCCTCCGACTGGCTCGCCTTTGTTCCACAGCTGCCTTGGCTCGAGGGTGGAAGGATGACTCTGTCCCCTCTCTTGACTCTTCACTGGGTTTTTTCCCTCTCAAAGCCACAGAGCTAGCCGCCCTTTCTCCACATCTAAAACAGCAACATGGCTGAAAACTAGGACCAAATTGATGGAGGTACAGTTGGTCAGGGGTGGGGGGTAGGCCACTAGAAACTCAGCATGAACCTGGGTTGTTTTCACAGGGAGTTTGGGTACCCTGCGGTTCTACCACATGTGGACTGTGTCACCTCTGGGGACCCGGCTTTGATCATTCAGCAAATATTTCTTAAGCACCTGCTATGTGGCTGGGTATACAGAGGCGAACACGGTGGAGTCAGGGGTCAGTGCGACAGACATCTGTCAGATGGCCACAGGAAGTGACTTCAGCTTGCCCATGCCTGTGCTGAGAGAGCTCCGATGGAGAAATGCAGAGGCTGTGGCGGCCCAGGGCCATTCCTGAAGAAGTGGCATCTTGGAGTTCACCGGAGGGTGGTGGGCGTTTACAAGGCTCAGGAACGGACAGTAGGGAGGGCAGTGGTCAGCGCAGGGCCAGGGGAGACTGAGAGGGAGGCTGAGCAAAGACCACCCAAAGGACAGACTAGACAGGACAGTAGTGGAACCCGGGAGATCATGAGGGGCCACAGACTCCCCTCCTCATCACAGTGATCAGGGAGCCCAGCCAGGCCCCTGGGAGGCCAGCAAACAGCTCCCAAATGTGTCCAGGACTTTGGAATGGATTCTTGTCCTAGCTCCACCCCTACTGAACTGCTCAAATCACTTCTCTCCTCGGAGCCTCAGTTTCCTCACCTGTAAAATAAAAGTAATAACAATACCTACGTGGGAGGGGTGTTTTAAGAATAAATTGAGAATGCATGTAAGATGCACGGAACAGAGAGCAGTTTCTGGCCCTAAGTCATCACCCAAGAAATGATCAATTCTGCCTGGAAAGACTAACTTCACTACTTTAGGCCTCAGCTTCCTAATCTGCAAAATGGGGGTAATAATTATTCTACCAGATTAAGCAAGGTAGAAGAGTGGCTGGCACCCAGTTTGGGCTTATAGGCATCAGCTGTCACCACTGTTACTACTAGTTGTTGCTGCCCTGTTCCCTGTGGCTCCGCGTGCCGTGTGGTTGTCAGGGGGCCCGTGGTTTCTATCCCGGTCCTGAGTCCACCACACTAGACATGGTTGATCCTCCCCAACCGTTCCCTTCCACCTCGTGCGTCCTGCCTTCCAGAACCCCTGCAGCCCAGGTAGAGCTCTGGCCCCCAGAGCTCCCTGGCCCTGGCACAAGCCTACCGCCAGCTTGCCCAGCTCTACCATTCAGTGTCCTTTGTCCTCTCAGACAGCGAGCTCGGGAATCCTCATCATCACCCACTGAGCCTGGCCTTTTCTGTGCCCAGCGTCATCTCTGCACCTCACAGCAGACCCCGGGGTGGGTATCATCAGCCCCGCTTAGCAGGTGGGGAAACCGAGGCACAGAGGGACCGGCAGTGTTCTTCATCTTTCTGGTGTTCGAAGGCTGCTCTTCACTGCAGAGGCGTTCGCTCCACTTCTTTCCCTTCTGCTGCTTCCACAGAGGTCCAGATGCCCCGACTCTTCCAGCTCAGGATGTAAACAGACACTTTTAAAGGGAGGGAAACAAATCTTGCAGACCTCTGAGAATTGCTGCTCTAAGCCTCGGAGTCTGCAGACCTCCACCAAAGAAAGATTGACACATGACATTCAAGTCGTGGGCTACGAAAAGATCTTTCAGCAGCCGTTATTCCTGCGAAAGAGAGTCGGGCCTTCACAACAGGCCAAGGAGCAATTTCCCTGGATTAGTGTCGACATAGAAATGCGACAGGAAAGGTCCAAGGGGCCCCCAATTTGGAAAATGCTGCCTTTGGCTGGCCTGTTTCCTGTCGATATATTCCGGAACTTTCTTCATCCTTGTCTTACAGGACTTAGAACAAAGGGCTTGTCGGGGTCTGGTGGGATTGAGGCCTCCTGGACCGCTCCTCCCTGGACCTGGCAGCTCTGCAGCTGAAGTGGCCCCATGCACGGGTCCCAGGGGAAACAGTTCTCTGCTGGGACCCTGGGGGCTGTGAAGTGAGAAGGCCAGAGAGAGGGTGAGGCTCCTGCATGTTATTGAGGGAAGAAATACGGCCTAGAACCCTTTCTGTAAAAATAACCTCCCGGCTCCTCCTTTATGGGTGAGGGAAAGTGCTTAAAATGCTTAGAGGGAATAAACAGCTTTTAATGAAGTTACATTGCCACATAATGGGTATCATAAAATTGCCTTCATACTACAGGGTCCCAGGATGGCATTTATTATCGACTGCGCCGGAATAGTCTTTGCAGAGCTCCGGCAGCTGCAGAGAGAAGAATGCAAAAGTCTCCTTAAATTACCTGATTGAAATAACCGGCAGAATATTCCGCGGGGCGGCCGTGTGCCAGGGAAGCCGCCTTTGGGGTGGTCTGTCAGAGGCGGTTTGCGCATTCTGAAGAACACAGGAGTTTCATTGCAGCAAAACAGATGTTCATCTTGTTTCTCCATCGGCTGTTTGATGAGAAATTTATTGCTCTTCCGCTGGGCAGGAGCCCCTCTCGGCTGTGGAGTCTATTAGGCAAGCCATCAGCTGGCGGGAAGCCAAGGTGAGGCTGTTTTGATGAAACCCATGAAAAGCCTTGGCTTGGAGGCGCCGGTAATAATGCACTGGCTAGACTCTCCTGATTGGGCGATTGATTGGCCTGATTTGATTTATTGATCAATACCCTCAAATTTGGCGTCTGAGAAGCTGCACTAATCTTTAACTGTTGTGAACATCTCTACCTGCTGGAGAATTAGACCCTGATAAGGAATGTATGAAAGGAATCGGGGCTTATCTTAATCACACACTGGGCCCCAGCACTGCCCGCGCCGGCGAGGGCCCCCGTGCACCGCGCCCCATCGCCAGGCAGGCCGGCGCAGATCTATAAATTGATGGAATTCAAAGCCTCCAGCATCGATTACCGTTATAACAAACAGTGGTGCACAGAATGTCTGATTATTTTTAGACAAAGATTCTGTTCTCTCAGCAGCAATTTTGCTGAGGCTGTCACTGTGTCAGATGTCTACTGTTGATTGCAATTAGATGCAATACAAAAAAAATTAAACTATCTGTATCCTTAGTCTTATTTCCAGTTATTAAATCTCTCTCTTTGTTTGCCGTTTCCTCATGATATCTACAGCTGGATGAAATATTTGGTTGGCAGGAGAAATCCTTGTAATTCAGCAGGGGCGCCGTGGCCCACTGGCTCGTTGGATTAGCTCCGATGGGGTGCACAAAACCTTGGGGGGAGGGGCGTGAATTGGGAGGGTATCTGTTTAAAAGTGTGCAGGGTGTCAGCTTGATGCAAAAATGG
Source organism: Phyllostomus discolor (assembly GCF_004126475.2). Classification (NCBI taxonomy): domain Eukaryota; kingdom Metazoa; phylum Chordata; class Mammalia; order Chiroptera; family Phyllostomidae; genus Phyllostomus; species Phyllostomus discolor. The sequence goes on from NC_040915.2 coordinate 45,671,229, forward strand.
TTCAGGGCAGGAGCGGGGGATGAAAACCAATCTCCAAGGCCCTCCAGAGGGCCTGCTTTCGGTCTCCCCGCTTCCTTTCACAATGGGTGGGACCTAGCCAGGGTGCACCCCCATCATCGGGTGAGGGAAGTTATCCAAGCAGCTGAGCTCAAAGATTGGTGCCCCTTGAAATAATTAATTCCTCTGAACACAGACTGCAGTTGGGACCCTTTTTGTACTCAGTCATACCTGAGGAGCAGGCTCCAGGTAATTGTGGCGCTAAACAAATTAAGCGTTCCCTTTTACATGCGGCCTGGCGGCCAGCATCCTGGCGTTGGGCGCCCGCATCCATCATCTCGGTGCTCTCCAGTTGATCTCTCGTCTCAGAGCCATTAGCCCCAGTGTCCTTGATGGTGGAGCAGCTGTAAACGCGAGACTGTTGGTGGGGTGGCCAAGACTGACCATTCATTACTCGTTGGGACAGAGACGAAGGCTCCCAGCTCCCAGAAGCCAGCTCCTCTTGGAATCTGCAACTGCCGGCTAATTTTAGAATGTTTATAATGGAGGGTGGAGAAGGAGGAGGTGGCAGCTTTGGCTTTGGGGTCAGCCGAGGTCCTCCTACTGGAACCAGAAGGCTGGCCTTGGTCCCCACATCGAGAGTAGGCGAAGACCGTGGCCCATGATCCCACGCAGGCAGACATCAAATGCCCCTTCAAGGACACTCCAGGGGAGCTGGTGAGGAAGACTCTAAGCTCCCAGAGGGCAAGGAAGGGGTCAGTCTTGCTCAGTAATGATCAGAATAACACCTGCCATATAGTGATAACGCACTCATCACCCACTGCTCCAGATCCTGTGCCGAGCGCTTCCAAATGCTCCTTCCTTCCTCAATCGCCTGGTTGGTTACCTTGGGAGGTTCGTTATAATTTCTGTTCATCAGATGCAGAAACCGAGGCTGACAGGCGTTGAGTGTCTTGCCCAAAGTCACATGGCTAAGAAGTGGTGTGGCTGGGAGTTAAGTTCAGGTTGTTTTCTGGAGTCTGGACTCTTAATCTCAATGGAGAATGAATGAGTGCGGCATACACCTCCAGTGGGGACCCAGCTGGGCTCCTGGGTGGCCAAGGCTGGCAGCGCCAGGCCATCTCTGCAGGGAAGGAAGAGAAACCAGAAAGAAAGAAATTTCGATGACCTCCATGGGCAGGCCTCTAGGACTGCTGGAGACAGCTCCTGCTTTGTCTTCACGGGCATGGAGCTGTGCCCAGGCTCCAGTTCCCTCAGAGGAAACAGTTTGAGGTCACCAGGAAGCTTCCATACAAGGGAGTCTCAGGGTTGAGGCATCTGGCCACAGGAGTAAGCAAAAATGGGGTCTCAAGGCAGGGTGAGCTCATTGGTCACCGGCCTGGGAGCGAGACAGCCTTGGCATGGGATAACGCAGTGGTTAAGGCTTCAGACCCTGAAGACGGGTGCCCCGGGTTCACCACATTCTTAGATTCGTGTGTCCTTGGGCAAGCAGTTGATCCTCTCTGGGCCTCACTTTCCCAGTCTGCAGATAGGACTAGCAACAGCACCTTTCCCTCAAGGTGACTGTGAGGTGGTGTGTGTCCGCCCACACACCGTGCCTGGCACATGCTGTTTGGTGGCCGAGATCGTTGGTCCGGGGCACTCAGGCACACCCAGCACCCTGCCCACATTTTGACTCCCAAGCTAATGTAGCTCAAGGAGAATTTCAGGCCAGGGAAGGAGGTGTCGAGTGACTTCTCCAACATCACAGAGCAAGTCCTTGGCACATTCGACATCTTCCTTGTCACCCTCTTCTGGACTCACTCCAATTGTGTGTGTCCCTCCTCTTCTTCCCTTTCACATCCCTGCTGTCCTGACCCTCTGCTAACAAACTGTGGCTGGCAGTCAAGGTGTGACTGTGGGGAGAGGCAGTCAGTCTTGTGATTGGTGGGAGCACCAATCAATGCTGTCCCATTGGAGGGCCGGCAGGCAGTATACATCCCATTTACAAATGCGCCTGCCCTGGGACCCAGCCTTCTTCATCTACCAACTTGTCCTTGAGAGGCATGTCTCAGTGCGCTGGTCCAGGATCAGTATTGTAATAGCAGAGCCTGGAAATAACCTAAGTGTCCATTAGTTAGGGATTGGAAACAACCTAAGTGTCCATGAATAAGGGATCAGATGCACAAAATAAGGTACCTCCATGCAAAAGAGTACTCTGCAGCTGTCACAAGAAGCCAAATGCTCTTTATGTCCTCATAAAAGGAGTAGGTGAGATAAATTCCGTGAAACTGGCAGGTTGCAGAACATGGTATATGGCGTGCTGTATCCGAGTAAAACAAGAGAAAGATTATGCTTATGCATTTGCCTGAATATGAATGAAGTATCTGAAAGGACACAGAATAATGGTGAACAAGCACCTCCAGAAAAAAAAGACATTTTAATGTTAAGTCTTTCTGTGCTGTTGCAGTTTTCATCATATGCATATATCACTTTAGCAGTGTAAAAACTTTTGCTATTAAAATAACTGGTATAATGGAAGAACCTGGATTCTTGGAATCAGACTTGGGAGCAAATATTGGCTTTGTTAGCAGCTGCTGACTTTAGATGAGGAATAGGAACATGCCACGCCTCAGTTTTCTCGTCTGTAAATTGGTGACTTTCTGGGTGGTGACAGTACCAGTGAGATCGTGCATGCGGAACAGTAGCAGGTGTGGTTCAGCTGAAAGGAGGGCAGTGCTGACAACAACGGTGGGCCGAGCGCCCTCTGTGAGGCACCTGGCTTGATTCTTCACCTGGCTTTTTTTTTTTTTAACCAGATTTCAGAATAACAAGTTGGTTCTCCAGCCTCCTCCAGAGGGACAAGTGAAGGGTTTAGCAATGGGTTTCTATTATTATTATTATTATTATTATTATTATTATTATTATTATTATTAACTGGATTTAAACCTCTGATGGATTTTAATCCATGATGGTTACTTTTTGATGCTCAAATCATCCCACCTCTCGCCCGTGGGAGTCCCCTCAAATCAGCTGGTGGGGCCTGGACAGTTTCCTCACCTGCCGTGAGGGAATCACAGTCCATTTCCACCGAGTTTCCCGGAGGCAGATGGGCAGGACAGGTGTTGGCACTGTGGAGTTGGGTACAGGGAGACCCAGATTCAGTGTCTGGTTCTTCCCATTTCTAGCACTGCCCCAAGCCTCTCAAAGCCTCAGTTTATGCATCTGTAAAACGGGGTTAATAACAGTGGCAACGTGCAGTTAATAATGACAAATGACCTAATATGTGTAAAGCCTTGAGCTCAGGGCTCTGCACACAGTGAGTGGTTAATAAAGAAGACGACCTGCAGGAGCACCTGCGCAGTGCCTAGTCTGTGGGGAGAGCTCGGCAAGTACATGTTCCTTCCACCCCTTTTCGATGGGAAGCTTCAAAGTGTCTTCAGACCCTCCCAACCCCGCAAGCTGGGGAGAGTTTCTCAAGGGGCACATTCAAAGCTCTCTCCAATGTCACACTTTCTGATCAACCTTTTTGTACTGAAAGCGCTGACCAGAGAAAGAGAACAAATTATTTTTAGAAGTTGTTGTCCCAACCCCTAAGACTGCCTACTGTTTCCAGGGCTGAGCCCCAGGGAAGGCCGAGGCCTCTGAAAGCTGTTGCCAGGCCTCCTCGGAAGGCCCAGGTGACCCCCCAGGCCCTTACCGAACTCCCCTTGGCCATGTCACCTCCCCCTCCCCCTCCCATAACAAAGCTGCCTTCTGGCTCAGGTCGCTGGCGGATGTGGCTGCTGGGTCACCCCACAACCCAAAAGCCATCGATTAGATATTTTTACTGAACCACTCTGTTTTTAAACTTGACCTTTCTGTCTCATTTTCTTAATGTCCCTCAAGGACAGATTTTCAAAACCTTAAGTGGGCCAGCCAGATTGTGACACAGCCATTAAACTCAGTGACAACTGAGCATCGGGAGGTGCTCACGAATGCTTTGCAAATATGTCTTTGTGTGTTTGAGCCCACCTTTTGCCTTGTTCCTTCAGCAAGTATTTATTGAGTGCACCTACTGTGTGCACTTTCCTGAATAGACGCTCTACCTCAATAAATAGGTTACTAACATGAAGAACCCACAACACCAGAATTACAGGACAGGTGAGGAACGGCAGGTGAGCAAGAGGATTGTGGCGCATTGGGGAGAAGCAGTGGGAGGGAGGACCAGCTCTTTCCCTTCTGCTCCAGGGGGCCAGCACTGCGTGCAGCAGGTGCTACCACAAGCCTAAGACACAACAGTGAACAAGATACACACAGACCCTGCTATCAAAGTCGAGCAGGGGAGACAGCAAGAAGCAAGCAAGTACAGGTGTATCAGGATGCGCTGAGCCACCAGGGGCCGAAAGAGAATAAGAACAGGCCTCCCATTCAGGTCTCATGGTCAGAGAAGGCCCGAAGGACAAGTTATAGGAAAATCTAGGGGAAGAGGGTCCAGGCAAGGGGAATAGCAGGTGCAAGGCCCCGAGGTAATCAAATGCTTGACTGGTGAAGGTCGGAGCGGCTAGAACACAGAAAGGAGGAGGCGTGATCAGCAGAGAGGGGGCAAGGCCAGATCACACCCAGCTCGCTGGCTGTGGTCAGAATTTGGGACATCAGCATCCAGAGTGATGGGAAAGTCACTGAAGACTTCTTGGCCTGGGAGTGACGGTGTCTGGTTCATGTTAGTACAGGCCCCCTTGGGTGCTGTGTTGGGAGGCAGGAGCATCAGGAAGATGCATGCCTGGTTATTGCACCAGTCCAGGCAAGTGATAATGGGGCTTGATGCAGTGGAGATGGCATGATGCAGGCAGGTTCCAGAGTATTTTGGACATAAGAAAAAGTTGGACCTCCTTCCCCCAACTCTCTCCCTCCCACCCCGCAGAACAATCATTCAGATAAGTGTACAAATCCCAGGGGTACAGCTTGTCAAATTGCCACAGCTGAACACACCTGTGAATCAGCACTGAGATCAAGAAATGAACTGGTCCCAGCCACCCAGAAGCATCCCTTGTACCCTTTCTAGTGCCCCCCAAGATACAGCCGCTCTCCTGACTTCTGACTGCATTGATTCGTTTCCTGGTTTTGTACCTATGTAAATGAAATTGTCGAATGTGTACTCCTTTTGCATCTGGTTTCTTTAGTTCCATGTGACATTGGTAAGATTTATCAATATTGTTGTATGTTGTTGTAGTTCATTCATGCTCGTGGTTGTACTGCAGTGTGCCACTGGGTGAATATATCGCAAATTTATTTATTCATTCTACTGTTAATGTACATTTGGGTTGTTTCCAGTTTGAGGCTATTATGAATAGTGCTTCTAAGAACATTCCAGATCAGTGCTTCTCAAACTTTAATGTACTTATGAATCACCTGGAGATCTTGTTAGAATACAGATCCCAGTGGAGTAGATCTGGGTGAGTCCACTCAGTTCTTACATTTCTCACAAGTCCTCAGGTGAAGCTGATGCTGCTAGCCCACAACCATGCTTTGCATAGTGAGCTCTGTTTTGGTGAACATATTCTCTGGGACAGGTACCCAGGAGTTGAATTGCTGGGTCATACAATGCATATGTCAGCATATTTTCACTTTAGTTGACACTGCTAAGTAGTTTTCCCAAATACCATTGGACACCCCCACCAGTGGTGTGTGCGAGTTCCAGGTGCCCCACATCCTCGTTGACATTTGATGTTATCTCTTTCATTTTGGCCATTCTGATGGGTATGTAGAGGTATCATGTTGTGGTTTACATTTGCATTTCCCTGATGATAGTGAGGTTTAGCATCTTCTTGTGCACTCATTGCGATTAGGATCTCCCCTTTGAAGAGACACTGGTTGAAGTCTCTAACCTGTTTTTCTATTAGGTAGTCTCTCTTTTTTTTAATGAAGTTTTAGGCATTTTTTTTATTCTGGACACAATCTTTTTTAGGTAAATGCACATACCTTCTCCCACTCTGTGGCCTCACCTTTGCATTCTTATTTCATCTGTTCTTTTTAAGTCATTAATTACTGCTTAGGACTTGTGAGGGGTGAGGACAGAGTCCTATTATGCCCATCATATCTAACTCAGAGGCTATCACCAGAAGGATGGTCCTCAGCTTCTTACTTACACAGTCACCTTCATCACTGACCTTGGGAAGAGAGGCCTGTCCCCGCATTAACGGTGGACATTCCTCCACCTACACCCACCCCTTCCTCACAACCCAAGCTGCTCAAACCATGGCATCCCCTTAATCCTGACACCCCTTTGACATCTTTCCACCTCAGATGGTTTCTGACCACCTGATTAGTTCATCTTTCCTGGACATCCAGAGAAGTGCCGGCGGGTTTGTCAGCTCCACGGACGCCTTGTCTCTCCCAGAGCCACGCCTCCGAGCGTGGTTGACCCCAGGCCTGCAGCCTGGAGGCGCGAAGGCCGAAGGGAGGCAAACAGGCTGCCTGTGTCCGTGTGCGCCTGACCGACTTCTCCATCTGCTGAAGAACCCCCACCCTTGCACTCACTGCACCCCCACAGCCCAGTGCCCTGACTGTCAGTCTGGTGTGTGTGTTGTGGGAGAATGCTTATTGGAATCTTCCAGAAGCTACACGATGTGGGATGATGTCATCACTGTGATGGCTGATGGAATGTGTGATGGAATGTGTGTGTGTGTATTCTTGTGCTTTAAAAGTTTTCTCAGTTTTAATTTTGAACACAGGAAATATTGATTGATAATATCTATGTAAACAAAGCTCTTTGGGGTCCTCAATCATTTTTAAGTGTATACAAGGGTCCTGAGACAACAAGCGTTTGTGCTGTGTTAAATGAAAAAAGTGAATGAGCGTGTGAAGGAAAGAATGAGTCAATGAATGTGTGAACGAAGTGAGTGCTAAGGAGTTTGAACCTTGCTTGTCTTTACGGGATGGCAGTTGGAGGCCAGCCTGCTTCCGTCCATGTGGAGAATAGATTGGAGGAAGATGGGAGGGATGAAGGAGGCGAGGGGTGGTAAGGGATTACCCAGGTCCCTGATCACTGTCTCGGAATAGGCTTTGGCCAGCACAAAAGTCCCTGACACAGCTACCAACTGACTGTTCCGAGGTGCTTTCTACAGCAGAACAATTTGAAATAATTAGAACTTCACAAAATGTCTTTAAACACGCTGGTAATGGGCACAAGAAAACACTTGTAAAGGGTAATCAGTTATTAGCAGCTGATCAATTATCTTCATGGATAGCTGTTGGGTGGGGAGGGAGAAGAGAAGCAATAATAAGCCCCTTGATTAACTAATTTGAATATCTTTGGAGAACAAATTCTGAAATTTCTTTCTATTTTCTTTCCCCACTATTGTAACACCACGCGGCACATCTGCGGAGAAAAGGAGGGATAGAAATGGTAATGAGTGTTATGTTGTGCACTGGCTCCTCGTTTGGGAACCTGGCAGGAAGGAACTGGAGGTATGGGGGTCGCCAGCCAGCCAGCCTGGGGACCCCATGATGGCTGCAAGGTAGTCACCTCTGCCCCCCACTATAAGGTGCTTGACGGGGGAGGGTGGCTGCAGCGGGCCAGATGGGGGAGGGACGGGGAGGAGGGTACTGGGAAACAGCGCAGATCCTCCTGAAGACCTCCCAGGGCCAGCCGGGCTGGGGCAGTGCCAGTGTGGAGAGGAGAGCAAGAGAGACCTACATTCTGGTTCCTCGAGCTCCACCCTAGCCTCTCCGGGAGCCGGGTTATAAAAGGTGGATGTGATGAATCTGGACTGTTAGGACCCTCTCATCTCCAGGGGTCTCTGATCCCACAGGGCAGCATGGACATGTTGTACCAGCAGCCACCCAGCCGAATTTCCCTCGTGGTTAAATAGAGGCTCTGGCTGGAATCCAGCTCTGCCCCCTCAGCTGTGTGACCTTGGGCAAATGACTTAACCTCTCTGTGCCTCCCTGTGGGCCTCTGTGTAAGGGAAACTATAACAGTGCCCACCTCAGAGGGCTGCTTTAGCTCAAGGCCAGGTACCTCAAAAGCATGCTGTCAATGGAAGCCAATATTGTTTTATTCCCTCCATCCTATGTGATTATCAGGGTAGACCGGGGTCTGCAAACTGGCAGCCCAGTGTCCAAAGCCCCCAGTAAATCTGCTTTGTTTGGTTCCATTGTTGATTTTTTCCCTAAATTTGTTGCCACCAATTAAAAATCAAGAGATTTTCAAATTAAAAATCTGGATTTCAAATTTGGACTTTTCTGTAGAATCAGACCCTCCGACCCCACTGGGCCCACAAGCCTCTGGGGCACCAATTAGCCAGAGCTGAGTATCACTGTCCCCTTTCAAGGGGACACTCATCTCCCATTCTCCATGCCGCACCCTTGATATCACCTGCCAGGCCCTGGCTTTCACCTGTCAGCCCCGTGAGGTCTGCAGGGAACACGGCAGCCTGGACCCCTGATGTGGGCGCTTAAAATGCATTTGAGTGAAGGTGCATCCAGATGACAGTTCAACCTAATGCGGCGGGTCACTCTCTGCACCTCCAGTCCTGCCCAGGAGAGAGCTGCAGACTCCAGCCTTGGCTGTGTCTGCTGTTTGGGTCCCCTTCCCTGTGTCCCCCCAGCTCCTGAAGAAAGTCCTGTTTCTGCCTGTTCCCCTATTCTCCTCTCCCCTCTGTCCTCCCCTCCTGAGCCCTCCCCCAATGGTCTGCAGGACCACACACACACAGGGGTGGAAGCACCTCCCTGAGCAGCCTGTCTGAGGCCCACGTTCCAGCCACGTACCAGCCCGTGGCCGGTGCCCACGACCGCTGGTCTAATTCATCTCTTTCAGACAAAACCTTCTTTATATTTAGTTTGAAGCTGTTCAAAAAAAACCCCAAAACTGTCTGAAACCACCTTTAAAATTCCTGCCTCCTCCCACCCAACAACTTTTTTCCCTCCCCTGACTGTTCTATTGCTTAAAAATGGCTTAACCAATTTGGGTTATTTTTAGAAAAATGCCTGGCATGTTGGCTGACAACCTGTATTCTAAGTTTCAACCTGATACAGAAAAGACAGAGTTTATAAACCCCTAGGGGGGAAAAAAGAGAAAGAAAAAAAACACACAAAATGCTGCTTCAGAATAGAAATCATCTGAAACTGACCCCATGGTTCCCGGCCAGCAGAGTGTCAGGTGACTCGAGGGACAGGCCCCAGCTACCAGCTCACGGTTTCAAGGGCACAGGATGAAGTTTGTTCTTCTGAGCCTTCACCAGCATCTCTGGGAGAACTGGAGCCAGTATCCCATGGTCTGTAGGACAAGGGACCAACAGGACACTGGCCTGAATTCTGGTTCCTCCACTCCCTTGTCCTTGAGCCAGAAGTGCCTTCTCTGAGCCCTCAGTTTTGCCATCTGTGACACGGGGATGCTGGGAACCACTCCAGGTAAAATGCTGACCACGGAGCCTGAGGCCCAGGGACACCCAGCGACATGTCCATAAAAGTCTGTTAGTGTAATGGCGGTCCGACGGAAGGACAGAGGCCTCTGAAGAGAGCGCTGGTGCGAGCTGTGCGGATTATAAGCGGCAGCTGAGCAGAGCTTTCCCTACCTCCCGTTTCTTTTGAGATTTTTAAAACAGCTTTATTGAGGTACAGTTCACATGTGATAAAACCTGACTATCTCGCGTGTACACTTCCCGGTTTTCAGTGTTTACGGAGTTGTGTGCCCGTCACACAGTCCAGCGGGAGAACATTGTCATCACCCAGAAAGGCCTCGTGTGCCCATTTACAGCTGCGTCCCGATTCCACTCGTAGCCCCAGGACACCACGAATCTACTTCGTAGGTCTGTGGATTTCCCGGTCGTCCCTTATAAATGGGATGGTACGCTATACGCTCTTTTGTGTCGGCTTCTTTCATGTGGTAGTATGTTTCCAAGGCTCATCCATGTTGTAACAGGTCTGAGCATTTCTGTTCTTCTTTTATTGCTAAATAATATCACATGATATAGACAGGCCACATTTTGTCTCTTCATCGGTCGATGGGCATTTGGGGCGTTTCCACTGCTTGGCTGTTGTGGATAGCGCTGCTGTGAACACGCATGTACAGGCCCTGGCACGACCATGCGTCTTCAGTTCTCTTGGGTAGGGGAGGGCATTGCTAGGTCATAAGGCAAATTTATGTTTAACTTTTTAAGTAACTGCCAAACTGTCTCCCAAAGTGGCAGTGCCATTTGGCCTCCCCACCGGCAGGGGGTGGGTGCTCCGGGTGCTCCCCATCCTCCCCAGCATTTGTCATGTCCTCAGATTGAGCATGTGTTTTTGGCCCCTGGTCTCAATCAGGATTTGGTCTAGGAATTCTGGGAGCTGCTGGGGCTTGAACAGTTGAATGACAGGTGGGGGGCATGGGACGCATGGTGGAAACCTCACGTCGTGGGTGTGGTAGAGCAGTGCTGCACCATAGAAGTGTCTGTGGCGATGCAAATGATGTGTACCTGAACTGTCCGGTATGGCAGCTGCTGGCCTCTGAGGTTATTAAGCACATTGCAATGTGGCCTGTGAGACTGAGGAACTGGATTTGTAATTGTATTTCATTTAAATTGACTTAGATATATTAAATTTAAATAAGCACACAAGGCAAGCATTTACCATATTGGACAGTGCAGTTCTAGAGGTTCAAGGTCACTGTTCAGTACGTTCCAAGTCCTGGGTGAATGTTTCTGAGGGTTGATCAGAACTCGCCTCGCTTCGTCACAGACAGCTGGGGTGGATGCGGGGTGGGGGGCTGCGGGGCTGCATGTGTCCCCTAATATTGTGTCTAGTAGCACGCGTGCCTCAGGATGGAGAGGGCAGTGCTGTAATTCTGGAGATTTAGGTCAGGATACACTGTGACCTGGGACAGGTGACCCATCCTCTCTGAGCTTCTGTCTCCTCATCTGAAAAGTGGATTAAAAACATCAGTTTCAAAGATTGTTGTAAGACTCAGAAGAACGGCTGTAAATCCTTTAGTACCGTGTCCGTCACTTAGTACATGCAGAAGAGTATCAATGTTTGTCACTATTTTTACTGCTGTCATTCTGCCTGGTCCCCAAAACTGTATAAATGCCAGGTAACCCCAACAACATGGGCAGTGACCTGGTCTACTGCTCCACTGCTGGATCCCCAGCACCTGGCACATAGTAGGCACCCAAATAAATGCTTGTCTGATGGATGGATGGATGGATGGATGGATGATTACTTGATATGCTTGCCCTCCCTCCTTTTAACAGAGGAAGGTCAGGGGCACAGGGAGTAGTTGCCCTGCTGGACCAAATGTGTTAGCTCTAAGAGGGTGTACAAGGATCCCCAGCCCCTCACTTGACACCCACCAGAGATGGGGGCTACTTTATTTCCTTGGTGCCACGAGGTTTTGCATTCTGAGAACTCCGGAATATAAAACAGCAATCAAGGGCAGGAGGAAGTGATCGGATGTGGCTCCCGGTTTGTGGCAAGATAATTAGGCATTTGATTGGCATCCTCTCTCAAGGACAGCCTCCTGCAGCAGGACCAGGGTTGCCTTCCTGCCTGATGCGTGAGGGTGGGAGTAGGGCCCTGGAGGTGGGGCAGACCACTGAGGTGGAGACAGCTGCAGGGGTGGGGGTTAGGGACACAAGTTGGCCAGTCCATCTTTTATTTGTTCCTTTACTCATGCATTCATTCATTCAGCAAGTAACGAGCACTCGCCGGGTGTCCAGCGTTGAAGATAGATACATCAGTGACCCAAACAAAGTCTCTGTTCTTCTGGAGCTGACATTGGAGGGGGCAGGCAGTGGAACTTGAGGTAAACAAATAGAAACATGACCAAGTAAACATGATGACGACAGTGCCGTGGAGGAGAGACGAGCAGAGAGAGTGACAGGAGTGGTGGGGAAGGGTGCTTCTTGTTTTAGAAGGATGTTGAGATGGGCCTCTATGGGAAGGCCACACGATCCAAGACCCAGAGGAGAAAAGGGGCAAATCCATGAGGAATACGGGGAGGGAGCAGGGGATGGGAAGAAGGAGTTGCCAGTGCAAAGGCCTGTGGAAGGAATGTGCTTCCTTGATGTGTTCAGGAGCCAGCAAGGATCCTGTGTGGCTCGAGGAGAGTGAGTGAGGAAAGAGTAGAAGGAAGTGAGTCCGGGGATAAGTCACATGGAGCTTTGATGTCTTGGTGAGCCCTTTGGCCTTGACGCTGAGTCGGGTGGGGATCATTGGGGGCTTTGAGCAGAGGATGGACAGGATGTGACTTAGGTTGAACAAGATCCCTCCGGCTGCTTCGTGGAGAAGGGACTGTGGAAAGGTGAGGGCAGCACTGGGTAACCCAATGAAGAGGCTCCTGTGGTCACCCAGACGAGTGATGACAGTGGTCTGGCCCAGGGTGGCTGCATTAGAGAGGATGAAAAATGGTTGGACTGAGCTAACAGGATGTGCTGATGAGAGCAGTGTCCCAACCACAGTTTGGGGTCTCAGGACTGGTGGTGGCCCAAGCCCAAGCACCAGACTTGGACCAAGAGCACTCTGCCCTTCCAGACACCTCTTGCAGCCTGGGCCTCCTGCCAGCCACGGGTCTCGTCCTGTCTGCACTGCCGAGAAGGAGGGATCTCCACGACTCCACTTCACCGTGGTGAATCCTAGATGCGGAGAGGCCGAGGGTCTGCCTAAGCTCACGGAGTCAGTGAGCAAGAGCCTCAGGCTTCTAACCTTCTTTCTGCCAAATGCTGGCTCTTGGCCTGCCTCCAACTAAAAGTAAGTTGCCACCTGGATTTTCTGGAAGCCTGAGCTGGGGGAGCTTCTTCAGAACCTGAGGGACCACAGCCTTAGTAGTCTGTTTGCTCTGTGTGACCAAACCCTTTATGTGGCTCATTCTGGCAACATTGTGGGCACTTAAATAGTAACAGAGTGAATGAATGAGTGGGTAGATAGGTGGGTGGACAGATGGGTGGACAGACAGATAGACTGACCGGACCCAATCATGCTCCTGCTTTTCAGGCCACATGAGTCCTTGTTGAGGACAGACAGATCCAGGAAAAGATGCCCCATCAGTATCTGGAGGAAAGAACCCAGACAGACACAGGGTCACATCCCCATGTAACTTTCCAGCTGTGTGACCTTGGAGAGTGGCCTTGTCTCTGTAGGCCCCATGTGTAAAATGGTACCTACATCATAGGACCATTCATTTGCTCCCTCAACAGACATTCTAGGTAGAGAATCCACTGCAAGCCAAGTATTATTGGGAGAATTAAATGAACTTTTGTGTGCCAGTTAGCATGGACAGAGTATATATCATAAGCTCTATGGGACAGTTATATAAAATTCACTAAGAAGTTGTTGGCAATCTCACCCACACACTCAGGCCTCAAGGTCAGGATCTTTGACCTGAGTGTGAACTATCACCCTGGTCCAGCTGATGGAATGTAGTAAAACCAGCCTGGCTGGAAACTCTTTCTCGTAGACACCACCCCTGGCCCCAGCCTCAGATAATTGGCCCAATACATCTTGGCATCTGAAATTTACATACGGTGCAGGGAGTGATGGATGGCTCTGGCAACCCGGGCTGTCTCTCAGCGCGGCTCAGTTATCCATCTCAGCGGGCTGCGGAACCATCCGTCTTGTCTTGTCCCCTTGCTCGTGGCAGGCCAGCATGTGCCCTCCATCCCAGGTCATCCCCACCCGCCCCCTCCAAGAGCCGGCCTCTGAGGCCCATTTGAAGGCAGCGCTTGCGCTGTGCCCACGGTGTCCCCTGAAAACCCTCCACCTTGGTGCTTGCCTGGGATTCTGATGGCAGAGCCCCAAATGGCTCCATGGACCTGAGACGCGAGATGGGACATTTGGTGCCCCGAAGTGGGCCCCACCTAGCTTCTGCCACAAAGGATTTCTCATGCTTATATCTACTAACAGTCATTCATTCACAAATGTGCGCTGGGTGCCTACAGCGCGCCTGGCACTCAGTTAGAAGAGCCATAGCTGTGAGCAAAACAGGCCCAGTCCCCACCCTGAGGGACTGACATTCCGTTGGGGAGTATGAACACTGAAGACGCTAGACACTGTGCCAAGTACTTCACCTGGTTCTTACAATCTGGTTCTCAAGGAATCTTCTTAATAACCCTGTGGGCTTAAAATTGTATCCCCATGTTAAGACGCAGAAATGGAGGTTGAGTCATTTGTCCAAGGTCATGCTGCTAGTGAAATGTCAAAGCTAGAATTTGGACACAAGTCTGTGGTCTCAGAACCACATCATTGTTCCCCAGACAGACCAGGCTCTTTCAGGGCATCTGATACATAGCATTCATTTATTCGTTCATTTGACCAACAAACATTTCTAGAGTGCCTACTGTGGGTCAAGAACTGTTCTGGGCACTGAATATATAATAAGAAGGGAGGGGCCAGATTCTCTGCCTTGCTGTCATGGAGTTTTCATTTTAGTATATAAAATAAGTAAGTAAAATGCATAGCGTGTTTGATAATGGTACATATTAAAAAGAAGAGAACAAAAGACAGGAATAGGAAGACCAGTTAGAGGGCTGTTGGCAATTATCCCATTTCCTCTACCTGGGATGTCTGGCTTATTCATCCGACACACTCACCCTTCTGCACCCAGGTCAGATGTTCCCCCAAATCACGAGAAATCACTGTGCTCTCTGTGTTCCTTTCATACTTTATGTATACTTTTCATATTTTACTTAGGCACACAGCATTAGGGTTGACCTGTTTGTCTTCCCCTGCACTATGAACTCCCCAAGGACAAGGACTCGGTTGATTGCTATATATCAGTACCTAGCCCTGTCCTGGCACAGAGTTTGGGCTCAGTAATTAGTTGGATGGATGGATGAGTGGATAGATGGGTGGGTGGGTGGATGGATGGATGAATGGATGGATGGCTGATTGATGACTGAGTGAATGATTAGATAGATGGATGATTGGATGAGTAGGTAAATGGATGGTCAGTTAGGTGACTGGATGGTGGTCAGATAAAGGACTTCCAGCCTGCGTAACTCCTTAGTGGGTACTGGCAGGCCTTGCCCACATTGGGAACCACACAGTGATTTAATTAGAAGAGGAGGGTGAAACTCTACCTCTCTCTCTTGTCACATTTGTTTCCATACCCATCTCAAATATAGGAGCTATATTAGGGTTTCACATTCCTCCAAGCCTGCATTGGAATGATATCTTAACATGATGGCCTTTGTCCCCTTTTACCTGAATTATTTATGCCCTAACTTGTCTCCTTTGGTTTCTGAACTCTTAGAACATACAGTAGTATCTTATTCATCTGTGCTATCTCCCTTATCAAATATCTAGCACACCAGAAATGATGGTTTGATGGGTGGGTAGGTGGATGGATGGTTGGGTGAATGAGGGTCCAACATCTCTAGTTGCATCTCTCTATAGTAAAGAGAAAGCAGAATTCTGTGTCTGTGTTCGAGGAAGTTGGAGACTATATTAGAAGTCTGCTCATCCTGGTTTTCTATACTTGGCCTGGAATCTCAACTGTCACTTCGCTCGCAAATCCTTACAGGATATAATAATATACATAAAACGTTTAGTATAGTCTGTAAATATTAGTATACAAGGTTTGTCCAGAAGGTATTTAGCCATATGAAAAAGAGAGACATTTACTGAAGAAGTTACAAGATACAAGAAACATTGTACATAGGACAATGATGTCTCGGTCCCTTTAAAGTAGGCAGGCACCTTTGGACCTCACGCACTTCTCCCAGTCACCATCAGCTGCCCCGTTGTATTTTCCTGAATCTCATCTGTGGTCTGAAATCTCTTCCCTGTCAAAGGTGATTTTAGTTTTGGGAACAAGAAGTCACAGGGCACCAAATCTGGACTGTAGAGAGGCTGAATCACCTAGGTGATTTGGTATTTTACCAGAAAACCACACAAGACGTGAAGACACATTGCTCTAAGCAGACACATTGTTGTAATGAAGCTGCCAATCACCAGTTGCCCACAGTTGTGGCCTTTGTGAATCATCTGAATAGTTTCCACAGAGGAATGTTCAAGCTTAACACAAAAGTTGATGCAGATTCATTGTTCTACTTGCCCAGTCATTTTGAATGCAACGGCCACACAGTACACCTGCTCACTTAATGGTGTCTACTGCCCCCACTGACTAATGCAGTGAAATTGTCATTGTTCACACGTGCATTCCAGTCTATTCTCCTTGGCTGCCAGGTTACATCAATGTTGCGCAAGCCTTCTCATTATATTAACAATGGCTGGACTTTTTCTGCACAGCCTTGTCATATATATAATAATAGGCACTCAGAAATGTTAGCTATGATCTCTTGATTTTTATAAGGAATTTCTGTGTAAGAATTCACCTGAAGGAAAGGTTCTAGGGATTTAAAAAATAAAATCAGGCCCTGGCTGGTGTAGCTCAGTGAATTGAGCACAGGCCTGCAAACCAAAAGGTCGCTGGTTTGGTTCCCAGTCAGAGCACACGTCTGTCTCTCTTTCTCCTTTCCTTCTCCTGTGTCTAAAAATAAATACATAAAACCTTTAAAAAAATTTTTTTTAAATAAAAAATAAAATTGGAGGGCAAATATCAGAAAGGGTTAACAGGAACAAAGGAGATGCCCAGGATTGGAGGGGAGGGTCCAAGAAGCCTTCCTGGGAGAGGGGACCTTTGAGTCAAGACAAAAGGATGGCTTAAGATCAACTGCAAAGGCAGAATGAGATAATCTAGTGAGGGATGAAGTCTGTGGAGCCATGGAGTTGGGAGACCTCGGTGCGTTTGGATTTCTACAAGGAATTCAGTCTGGTTGGGAAGGAACCACGGAGAGGAGAGGATGGGAGGGGCTAGCAGGGACCCAGGGATGCCTAAATCAGAAGTGTGGACGTTGTCCTAGGGCAGTGGAGAGCCCTGAGTGGGTTTTGAGCAGGGGAGGGACAGACATACTGAGGAAGAGCTGTTTCCCTTTACGAATCCCTTCAAGCCTTGGAAACACCTGAGGTTCTCGCTTCCGTAACCCTGATCCCTAACAATTACTGCATTCTTTTAGAAGGTCTCTTCTCAGAGTTGGTGTGAATTAAGGTGATGTGTCTGAGTGTGGAGGTGTCTTCAGAGCTGAGAAGAGTGTGGACATATATTGGGGGAACTGACATGCAGATGCACAACTCAGATTGTGTTTTATTTGTGTCTCCCTGTAAGAACATAGCATCTAGCCCTGGCTGGGGTAGCTCAGTGGGTTGAGTGTGGGCCTGCGAACCAAAGGGTTGCCAGTTTGATTCCCAGTCAGGGCACATGCCTGGGTTGCAGGCCTGGTCCCCAGGAGGGGGCATGTGAGAGGCAACCACACATTGATGTTTCTCTCCTCTCTCTCCTTCCCTTCCTCTCTCTGAAAATAAATAAATTAAATCTTTAAAAAAAAGAACGCAGCATTTAGCTCAAAACTGTGTACATAATTGACACTTAGGGGTCAGGTGTTAAATTTCTTTCAAAATTATGTATTCTTGTAATTCGATTCCCAGTCTCTCCTGGTTGGGGAGACAGTTGAACTTGCCTCCCCATAGGTAACCAACAGTTTTTCTTCCCCACCCAAGACCCACTGTCCTCTCTGAAGAAATCCAGCCTCTTATATCTGCTCTGTGGCTTGGGCAGGCAGCCTAAGCTGTCTGCTCCTGTTTCCTCATCTCTACAATGGAAGAATCCAATTCAGTCAATATTTGCCAAAGTGTGGGGCGTGCACCCACTGACGGCATGAGATGGTTATCAGCAGTAAGTAGGTCTGGCTTTAGAAGGGATTGACTCACGTCGGGAGGCGCAGTGGGTTGTACTGCCTCGGTCCCTTCCATTCCTTCTCATTCTAACGGTAGGAAAGTCTCTGTTTGGCAGCACACTACCTGCAACGCCTCTCCAGCTCTTGCCAAGCAACCCTCTATTATAACAATGACAGGCATCAATGCTTTGTTTTCACTGTACTTTTATTTTAACCGCTACAATCTGTTTGTGGCATAGGATTCTCTAGTCGTTAAACATTTCCTTTTCAAATGCATTTATTTAGATTTTAAAAAGAGAGGTTCTTTACATACAGGTCAAGAGAAGACAAAACTTATCCTTAATGCTCGGGTAAAAATACTGGTTACCTTTAAGCGGTGCTCACTAGAAGGGGCAGGAGTGCCCTGCTGAGGTGCTAGGAATGTGCACATGCTATACCTTGATCCTGGGCAGTGGTTACAAGGATGTAAAAGTTCTGTCTTAAAATTGAACTTGAAGCTCTGCACATCTTAATCAAAAAGAAAGAAATAGGAGTTGTTTTGAAAATATAAATATTAGCCCTGACTGGCATAGCTCAGTGGATTGAGCGTGGGTGGCGAACCAAAGCATCGCAGGTTTGATTCCCAGTCAGGGCACATGCCTGGGTTGCAGGCCACGGCCCCCAGCAACCGCACATTCATGTTTTTCTCTCTCTTTCTTCCTCCCTTCCCTCTCTAAAAATAAATAAATAAAATCTTTAAAAAAAAAAGAAAATATAAATATTAAGTAAATAGAAATTCATGTGGAATATCAATATGGCAAAATGCATGCAGAGGAGTGTGTGCAGTTGAACTTTGGACAGTGGTTCTGGCTCAGACGTTCCAAGACTCTAAGTGCCTTGGAGGTCTAAGCCCGCAGGTTGCCCAGCACCTGGAGCTAAGGGCATTCCCCAGGCAGTGGGCACTTATAGCAGGCTAGCAACAGGGCTGTCCCTCCCATCAGAAGAGCCCTTCCTTGCCACCCCAGCTTTTTCTTGCTGCTCCTGGTCCTGGGTGCAGCTCAATCCCAGCTTCCTTTCTCTCTGCACATTGGCACGAGCCTCAGCTGCATCTATCATCTGCTTCAAGCTCATTAAAATTATTTCTTTTTAGTTGCAAATGGGCTGTTTATGATGATCATTATTTGAATGGTCTGCGCCGGGCTCCGGGCTGTCTGTCTGCTGCTGATGGCCGGTTAATCAGATGAGTCTCCACCCCGCCTGGGCCTGGCCCAAAGTCTGGGGCTGTGTTAATCATGGCTCCCTGGGGCTGGGGGCTGGGCTGGGCGAGGATCCGGAATTCTGCTTGATCATCATAGGAGAGGCTAGCTGTGTGTGTACTGAGGTTCAGACACTCAGTTTCTACAACTTTACTTCAGACCACTTCTGGTTTATGTGGATGAGAGGGTTCTTTTCTGTTCCTTCAAAATACAGTGCTGTGAGCTTTTTATTTTAAATGTATTTATTTTTAAAGATTTGTCAATTCTGTCACTGGCCCACTTGCCTTTGTTGATGTTCAAATATCCTATCTTTTAGGGTGGGAGAGAGTGGCTTTTAATGTCTTTGCTTGATACAGTAAGACTTGGCATTAGCCTATTGGTCTCATGGGCTTTTTTTTTTCTTTTTTGGTGAGATTTTTACTGGTCTGTGAAATGTAAAACTGTTAGAATCACTGATCTCGTGTGGTGTTTCCTGAACTCTCAGTTTATCTAAATATAAGAGCCAACATTTGTTGAACACTTGGTACTGTATTGATGCTTTTCACATTTATAGTGTTTAAAATGAGCTCTCTGAACAACCCCCAGCTAGTGGGAAAGTGGAGTAGAAGCCCTATGAAGAGCAGGGCATTACAATTTTGCCTTTATAATCCACCAAGGAGATAATTCACACCTGAATTATTAGAATAAACTAATTTACTTCTTAGTTCCCTGATTAAATCGCCTAACAGACACGTTAATGTGTTTGTTACCTGAGATAATGTTTGCAAGGAGCTAACCATGATGCCTGATGCGTGTAAGCACCCAATAAATGATAGTTGTGATCATTATTATTGTTGTTGTTGTTGTTAGTAAGCTTACCGTAGAAATGCAACAAGAAATTAGGGTTGAAGGATGAGCGTATTTAGACAAAGTTGAAAAGAACATGGACATAAGTCATACCGTCTGCTCCTCTGGGGCTGAACAGGAAAGACGCCAAAATCTTGGCTTACATGGGGCCAGGTCTGGGGCCCTGCTGATATTCCCCAGCCTAATCTCACCTCTTCTCATCAGAAATGTGGACAGAGCAGACAGATTCACACTCACCAGCAGTCTAGGAGGTTTGGGTGGAGGGAGCCAGGGTAGTCGTGTCAGGCAGGTGGACTTACCCTCCTCTGAGATTTCCTCTCAGAGCCTGGTTTGGATGTTTTGAATAAGGAGTTCAAGTCCAGCCCCTTCCAGGTATATTGGTTGCTGTGGTGCAGGGAGGGACAGTGGCCGAGAGATAAGAACATGATGTCAGATACTTCACCATCCCAAACCAAGTGATGTTAACTCAAGACCCAGTTCTGATTGTCCTCCAGCAATGTAAAAATCACATCTCTGTCTTTAAGATGGGCAAGAAAAATGAAGGACAACTGTGAGCACTCTGCCACAGCCAAATTGACTGCGACACCCCAGGTTCTTCTCTCCTGCCAGGTGAGGTTCTGTCCACCTGGCCGCACCACCTGGTTGGTGTTTGTCTCTCTTTTATTTGCCCTATTGCTGAAAATACAGATCCCTTTCCAATCATTCAATTTTTTATTGTGGTTGATTGTAGTTTCTTTATTGGAAAAAGATTCTTTTTGAATGATGATAAACCAAAAATCTCCATTTTTCCCCTCTGTCACCTTGGCAAATTGTTAGAATCTGTTTCTGTTTCTCTCTCCCGTGGCACCTTGTTCCTCACCTGGCTCAAAATTCCATGGGACATTTGAGCCCTAAGCCCTGCGCCTCAGGTTGGTGTACCCACTACTGTAGCACAGAATTGGGTTCAGCACCTTGGAGAGCACCACATGCCCTATTCCCATGCCTATTATGCCTATTTCAATTGCTCCCTTTATGCCTGGACCTTCTGCCTTCTGGTCTCGTGAATCTCCAAAGAGGTTAGACATTTCTCCAAAAATAGAAATTCTCTCCCTGATTTCTCCCAAAGGCTCTGAGGCAGACACACATCCTGAGTTTGGGGCAGGCTCTCCAGCTTCCGATGGGTGTGAGTTTTATGGTGCTATGGTGAACTGCTATTGAGCAGATTTACCGACTCTCAGACATGATATAAGACAATTACATGCATTCTGTCTCTTAGAGGGAAAAGAATTTGCAGCGGCTAATAGTACTTTTATTTCATTATCTAATGGTAAAAGTGTTTCATTGTGTGTGCAAGATGAATGCATATTAGCAATGACGAATGGGGTCTTTCAACACGGTGCTGGGCCTCATCATACATGTGTTAGATTAAAGAGTTCACCCTCGAAATGCACCCTTGCATCTGCGTGTGTGTTTTTAATAAATCTGATTGCAGAAATTTATTGCATCACCGGATTTAGGAAATTATAGGGCTTGATTGCTGCAGATATAATCGGGTGATAAATACAAAAATGCTCCTTGAGTTATGGTCTAGAAAAAAAGCCCATCTTGGGATGGTGCAAGAAGGCAGCAGACCACATAAACAGAGTATTTCTTGAATTATGCAAATGAAATCCATGACAACTCATGGTGAATTGTACTGCCCGTGTGGAACTGCCACCGTTAAAGTGAAGAAAGCTACAAAAGGAGTGATCAAATACACATGTACAACCAGCAGACATTGGCCATGCTGTGGGTGAGCTGGAGCACCCCCACTCCACCCTTCACTCTCTTTTTCCCTCCATGGCATGTCCTGTAAAAACCTGGCCTGATGCCTTCATTGCACATTAGCAAGGCAACCTCCTAATTCATTTCTCCTGAATCCGGGCATCTTCAGTGAAATATTTCTTACACTTGAAGTGAACCTTAAATGATTTACTGCAGGATACACAAAAGGTCAGCTTGCTTCTTATTGGCACCTTCATTTTCCCAAAATCTACTGAAATTAAAAAGCCATCTATATCTTAAAAGGCGTATTTATGAACCCTTAAGTGTAAGTAAGTCATAGTTGGAACAGTTCCCACCTCTGATATATGAAAGCTGTCGACAGCACTTTCTTCCACTATGATATGCCCATACAATATGTCGCACTTTACTATTTTGACACGGTTTGGAGATGTTTTTCTACAGTTACTGACAAGCTTATGCCATCACTCCTTTGGAAATTTAAGAGGTGGGGCAGGAGGGTGGGGGAGAGATGAAAAAAAACAATTCCACCCAACTTTATGGGAGATTATCGATCTGGCCCGTCTTCAGACCAGCAAAAAGAGCTGTCCTGGATTTTTTTTTTTTTTCGGTTGCATCCCAGTTTCGTAAATTATTCATTTGTACCAGGAGTCAATATCCTGTCTTTTCTCAGCTTTGTAAGTTAAGAAAACTTGTTCGGAATACTGTTCTGTATGATGATTAAAAAGGAAAAGGAGGAAAAAATCTTTTTCTTTTCTCTCTCTCTCTCTCTCTTTTATTGTTCCAGAAGGAGCTTAATTCCGTCGCTTCTGAGCTGTCTGCACGGCAGGAGGAGAGTGAACATTCTCATAAACATTTAATTGAACTCCGCCGGGAATTTAAGAAAAATGTACCTGAGGTACAGTATATTTGCTGTTACAGAATTAACTCAGTAGGAATGCAGATTTTTCTCTGTTCAAACTATATTTTGAAAACTGTAGACATAAGTGACTAACAAGAAAAGAAGCTAATTAGCCCCAAAGAAAAATTACAGCCCCCAACCTTTCGGGGTTTCTTGGTCCCGTGGTGCTCAGCGGCGCTGTCTAAAGTAAGGGCAGGATGCTTCTCCACTGAAGTCATTGTTTTTGAGGGCTCTATAAAACATCCATTTTCTCCCCACATTCATATAAGTCAAATGCTTGGCCTTGATGGCAAAAGCTATTTGTCTGGAGTTCTTGATTTTATTTTGCTTTTCCATTGGCGTCTGAGAGATGACAGCTACAGCCACCCGCTTTGTCCTTCCCTCCATCTCTGAAACCGCCTCCCACCCCCACATACATGCCTCGTTCTTCCCCTCCACCCCTTCCCTTACAGTCCCAGCCACCAGCTTTGTCTTTCCCAGCTGCCAGGAGGGTGGTCCAGATAATGACCAGCCCTAAACAATGTAAGGGCCCCATCAGGAGAAGGGGCGAGAAAGGACTTGTTTCTGTTCTTTACAGGGGAGAATGTGTGAATTCCTTTCCCTCCTCTCTCCGGCCCCCTGTTGCTTCTCAATTTTTTTTTTAGTGATAAAGTAAACACAGATAGGAAAAATAAAGCCTTCTGACTCCATGTAATGTTGGCAGCCGGGTGGCACCTCAGAGCCACTATGGGAAACGGAGGCCCTGGCCACCCCCAGAGCCGGCTATACTCCTCCCAGCAGGTTAGCTGGGCTGCCTGCCCACACCTGCTCAGGTGGCCTGGCTCTTGGAGGAGGCAAGCTCCTGCTATCAGACCTGGAGGTGCTGATTCCACTCTGCCTGCTGGAATCTTCTGGGGGTCTTGGTGCCATCTCGCTGATGAAGGAGGGGTCCCTGGAGGGATGGAGAAGATGCAGGCCCACCCAGGGGTTGGGCCACGTGGGCAAGAAATTTCACCATCTCTTACCTGTGAAATCCTCCTCACCCAAGTCATGAGTATCTTTGATTCTTCAAGGCAAGAGAGGGAAGTAGGATCTCGCTAGAACTTGGCCGGGGAGCAAGTCTGGCAGGAATCTAAGGTTTCCTAAGGTTAGGAAAGGTGTGCTTAGAGAAGGGGCAGGAATCTCAGATCTGTTTTCCATGTCGTGGCTTCAGAAAGGCCAAATACGATCCTTGGTTTGACTCCAGGAGCTAGGAATGGTAATACTGAGCGACTTTCCCTTCCCATTTAGAACGGAGAACAGCTTGGTCTTTCAATGGATTTTTCTGCCCAGAATGAGTACCAGAGGCTTTGCCTCTGTCTCTCCAGCCTCTGGGAAGCCGCAGAGATGAAAAGTAGCCTTCCATCTCATCCCCCGTCCCTGGGCCCAGGCAAGGAGGGAAATCCAGGCCAGGTTTTAAGCCTCGAGTTCAGCTTACATAATTTTAATACTGCATAATTATGCAATTATGTAATTAGGAGGAATAAGTTTCCATTCCTATTATAGTCGTGCCTCTGAAATTTTTCATTTTTGGAGCTCATCTCTCCTGATGGGGAGAGTCGTGCTAAGGCTTTCCTTAAGAACATCACCTGGCTGGTGGCCAGCTCACGGCCCGCTGGTGCCTTTGCTCGTCTCCCCCGAGGGCTTAAGCAGACAGTGCACTGGACCAGAGTCCTGCCAGCCCCTCCCTGTGGAGCCTCACGCACACTCAAATCCCCTAAACTCACTTGAGCGTGGGCTTCTGAAAGAAGCCTCTTTGGGGAATCTGTAGACCCACAGCAGGTTCCAGGCTTGCCACTCAGGACTTCGAGCAAGCCAGCCCCCCGTGGGGCCTCGGGCCCCCGTCTGTAAATTCAGGAGCCCGGAGAGTTGGTTCCCGAGTCCCTCCTGGCACTGACATATCCTGAACCTGAACCAGAGGTGCCCTGCCAAGTGTTTTATTGCTTCACAGGTTTTACAGTAAGTTGCCAGTGTTTAGCATCTCAGGAGATTTTACCCAATAACCTGGATTTCCAGCATCTTTGAGACTGCTCGGTAGATCTGGCCACACAGAGGCTCCATGCCCACGTGACAGTCACCACACAGAGCTGAGCAGCTGCCACCCCCATTAGGCTTGTGTTCCCTTCAGAAATTTGCCGCGGGACCTCCCAGCCTGCCTCCCTTGCGTCCACTTCCCCATCTGACGGCACTGCGGCTGACAACCTTTGACCTACGTTGTGTTTTCCATTGCTGTGGTTTCTTGCCATCAAATCCACTAGGCTCACGCGCACTCCCCATGTCCCTTCTAAAGATGCCCAGCACACGTCTGTGCATCCGCAGCCCTGAAAAGCCCTAGGGGACACGTCTGTCAGTGAGGAGGGGAGCCCAGGACCCAGAAGAGGGGTTTTTCCCCCAGGGCAGAAGCCACACAACCTTATTCCTGAGCTGAGCACAGGTATTCTTCTGCCCCTCTCTTTTCCTTCCTGCTTCTCTCTGCTGCCACCTCCTCCCCATGCTCTCAAGTGCCCCCAGCTCCTCCTCCCGGGGGGGGGGGGGTGTTTCTCGTGGGCCCCAGCTGGTGGCAGTAGGGCGAGTCACCAGTGGGGCTCACAGGGAACTGGAGCATTTAGGGTTGGGATCTTGGGACACTTGATTTTAAAACCCTCTCTCTTGCACACTGGGGAGAACTTCTGGGAGTTTACCAGGGGAGCCCTTGAGACTTGGAACCTCAGGGTCACTTGTGCAAAGCAGGAAATTAGGTTCTGGAAATAGGAGGCTCCCTTCCAAAGGCAGCCCATCGTCATAGAGGTCATCAGACCTTTACGGAGCCCTTCCTCTGAGCTGGGTGCCGTGAGGGGTGACCCAGCCAAGGTGCCAGAAGCCCGTGCTCTGCTGAGGAAGGAAAGGCAAATACGGTGTGATGTGGCTGACATGCTGGGTGGGGAAGCAGAGAGGGCGACCCGACGGAGACAGCCCCTGAGCCACACTGAAGGAAGGGACAGAAGGTTTTCATGAAGGGACTTTGGTGGCATAACCCTGGGTGTGGAGAATTGGGGTCACCTCCCCAGTCCCCACTCCAAAGCATACCCACAGTAGACCGCCAGTCATACAGGCCCTTCGCATCAAAGAGGATTCCATGACCAAATCCACTGGAGAAATGCGGCTTCCTCTGTCCCTCTGCCAGAAGTTCCCGTGTGCATTACAGCACAGGCTCCCAAAGTCCTGCAGGGAAGAGACTTGGTGTCGGACTTGATATGTCCCCCTGTGTGTGTGTGTCCCTGTGTAGGTGTGTATAAGAGGAACCCTTCAAGGTGCCACTGAGTGCAGGGTCCACGGGACACGTTTGGGGAATGCTGACCCAGGGGGCGACAGTGAGCTGCAGTCAGGGGCCAGGGTTGTCCCACCTGGCACTGTGGTGAACTCTTCACTGATCTCTTTTTCAGGAAATCAGAGAGATGGTGGCTCCTGTATTAAAAAGCTTCCAAGCTGAGGTAAGACTCAAGGCTCCTGGCATGTCCCAAACCCAGTTCTGTCTCCTGTCCCACCTGGAGTTGCCAGAGGAGGCCAGCAGCCTCTGGAAGCTTGGGAGGAACTTCTCTACCCCATTCCCTCTAAGTCAGACAGTAGTGTTGTGATAAGTATGGGCTCTCTGTTGGGTTCATTGGGATTCCTGTGTCCAAGCCCAGGAAATCCCCCTCTTCCTAGATGTTGCCCAGCCTTGCACCAGCTCTGCTAGGTACGATATCCGTGGCCATGAACAAGCCACCTCACTGTCCAGGCCAGTTTCTCATTTTTGGAGGCTTGTACTTGCTAACCTTTGCTCTCCCCCGGCATTCTGCTCAGCTTTGCTGCTCGAAGAAGGCAGCCTTGCAGATAAGCCCCAACACTTACCTGCCTGTTCTGAAACCCTCTCCCGACCACCAGCCCACCGCTGAGCACACAGTCGGCGTTGTTCCCCTTCTCTCCGTCCCCCCTGCCGGGCCCCACTTCATTTGGCGACAGCTGAGCTGTCCTCAGCCAGTTTCTCCTGCCTGCCTGGAGCCCTGAGATGGGGCGGGACCTCCCCCACTTCTCTTGGTTTGACTTTGCGGCCAAGGCTCTGACAGTGCCCACTTGTCTGACTGGCGCAGGAGGCAGGCTAGGAAAACAGTGAAATTGCACTGAGCAGGAGGGGCCGTTTCTCACGTGCCCCCCCTCACGGACTCGTCTCCGTCTTCCCCGGGATGCAGGCAGGGCCCCTGAAGGACTGGTCCTTCTCAGCGCCCGCCAGCAGAGATGCGTTTTAAGTCTGTTGTCCGCCAAGCGCCACATTACCTTAGATCCGTCTCTTTGGAACTGCATACGCGTATAAGGCAATATTAAAGTAAACAGTAACTGGATTTACACAAATGTCGCTGATTTCCATATTTTTCATCCCTTCGTTTTATTACTGAGTTGACTGATATGCTTATTTATTTATAGGGCCATTCAGTATTGATTCATTTGGTTGTGAGGTGCCTGAGCTGGAAGGGAGTGGGGAAAAAGAAAAACAGAAGACTAATAATGTTGGGAATGTGTTGTCATGGCTTTGTGTTTTTGTAAAAAAGCGGTCCCCATCTGCCAGCTCCTGGTCCCATGAGGGCCACTCAGCACACAAGCCCTCTCAGGCAGCTGATCCCTCTGCTCAGCCCGGAGGCAGGCATTGAGTTTTTTGTACAGAGCATGACTTTTTCAGTTGTTCCATCATGCGGCTGGGTGTGGTGGAGCTTCTCTTAGGCACTTAGAGCCTCGGTTTCCCTGTTAGATGGGCATACAGACACTATCGATTTTTTCATGTTGTTTTGAGAATGAACTGAGATATAATGCAGGGGAAGGGTTTCGTGTAATGCCTGGCACGAAGAGCACAGACTCCAGGGTCAACCTGGGTTCGAATCCTGCCTCTGCCAGTTACTAGCTGTTTGGTCTTATGCAACTTACTTGACCTCTCTGTGCCGGTTTCAAAATCTGTAAAATAAGATGATAATCATACCTACTTCATACGGTTGTGATTGAGGAAGAACTAAGTTAATGTCCATGTGGTGCTTAGAAAATTGCCTTGAGTATTAGAAGTCTTGGTTGTTTACTATCCCTATTACCAATGACCTCCAACATTCGCTTCTTTAGTCTTCATTATATCAGGGTTGGATTCTGCCTCTTTCTTAGGTGCTTAAGGCTTTTTATCCAAAAGAAGGAGCCTTTCTGTCCCTGTAGAAAAGAGAGATGACTTGTGTCATTTTTTCCCTAAAAGAAAGAGTTAAACTTTAGGTTTGATTGATGATCCAGGGAAGACCCGTGTTCAGGGTGGTGGGAAGCAAAGGCAGATAGGACGTAGGTCCGGCTTCCGTCTCAGCCCTGCTGCTTACAGTGGCTGTGTGGCCTGGGGGACGTTTCTTAACCTCTCTGGGCTACATCTGGCTTTCTCCAGCAAACGTGGCTGACAGGAAGGATTTAAAGAACTAAGTCGAGGCAGCTGACAGGGTGTCTGGCACACAGCTGATAGTCAGTGGTGGGGGAGAGAAACTCTTAGTGGGGCCAAAAGGAGAGACAAAGCTGAATTCTCATTTCCAAACCTATTTGGCTTCTTGAATAGACACTGTTGTAATAGCTGGGGATCTTCAAAGAACTTCATTAATTTTCTTAAGATGGCTTTCCATTGTCCCTTTAATGTACCAAAAAGACTACATTTGTCTGGAGTTTGATTCCTGAAACCCCTGCTTTCCTCGTGATCCAACCCATTGCAGCAGCCTCGCCGCCCCCCCCCCACACACACACCTCAGGGGAGACACGCCAGCACAGAAAGGTGCTGTTCATGAAAAGCATCCTCTTCACCCAGAACAAACTGCGCGCACGCAGCCCGTTTATAATCCGAATTTTCATTTTAATTTTTTTAATGAGGGTTCATCCTTTATGCCACTTCCCTCTCACGATCTACCAGGCCCTCGGCTCAGAGCTGAGGATTCCCCAGTGCACATTAATCACCGCCCAGGGATATTCCCCAAGGCAACCCATTCCCTAGTCCCAGAAACTAGCCCATAAAACGCCACAGGGCATTCCTTCTTCCCCAGAGCGGGCCTCTTGTTGAAAATGGAAAGTGTTCAAGTTCATCCCTCAATTTCACTCTCCCCACCATGGCGCACACAGAATCTGGGCATCCCTTTTATCTTTTCATGCTGTACATGTGAGTGTGGGCCTTGTATTTACTTTTTTTTTTTTAGTCTGTGTGTATGCTGGTGGGAAGGGGGCGGAGAGGAAGTGAATTTGCCCTGCTGTGAATCAAGGAAGCTTTTCCTCTCCGCCTTGATTGCTCACAGGCCAGCCTTGATTCCCCTGCTCAAGGAAACAAAGACAGCCAAAGAAGGTGGCTTAATGGAGACAGCTTGAAATGGCCAAAGTCTGAATATCCTTGCTCACAGAGAAAAGAGCAAGACGAAAGCCCCGCTAATTACAAAAGTTGCTTTATGAAAGATAATTCAAAGCAATAATTTAGCAAACATAATCAAGTCGCACAGATGGGGTTGTTGATGGATGGATTGCAACATGCAATTAGCAGTTCTCGCAGTTACATATCATTAACCCTCCGAGCGCAAAAATTATTTTCTCATTATTAGTTGAAAAGGTAAAATTAAGCTGACTAGACAGTAAAGGAACAAACTACAATTAATTACCTTCATTTATTACAGTCATTATTTTAAACTTATTTTTACTTGGAGAGAGAGATGAAAACATCTAAATTAAAAGTTTTGTTATGCTAAATCAGAGGTGAAACTTTTCAGAGGAGTGTGTGCAGGGGCACAGCCCGGAAGTTGGCAGGGCCACCGCTGGGGGAGTTTTTTCTCTGTTTTCCTCCCCTTGCACCGTGACAGCCCGTGTGGCCCCATGACAGCAAGCCCTTTGGGTTGAGTTGAAACAGACACACTCACCTGTTCCTGATCCAAACACAGCAGTTTGCCAACCAAGGAGGCTTTATGTCTCTGAGCCACTGTCTCCCCATCTGTAAATTGTGACAGCTCATGGGTTACAGGAGCTTCAGTGAAACTTCTCTTTCAAGTGGCCGATGAGTCATTTGTTCTCATCGTGGTGGGTGTGTCTGGTAGCCTGGGCTGAGCTATTCTCTCCGTGCCCTCTCCGGGTCAGAGGGAGTTCTTGTGGTGTGACCACCATCTGGGAGCTTCTACAGAAGGCCAAGACACTGCTTACCAAGAGATGTATTCATCATCAGTTGAGTCCATGCAATCATTTAGTCACTCACCAAACATTTATGGAGACCCTCCTGCATACCAGGTGGAGTTCTAGATGCTGGGCCTAGTGAACGTCACAACCTGTTGCCAACTCGACCCATCTTCATGTGGGGCGAGGTCAAGCTTTTGTGCCCTCCCAGAAGGGCCGCCCTTCTGCTTGGCACTTTGCAGGTCTTCTCAACAAATACTCATGGGACACCTACCATGTGCCAGG
This sequence comes from Phyllostomus discolor, assembly GCF_004126475.2. Classification (NCBI taxonomy): domain Eukaryota; kingdom Metazoa; phylum Chordata; class Mammalia; order Chiroptera; family Phyllostomidae; genus Phyllostomus; species Phyllostomus discolor. The sequence continues at coordinate 45,701,105 of NC_040915.2, forward strand.
CTCAAGTGAGAGCTGTGGAAGGTCCACAGATGATGCGACACCATCCCCGCCCTCTAAAAGTGTCCCTGGGGTTCAGTCCCTGTGACTGAAACGACTTCTAGGAATCACATCAAGAGCCTGTTGGTTTCCTACCAGAAGTTCCGATTGCTTGCTGAGCTTCATGTGCACACCTGTCCCCAAGACAGATGCACAACTGCTCCGGTCCACGCACATCTGCATTACATCATGGTCCTCTGCCATCGAGAGATGGAGCCTGTGTCTCCATACTTTGAATCTGGGCTTGTGTCCACTCCAACCAATAGAATGGTGGAAGTGACCCTGTGCCAGTACCGGAGGCCTTAGCTGGCCTGGCAGCTCTGCATCGTGCCTCTTCCAGCACAGCCTTCCATAAGAAGTGTGACCACCCTGCCACCCCCCTGCTGTGAGCAGCCCACCCACGGGGAGAGGCCCTGGTGGGTGAGAGAGGAGCACCCAGGAGGCAGACACAAGTCAAGGAACCATGCTGACCACGAAACCCAGCTGAGCCCCCAGGTCGCTGCAACCCAGTGAACCCAAAGGCAGGTCAGACGAACTTGTTTGGAGCCACTGCGCTCTAGGTAGTTACTTGCAGCGGTACATCACCAGGACACCCACCTTCTCAGCACACAGCTTCTTTCTTCTCCTTCCCACTTCTCCTTACTCTCGTCTCCCTCTCTCCTCTCCCTTCCTTTTCGCTTCTACCTTCCTCTCCCTTCTCTTCTTTGCTCCCAGCCCCTCTCCCTTAGCCTTGAGGCACATTTTAGCCTTCTCCAAACCTTTTCCCCCAGCGCCGAGTTCTTAGTCCTCCGTCTCTGTGCAGAGTGCAGCCTTCTCCCCTCCTCGTTCCCGGGGGAGAGTGACAGGTGCCCCTACAGCAGAAGCCAGTGCCCACACGTACAGCGTCCACAGCTTCAGGCCTGGCATTGCCCTCCTGGGCCCAGGAGGGTGTGTCAGCTGTTTGGAGGCTTTTGTCTCTCCCCCTTTGCATTCTGTCTGGTGGGAGCAGGCGCATCTCTGAGACAAGCTCCCATGGCTACAGTGGGTGGGGGGCAGACTCAGTACAAGTTCTGTTTGTGGGGAGGAACTGGGTGTGCGCTGAGACTCGGGGTGATCAGAGTGGGCATGAGAATTCAGGCGCGGGGGGCGGTGTTGGATGGAGAAAGCCCTTGGGGCAGGAATCTAAGGCCCTGCTCAGTGTCCAGCCCCTCCCACCTGCCCCCCTCAGCCAGCAGAGGGCCCAGCTCATCCACCTCTGCGTATTCGCACTCCCTGTTCTCTCTGCCTGGAATGCTCTCTTTGCCCTCCCTGTCCCCTTGCCTAAGTAACTCTACTCGGGGAGTGGGAAAGCCCTCCCTGACCCCCCTAAGCCTCTGGCCAGGCTTAGAACCTCCCACCATGGCACTTGGTATTAGTCATCCTTATGCATCTGTCTGAAGGTTTGGGGCACCAGGTCTTTCAGGGCCTTGGGGCCCCGTTAAGTGCCCTGGCTGTGACTCTGAGTGGGGTGGGAGCCATGGGAGACCTTAGAGTGGAGGAGGGACCCACTCTGAATGAGGTCTTAACAGACTCCCTCTGCTGCTAGTCCGATGGCATGGGGAGGGGTCCGACTTCTCGGAAATGACGGAGGGGAGGAGGCTGTACCCCTCCTACCTCCCACTCGAGCCCCCACGCCCCCACTGGAGCCTCTTCCCATGGCCCACATTCACTACCCAAGGCCTGAAGTCATCAGTGGTCTTCCCCCCACCATCTGTCCCAGCCCGGGACACCGAGACCCCTGCTTTCCCTCCTAGGCGGTTGTGGGTGGGGAAGGGGATCCGAACCCAGGACAAGGTCCCAAGGGGTCAGGTCATGTCCTGCAGTGAGCTGCCTGAGAAAGGCATGGAGGGTGTCCGTGCAGCCCAGGTTACCTGATATGGGCACGTCCCTCCCTGCCTGGGCCCTGGGTCCCCTCTTGTTCCGCATCTGCCTGCAGGACTCCTACAGTTTAATTACAGGCTCCTTCCTTCCTTCCTTCCTTCCTTCCTTCCTTCCTTCCTTCCTACCTTCCTTCCTTCCTTCCTTCCTTCCTTCCTTCCTTCCTTCCTTCATTATTTGCTCTTCAATGTCATAATTTTCTTGCTCCCCAGACTACTCTTCTCTGTTGCTTCCAGCACTGGCGCGACCATTCCTTTGTATGTGGGGCCCCCTTGGGGCCACAATAGGTGTTCGACATGTGCATTCCTGAGAAGTGGCCTCGCTGGCCAGTGGGACCCAACGGGGAGGACAAGTGGTCGGGGCAGACATGGGTCTGAAGCCAGATTGGCAGCCTTGCGTCCTAGCTCATCCACTTCCCAGCTGTGTGATCCTGTGCAAGTCACTTAACTTCTCTGGGTCCGTTTCCTTGGTTTCCCCTCTCCATTTTTGTGAGGTTCAATTCATATCCGACATTATATTAGTTTCAGGTATACAACATAATTCAGTAACTACACATTGCAAAATGACCAGCACAGTAAGTCTAGTTAACACCTTGGCAACTTTTAATTGCAGATAATAGGGCCTACCTCGTAGGGTTGATGTGAGAGTTAAATGAGTAGATACTGGAAAACCCCAAGAACAGAGCCCAGCGTGCAGTGGACACTCCTTGAACTTCAGGCGGCATTCCTAGCAGACGAGCTGAGACTTGCCTCATCACGTTCATTCCAAGAGCCCCATGAGGAGGCTTCTGCTCTCATCCTTTTCTCCCCTGAGGTAACTGAGGCTTAGCACCCTGCACGTGGTGGTGAGTGGGAACTCAGGCTGGGCCACCAACCAGCAACATTTAGGGAGCATTTAGTGATGCCTCTTGCGCACCACCACCTCTCAGCAACACGACGAGGGAGGTGCTGCTGGTATCTTTTACAGGTGAGAAACTAGGGCCAGAGAGGGCAAGTGGCTTGCTTAAGCTCACGTAGCTCTTCAGCAGAGGAGATGGTGGAAGAACGTCATCTTAGAGGGCTAATTGGGGTCCCTGGAGGGACCTGGGGGTGCAGGAGTAGTGCAGGAGTAGCTGAAAATTTAGATTCTAGATCGAGGGCCTAAACAGGACACTTGCCGGTGGTTAGGACTGGGGATGGCCTCATCGTTCAGCCAGACCCCTGCCTTTCAGCTGTGTCTTTGCTGAGCTTTTACGGGTGGAATCTTCCAGGAAGGCCCAACGCATACAGGGAACTGGGATTCGAACCCTGGTCTGTGCACCCAGCCCAGGACTTGGCGTATAGTAAGTGCTCGGTAAACAGGGTGTCATTTGCAGCTTAAGTCAGAGGCAGCAAGAAGGACTTCTGTCCCTCCTTACTGCCTCCAGCCAGCCCCTGCACACTCACGCTCCCGACACCTCCTCTTTGATGACTTAATAATGTTGATGGCGCGAGTCGTCTTGGCTCCCCTAACTGAGTCTTGCCCCTCCGGCTTCATCTCGCTCAGCTTGAGGTAAAACTTATAATGAGCCGAACATCCTTCTGAATTTCATATTAAGAACCCACCAAAGCATCATTGAACCTGTCATGCCATATTACAACCAAATTAAGAACCAGCAGTGATCCTCTTTCGTTCGGTATCACATGCCTTATAAAGTAAATTATTAATGCTTTCCCCCCCAGTTAAGCAGTTATTTGCAGTTGTTCCGGGTATTTCTCATTAGAAATAACATCATCTAAAGAATGATATTGATTGATTTTTTTAATCTTGGAATCATGGACGTGAAGCACATATTTATGTGACATTCCCTTTAACTAGAATTCTCATGCTTTATTTTTATATTATTGATCTTTTTGACACGAATTGCTTTTTGGCCTTGTGCGCACGTTGTAAGCTTTCCGCCTGCAGAGGAATGGGCTGAGCTGGGAAGAATGATCGTTCCAGCGGCGTGGCGGTAACATTCCCGCACATTTAACAACAATTAGTCTATGCTGACGCCACAGTCGGCTTTCGTGTATGAAAATTTACAAGCCTTTTAATGGACTGCATTATGGAAGGCCAAGCGGGGCTACGCAGTGGGGAGATGAGGCCACAGGGAGCACATCTATCTCTTGCCACCGTCGACCAAGTGTCTCTTAGCACTCACGTCTGCCTGGGTGGGGGGGATGGCAAAAGCAAAGCTAGTGCAGCAGCCACGCCAGTGTTGTGGGGTGTATGGCCATTCATGCAGTTGTTCATGCATTTGTTAATTCATAGTTGTTTGCTGAGTACCAGCTATGTGCCAGGCATGGTACCTGGTGCCAGGCTAAGGTGGTAAACATTACTGTTTAGTCATGTGTTTCAGAAATAGTTGAGCACCTACTGTGTGCAGACCTGTGCAGGGCCCTGGGGATACAGCAGGGAACAGGACAAACATGGCCCTGTCCCTGGGGAGCTCACAGTACAGCGAGAGACAGGCACTCAGATTTGAAAGGCACTATGTGCAGTGGTTAGGAGCACAGTCTGAAGCCAGACTGCCTGGGTTCAAATCCCAGCTTTGCTACTGAGGCAAGTTATTATTCTCTGTGTGCCTTGGTTTCTTGAGGTGTAAAATGGAACTCATAGTAGCCCCTGCCTTATAAGGTGAATATGAGGATTAAGTGAGGTAATAGAGGTAAGTGCTTAAAACAATGTCTGGCACAAAGGTAGATCAGTGTCAGGGGCTACGATTATTCTGATTATTGTGAGTGTGATTGTGAAGTCATCCTACTGTACAGTAACTAATTACGGATGCGCTGAATACTTCCGAGGCAAGATGCAATTGTACACAGAAAGGCCTCATTCTTTCCTTCCCCTTGAGCTAACTTAGACTGCATGGCCTCCTCAGGTCCTTGCCAAGGCGGGGACCCTGAAGTGCCATCCCCAAACTCAGATACTAGAGAAGGAACCTTCCTGGATGTGGGTGTCCTGGGTGAGGCAGGCCCTGCAAGAGGCCCTCTGTCATCCAGGATCATGGCCAAGCTCTCCCCATGCCCTGAGTGGCGTGAATGAGGCCCAGAGGGAGTGAGAAACGCACCTAGGGTCACACAGTCAGGAGAGGGAAGGGCCCCGATACTATTTCGGGTTCATGTAATCCCTAGACCCACGTCAGGCAGCCGGTGAAGGCAAAGGAGCAGGATTTGGAGTCTCAGAAAGCCAGGTCCAAGCCCCACCACACTCCCCAGTGACCTAGGCAAGTCACCTCACCTCCAGCCTCAGTCTCCTAGCCTGTAAAATGGGTTCTTGTAATACCCACCTTGTTTATCCCAGGGACATGGGAGTGGGAAGTCCACAGGATCACCCAGGTGAAAGGAATTTGCAAACTAAAGTGGACCCCAGAGGTGAGTTCCAAAGTGTGGTCCGTGGGCCAGCAGCATCTACATCACAGTTGACTAGAAATGCCCTCTTGCCCCGCAGGTCTCCTGAGTCCGAATCTGCAGTTTGACAAGGCCCACCAGCGATTGGGTGATTTGTGGGCGTGTTATGGCTTGAGACTAACTTAGACTAGCCCACTGGCTTTCAACCCTGGCTGCCCAGTGGGATCTCCTGAGGGCTTTTAAAAATACTGAGACCTGGTCCCACCCCACAGTGTCTGACACTCTTAGTCTGGTGTGAGGCTTGGGCATCAGGATTTTAAAAGCTTCTGCTGGTGTTTCTAATCCAGGGGTGTCAAACTCCTTTTCACCAGAGGCCACATCAGCCTCGAGGTTGCCTTCAAAGGGCCAAATGTAATTTTAGGACTGTATAAATGTGACTACTCCTTAACAGTTAAGCGAGAGCTCAGCACTGCTACCGGGTAGAAACAAGATGCCGGGCCGGATAAAACAAGGTTCAGCCCATGGGCCTTGTGTTTGCCACTTGTCCTAATCAGTAAGCCCCTCTGCCCTAGAAGCTCACTGTCTGATAGGGGAGGAGACGGACACCTGGCATCAACGAGTGGTGCTGGTAAATGCTGAACCCCTGGCTGGGGGAGGGGTGCTGATTTGCAGCATCTGCCGATTGTCGTGGTATAAAGGCTCCCACCGTGGCCATTTCAAGCGGCCCACGTGGAGTCGGGAAGAAATGTGCAGTAGTAGCGTCTGTAGCATTTCCACCACACAGGCAGACGGTAGCTGTACATATCCTCAAAGCAAAGGGAAGAGTAAGATATAGTCGGGTAATTAGGAAGTGATGGAAGAGTAAAATACAATCAGATAATTAGGAAGTGATAGGTACTAATTTTCCCTTTTTTTTAATTTTTTTTGTGGAAAAATGCACACAACATAAAGTTTACCATGTTAGCCATTGTTAAGTGCACAGTGGTGTGGCATTAGGCCCATTCACCTCGTCGCGAAGTAACACCTCTGCCCGTCTCCAGAGCTGCTCTCGTCGCACCAGACTGAAGCTGTGCCCGTCCTGTCGGACACAGACTCCCCACCCTGCAGCCGCCGCTCCGCCTCCTGCCTCCTCTTGTGCCTCCGCTGAGTCCTCCACAGAAGCGGAGCCGCACCACAGTTGTCTTCCTGTGACGGGCTAATTTCACTCAGCACAACGTCCTCAAGGTTTATCCATGTTGTAGAACCATTATTTTTAATACAATTTATTTATCATAATTACAGGTTTATAGGAGGTAATTTTTAATAATGACTACATTTAACAACCAGCTTGCAAAATTCCTGAAAATCTTAACAATCAGCTTTTGCAAGCTTCTGCAGACCCAGCCCCAGCATACCACTGGAAGTCATTCTGAGCCTTAAGAACAGAGATACAAATGTCAGGCTTTAGGGCAGGAATCGGCAAACTATGGCCCTCGGGCCAAAGCAGAGTTTTATTGGAAGGCAGCCATGCCCATTCACTTACACGTCGCCTGTGGCTGCTTTCCCACCACAATGCGAAGTTGGGAAGTCGCAGCAGAACCTGTATGGCCTGCAAAGCCAAAAGTATTTATTATCTGGCCTTTCACAGGAAAAGCTTGACACTCCTGCTTCTGGGTGTATAGGGAATGGGACAGAGAATCGACACAGTCATTCATTTACCAGTGAGCATTTACAGAGCGCCTTCTGCGTGCCAGACACCGTTCTAGGCGCAGGAGCAAACGAGGCGAAGTCCATTCCCTCCCTGAGCTGACCTTCCCTCAGAGCTGACCTTCTGAGGGAAGACAGATGTCATTCAGATACGCAAACAAGTAAATACATGATTACCATCTACAGCAGGGGCTGTGACAGGGAGCCCCATGGGGCTAGGAGACCATCCTGGGATGTCAGGGAGGGCTTCCAGGAGGAAATGACCTGTGAACCGAAGCAAGAGTAGGAACCTTCCAGCCACGGGAAGGGCAGAATTGCTTGCCAGGGAATTGCATGCAAGTGCCCCGAGGCAGGAGAGAAGGTGGGCATTGCAAGAGCTGAAAACCAAGGAGAGGTGGCTAGAATCCCTAGATCTTCACCCGTGCCGGCCTCTAGCCCCCCCAGACCCACCTGCCAACACAGAATCGCCTTGTGCCGGGCCTACCCTGCCACGCCACTGCCTCCCCACCCTCAAAGACCACCTCTGAAACCCCCTCCGCCCCTCCTCCTTCCTCGCCCTGGAGCTCACACTGCCACAGACAAAGGTCTCTTACTTACTTCCTCCCTGGGATTCATGAACTCCAGCCCTGTCATAAAATTCCCAGCACAAACACAAAATACCGTTTAATTAAAATACATAAAACTAAGCCCTGGCTGGCGTAGCTCAGTGGATTGAGCGCGGGCTGGGAACCAAAGTGTCCCAGGTTCGATTCCCAGCCAGGGTACATTCCTGGGTTGCAGGCCATAACCCCCAGCAACCGCACATTGGTGTTTCTCTCTCTCTCTCTCTCTCTCTCTCTCCCCCTCTCCCTCTCCCTCCCTTCCCTCCCTAAAAATAAAATAAATAAAATCTTTAAAAAAAAGTTTAAAAAAAAAACATAAAACTAGATATTCGTAGGGACAAGTAATGATTAAAATCAGCCAGGTCCTATGTCCTAGAGCTAAGCAGAGGCCCTGCCCTGAGACCCCTGCCCCGGAGCAGGCCGTGGGGCTAGGGGACAGGTGTGGGTTTCTGTGTCCTGAGCCGCGTTCAGGGAAGGAGGAAACCGGGACTCGGAGAGGGCGAGACATCCAGATCCCACAGCTAGGAAGTGGAAGAGCTGGGATTCCAACCTGCGTGTGTGTGCAGTGGTCCCAGCGGCTCATTCCTGCAACAGCACCGAACACAAGTGGGTTTACTTCTCACTCATCACAGTCCGAGCTGGTTGATGAGGGGGGAGGGGGGCTGCAGGGTCACACAGTCATGCAGGGATCCAGGCTGCTTCCATCTTCGGCCTCTGCTCTTCCCTCTGGCCCAGAGTCCCCTTCATTTACTCAGTATGTGAGGAGAGAGGAAAAAATCGTGGATCTCATGGGAGGCTCCCAAAGGCCAGACCTGGAGATTGGCCACAACATTTCTGCCCACATTCCCTCGGCCAGAACTCAGTTATGAGGCTGTGTCCAATTTCAAGGGAGGCTGGGAATATAGCCTAATCTTGTGTGCCCAAAAAGGGAACGATAACCGGGGTTGTGTGAGCCCAGAACCTGCCTGCTGTGCTGCGGATTCCCCGATGGGTGGAGCACCCACCTCTTCAGCTATTGGTGATGGCACTGGAACACAGACCCTTTAGCCAGTAGGGTTGGCACATGTTGGACAGGTGACCGGGAGATGAAATTCAAGGGGCCTGCCAAGTCCAGAGGGCAGCAGAGCCAGAGCAAGGAAGGATTTCGACAATTTGGCAGGTTTTATAAAGCTCCTACTGTGTGTCCTGCTCTGTGCTGAACTGGCTAAGAGAAGAAATTAGCTCTGCCCAACAGAGAGGCCAAGCCACCCATTGGAAGCCCACATACCCACTAAGAAAAAGGCAAGAAAATCAGGGGAGACTTCCTGGTGGAGGTGAGGTCCCAGCTCAGGTGAGGAAGCCTTGGGCAGGAGGGAACACAGAGAGTGATACGTGGTGGTAAGAGTACAGGCTTGGGTGTCAGGCAGACCTGGATTCGAGCTCCAGTTTGATCAATAGCCCAGTGATCTTGGACGAGTCACTTCCCCTCTTTCTGACCCCGTTTCCTCATCAATAAAATGGTACAGGGTTTCCCTTATCCTTGCTGCACAGAGCGAGGATAAAAGGAGATAGTAGTGTGTGGAGTGCTCGGCCCAAAGCACAGCACATGGAAAGCTTAAATGAAGACTGTCTTTCATTGGTGGTTTTGTGAGTTGTGTCACTGACCCTACCTGGAGCTGTGACATGTGGGCGTTGGGGAGAGGACAAGGCCGGGGAACACGTTTGGGCAGGACAGAGGGCCCCTGAATACCAAGGTAAGTCTGAGATTTGTCTCATGGACAGAGGAGGTGCCACAAGTCTTTTTATACGTGAGCACCGCATGATCAGAAGCCTGTTCTAGAGAGACCCCTCTGGAGCTGTGGGGGTTGGAAGGGGGCTGACTCGGGAGTCAGGATTTGGAGCACTTGAGGTATGCATCGGTGAGGATGCCCCGGCCTGAGTACGCAGTGGCAAAGAGAGGGAGCTTTGTAGGCCATTGTGTTCCCAGGGCGCTCACGGTGCCTGACACGCAATAGGTGCTGAATAAATATTTATTAACTGGATGTTGACATGGTGATCCTGGCAAACATTGCTCTGGCTCTTGCTGTGTTCCAGGCAGCATTCTAAATACTCTGCAGACACCAGCTCATTAATCCCCGTGACCAGCCTATAAGGTAAATGCTGTCACTATCAGCATTATAGATGAGAGGAATGAGGCACAGAGAGGTTAAGTAACTTGCCCGAGGTCACACAGCTAGTAAGTTGCAGAGACGAGATTTAAACCTAGTCAGCCTGGCTCCAGAGTCCTTGCCCTTAATCATTATTTATTAAGTGCCTTGGATTTCATAGAAATGTGACAGGAGTCCCACTCGCTTCCAGAGAGGTGACTCTGTTTATAGGTGCAGATGCTCAGGTGTGGCATTGCTTAAACACGGAACAAGGTCCAGCCAGTTGGTGGTGGAACATCTCTCTGTGCTCCAGGCTTTCGTGCTTACTGCTACACCCTGTGTCCACGGGGTAGGGACACTTTGACGATATGACCAGTCAATTATAATAACACTTTTCTTGTGGAATATTTAAAAGAAAAAAAAAGGTTGGCTTGGTAAGGTATAATCATGGCTCAGAGGCCAACCTGACATTAGTTATTAATTAGGCCATTATGCATTCCACAGTGATAATTGCTTTGCTGCAAAGTCACCAAGCATGAAACGGACCCCGCGCAGAAACGCCATCTATCAATCTGAGAAGTCGCAGCCCTGTTGTGTTCGCTCACCTTGAGTCGGGTGTAAGCCGGAGTGGGGAACAGACGAAATTAATGATACATCGATAGGCGATAGCAGGGAGCACCCTTCCCTGTCGCACCCTGGAGCGATCACGTGCCTGGGCGCAGGGACAGCGTCAAAGCCAAGTTTATCAGCAAAAATGGCCATTTCTCCACTCTCCTAGCCAGTGGAAGTCTGTTCATCTTCTTTCCTGCCCCCCCATCTTGTTATTTAGGGGGAGGAAAAAACTATCTCTCTGCCATCTGTTTGCCTTGCCTGTTGCTTTTTGCAAAGAGTGGGTAGGGGAACGGCAACTGCCTGGCTGCCTGGGCTGTCGGGAGCAATGCAGCACCCCCGCCCGCGTTCCCTCTCCAGCCGGGCTCTGTCTTCAGCCTTGGTGGGGGAGAAAGGAGACCCCAACCCCACCATTACCTCCAGCTGGGAGGGGTCAGTGCCAAGGGCAGCTGGAGGTTCATCTGAATAAAAATTCTTAGGTGCAAGAAACAAAAATCCACCCAAGTTAGCCTACACAAGAATGTATTGTAATATCGGCCCCCAGGTTTACGCCATAGGCATTGAAGCTGACACTCCGCCTGATCAAAGCCAGCCAATCTCAAATTCAGACTCCTGGGATAATGACTATACCAGGGGCCGACACTGGCCTCGAGATAAGCCAGGATATACTCGTTGGCCCAGGAATTTGAACTTAGGACTGGTTGAGGAAGCACTGAGAAAACCTGCCTAGAAAGAGGGCAGAATGAGGACCTCTCCCCTGGTGGCGGGAGACGCCTCCTTGCATCTGAGCTGTTCTGGTTCCTTGTCCACCCTCCAGAAAGACGAGCTGCACTTTTTTGGCGTCTCGTGCAGTCTCGGGAGTGTGCTGTGCTCATGAGTTTGGGTTCAAATCCCACCTCCACCACTAGCTTTGCAACCTTGGGCAGATCGCCCTACCTCTAGCTGAGACTTTCCTGATTGCATCCCTGTGGCTTGGCTTACTTGTTCCTCTGTCCCTTGTATTTACTATGCACTGGCAGTTGGGCCCAGAGGTTTGATCACATTCAGGCTGTTTCCGACAGGCCTCTTACTAGGTGGTGCTGGGCACTTGCATCACAAGGTGCATAATGTACCTCCCAGTTAATTCCAGGATGGGGCCGGACCAGCTGGAAGCAGGGACCAGCCTGATTAGTGAGAAGCCAGGTACGGCAGCTGGGGAACACCTAACCCCCCTCGCCCAGCACGTCAGGAAGCCTCCGCCAGCGTCCTCTGATAGTTAACATTCATCATTAATAACGGAAGCAGAAACCAAGAGATTTCATAGCTGTGCGAGGTAATTAAATTACTTACATGAATCTACTCACGCTTGATGATTCCCACATTTCTCACCAAACATATGCCTTTCCCTCCTGTGCTGCCATCCTGGGCTCTCCTCTGGGAGAGTGGGGGTTGTGGGGGCCTCGCGAGGGCTGCCTGTCTCTGAGAAAGAGCAAAGAAGACGGGGGCCCCCTCCCAAGGCCCCTCCCCTGACAAATGGAAGTGCCTTCTCCCAGCAGAGGATACGGGATGCGGCGGCATTTCCATCTCCAGCCTAAGGCGAGCTGGTTTTGATCTTTTTTCCCTATAAATCGTATTTCCAAGTTTTGTTGTATGGAGTGGCGGGAGAGGAAGAGGGGAACCAAAAAAATGCTTTCATTAAATTGTTGCTGTTCATACTCCTGGCAAAGAGAGAATAAGAAAAAAGAAGGGAACACTTGAACTAAAAGGTTTGCTGACATTTTGTGTCACGTGCTAAGAGATGGGGTCGGGACAGAGGGAAAGCAGCTGGCTCTCCACCCACCACCCGGGATGCCTTCTGTTAGTGTCCAGGCACCTGCTGGGGTTCCCAGAAGTAGGGGGAAAAGTTGGGGCCAGAGCGGCATTTCATACCCCAAAGCAGGGGTACAAGCTTAGTTGCTCACAGGGGCCCCGCGGGTTAGCTGCAGGAGCAGCACAGACTCAGGTGAGGAGACAGGGAGCAGTGGGGGCTGAGGTACACCGGGGCTCTGTGCCCCCTGAGCGGTGTGGCCTCCACACAGCCGGGGCTGGGGTGGCAGTCGGATCTCGCGGCATATTGCAGGGGCTGAGAGCACAAACTCCAAAGTCAGGCTGCCCTCTCCAAGAACCTGCTCCGCCCACTCTCCTAGCCGTGTGACCTTGGGCAAGTCTCTTGGCCTCTCTGTGCCTCTGTGTCCTCATCTGGGAAGTAGAGATGATGGCTGACCCTACCGCTCCCGTGCGGAAGAGGCTCACACAGTGAGCGCCCTGGGCAGTGACAGCTGGCAGCGTCAAATCGCTGTGGTGGGAGTACTTGCACCGTGGGAATCGGCAAACATGACAGACGAATCGGGGCCTTTTCTTTCTCGCCAGATAACCAGTTGTTAAACCGTTACCAGCACACCACTGCGCCCGCATCAGAGGGCTTTCGTGAGGACTGTCTTAGACTCCGTGTGAAGCGCTTGGGACAGTGCCTGGCACGCTGTGTCTGCCTCGGCGTTTCCTGTTGTCGCTGGGTTTGCTGATGCTGTTGTTATGCAGGGCTGTGAGCCCACTGTGGCCACATTCCCCAGGTTTTTTTGGACAGGCTAGAAATCTCAATTTTTATGTAAAATCTGATTTTTAAATGTTGGCTTGAAATGAACATTTTTTTAACCTGGAAAAAAAAAACAAGTACATGTGAGGACTTGGACCATGGGCCCAACGTTTGCAGCCTTGGACTTGGAGGGACAGTGAGTGTTGTCTGTTTACCCCAGGCCTTTTCTCATCTCCCACCTTGGCACATGCCACCTTCTCCCCCGTCTCTGCCAGGCAGTCCTCTTCTCATCCTTTGCAAGCCAGGGTCACCTCCTCCTTGAAGCCCTCTAGCCTGTGCCCTGCAGGATAAACCACTCCCTCTTTTATTCTCCCTCCTCAAACACTGCTTGCCTTCTGCCCTTTTTCTTGGTCTCTTTCTTATTCTAGAACTTACTCATCTCAGGATAGTGCTTTGCACTATCCTAAGTGATGATACTTAGTAACAGTAAAAATCAGCACCTATTAAGTGTTGTCTGTTTGCCAGGCTATGTGCTAAGCAGTTTTTATGCATATCATTTTTCACCATTACCATTTCAATTTTCACCTTTATCATAACCTTCGGAGAAGGCCAGTGGCTGCCTAAAGGCCACAATGAAGTAGGGGGACTGAGAATGGAACCTGGGGCCCTGGACCCTGCAGCCCAGCCCAGGACACCGAGCCCATAGCCCAGAACCACGGCCGGAAAGGTAGCGGTAGAGCGGTGCCCCCGTTGTCTGTCTGGCTGCGGCTCTCGTGGGGCTGTCTTGAGCCACATTCCACAGAGACCTCCAGAAGGACCGCTGCTATATTTAATAGCCTGGGCAGGGTGGTGCTCGCACGACATTTGGGTGGCCGCCTCTCCATAAAGGACACGCTTGCTCTTTTAACTCCACTCTTCTGGGCTGGCATTTTGGAGAACTTAGGGGGTGCCTCAAGAGGGGAGACCGCAGCCAGCTGGGACCCGTGCAGCCCTCCCTCCAGGGTCAAGGACACCAGCGCACGTGGTTGATAGGGCATGGGACAGCAGGAGCTCAGAGGTCAGGTCAGGGTCACCGAGCTGGCTCCAGCAGCAGCCAGTGTCATTTGGGCCTGGCCACAGACAGCCCTGTGGTTCGGAGGGTGCTGGTTGCGCGGGCAGGAAGGGGTGACTCTCGATATCATGAGTTCCTGCCTGCACTCCACAATCTGGCAATTTGACTCCAGCCCTCATAGTCCAGGGGCTCCCACCCGTCTTGTCCCCCTTGGGTAACACTGACGTCTAACAGCTGGGGAACCCTTTGCCCAGAAATCCCAAGAACCTTTTATGGCTTGCCCACCCCACCTCATATTTAACAGTAAACAAAGCATATCTTTAGACTGCTGGTGTCTGACACCCAGGCCGGAGAAACGGAGGCATGGGAAGGTCAAGGAAGGATGCTCATTCATTCACCCCATGCACATCCATCAAGTGTGGGCCACACACACACTGAGCCACCCCACTTCCCTCCGATTCTCCGAGCAGCTCTTCACGTCACTGAACCCATTTTCCAGCTGAGAAAGCTGAGGCTCTGCAGGCTCAGTGACTTGCCCAAAGTCACACAGCTGGGGGTGCAACTTCCAGACCTCAGTCACGCCAGCCTGCCTCTGAAGCCGGGGTGCTTTCCGGCCCTCCCTTGAACTCTCAGCTGCGTGTGTTCCTGTGGTCTCCCCTCGCCCTCACCCACTCACCCCTTTCCTCCGGGACCCACCTTCTTTGCTCCACCAATCCCATCAGAACACACAGCGTGCCAGACCCTGCTGGGCCTTTCTCAGCCTTGCCTACAAGTTTCTCATCACCCAGGAAGGCACAGAATCACCCAGATGCTCTAATGGCCCTATCCTCCCAAGCCCAGACGAACCTGGCTCTGCAGGGCCTCAGGTTCTGTGTATGTTGCAGTTCAGAAAGGCAGTTTGCCAGCCACGTGGGGCTACCCAGAAGCGAGAAGCAAGACCAGTTCAAGTCACCATGTCATGACTCCTGTTTTTTACCCGGCCTGTGAAATCATTCACGGAAGGAAAGAAAGAACGAAGGAACAAAGGAACGTAGGAACGTAGGAAGGAACGTGCAGGGGGCTGACAGAACTCGAGCAGAGCGGGGGGACCACAAAGCACTGGAAAAAGGGTGTTGGTGTGGGCCAGAGAGAAAGACTAAAGCTTATTGTGGGCCCTGGACAGGCTCACGCCTGTGCTGCAGAGGCCTGGGTGGCCTGGGGCGCACCTCGAACCCCACCCCCCACCCCAGGCCTCTCCTAGCAGGAGGCTGCACTTGGGCTCCAGGCCGGTGTCAGTGGAATATGGGCTCAGGGTGGCCAGATCCTCTGATTTTCTAAGAGAGCCAGCAATTTGGATCTCTTCTGGTTTTTAAATGTTGGCTCAATATATATGCACATATTTTCATGCGCACAGTGCTTTATGGAGGTACAAATTTACATACGGCAAAATGCGCAAATCTTAAGCATGTAACTTGATGAATTTTGATGGCTCAAATATTTTTAAAACACTAGAGGATCCAAGAAAATATGTCCATGGGGTGCTTCTGGCCCTGGGTCCATCGTTCACGACCCCTAGACTGATGCGCCGTGTGACACCCATGAGCAAGGTGGGACACCCACACAGGACAGTATCCCTCAGGGAAGGGGACAGACTTCAGGTGACAACCCAGGGATACTCCCACTGTCACTGCCAAGGGCACAGGTTTTGGACCCCAGGGTGTGAATCCTAACTCTGTCATTTGCTGTGTAGCTTTGGGCAAATTATTTAACCTCTCTGGTGTCTTTTTTTCCCAACTAGTAAAATCAGGAAGGTAATGATACTGTCCTCACAGGGCCATTATATAGATTAAATGAGTTCATGTGACAAACACTTAGAGCAGCACCTGAAACATAGTAACTGCTTTATACACGCTCACTACTGTCTTTAATTCTTTTTAATTACTAGGCTATTTTTAGAGCAGTTTTAGGTTTAAAGAGAATTTGAGCAGAAAACACAGAGCCCCCATGTATTCCCTCTTCCTTCCCCCCAGCGCCCTATTACTGAGGTCTCTCATCTTGGTGCATTTGTTACAATTGCTGAACCGATATCGATACATTATTATTAACTAAAGCCTACCATTTACATGAGGGGTCATTGTTTGTGCTGTATATGCTGTGGGTTCTGACAAATGTGTGATATGTGTCCGCCATCAAAGTGTCATTCATAATGGTTTCACTGTTGTTTTAAATCAGGGATCCTTGTGAGTCCTACTGCGGAGAAAAGACCGGCTATGGCTTATGAATAACTTCCATGGGCTAGCAGGAGCCCTGTTCCTTCCTCCCTCTCCCACTCAGGAAAGCACGGCGTGTTCAGACACAAGAAAGGGGCATTTCAGGGGTGAACCTGAGTCTATTCTAATGTACCCAGAATGGAAGCTGCTCTTCCACTTCAGGGGGAAAGTCACACAAATCCCAGCCCCTGATTCCCCGCCACATAGCTGGCTCTGAGACCAAAGACACCGTTCACGACCTGCCTCGGCCCCTGCTGTGTGACGCTGGGCTGCTGTGTCAGCCTCTCGGGGCCTCTCAGCACGACCCTCCCCGCCCAGGGCCAGCCCTCAGAGCATGTGGAGGCTCAGAAGCACTAACTCCTGTGAGTGGTCTTTGTAAATTATAAAAAGCTCTAGATTAAAACTGGAAGCTGTAAAGATCATAATCAGTTTTGCAGAAAAACTGAGCTATTGTCAAAGGGGGCCTGGCCTCCAGCAGCAAGTTCCAGGCTGGGCCACCCATTCCTGGATAGTTTCTGCTCTCATAGCCTGCCAGCCAAATGCCAATCAGCACGGAGCCACAGCCATGGTGTCAGCAGCTCCCCAGAAGGGAAAAATGGACACGGATGCTTCCAGCACCCATGAGAACGAGTCTTCCCGTCTCATACACTGGCCACGCCCTGGGCAGGCCGGGAAACAGAACTTCCGTCCTGCCCTCATGTGGCTATAGCCACATGATAGCTTTTTGGCTCGTTATATGAGTGGGTAGCTGATTTTTTTAAATACCCCAAAGCAAAATTTATTTGTAAGGCATTTTAAAAAGCCTCCTGTCCCTTTTATGCCAGAAGCCCTCAGAAGAGAAGGGAAATTGTGTATTCGCTGCTAAAAAAAGCCCTGGCTTATACAATTTTAACAATAGAAAAATGATCTTTGTGCTTCAGTGCATGGATGCTTAAAGGAAAACAGGCAGTCTGTTCAGGTGGCTGGTGAATTACAAATGAGTGGTTCGCCTTTGTTTTGAGTGACAAGCAATTTAAATGCAGTCTTACATGGAGGCCTGGAAATTCTTTTTCCCAGAAGAGAATGAGAGAGAGCAAATAAGAGGAAAAGGAAAAGAAAGAAAAAAAAGAGGGGGGGAACCTTCCTTTTTGAACTGAGAGGTTATATTAGTTGCCACTGAGCGGAGGTGAGAAGTTAGAACTTCGTTTGATAATTATAAAATCAGTAGTTTGTGATTGGACGTAATTGATGATTATACTGTTGCTAATAGCAGGCCTGCCAGCTTGCGCTCGTGGGACATTTCATTTTTGCGCCGCTTCCAAGCCGTGAAAGCCAGCCCAGTGTGGGGTGTCGCTCACAAGATCTCAGGGAACCTGACAGAAATGCCTGTATTATGTTGGATAAAACGTGTTCATTAACGCCGACATTTGAAAACACTTTGCTGTGTGCCCCGTTTTTAGCCTGGGAATAATTACAAATATTAGAATACAGTTGCACAGTGTGCCTCCCCTGGCTCTGGGTCTCCCGGCAGACCCAGCCGGGAGAGAAAGGCGCTGCGCTGGCTTTGATGGGAACCTCAGTGGGCTGCGGATTGGTGTGTGGGGCGGCGAGTGTCTGTCCGTCTGTCTGCTGGGGGAGGTAGGTCATTGCACAACTGGACTGGAAGGGGTTTGAGCCCAGCACCTTCACTTCACAGATGGGGAAACTGAGGCTCAGAACGGGAGCATGACTTGCCTGAAGGTGAACGGGGACGCAAGGCCCCAGCTGAAACCAGAACCCCGGTCTGCTCACTCCCAGGGCCAGTTTTCCTGTTTCCTGCCCTGCTGTCGGCTTCCCAGAGACACGTGCCCGGCCCTCTGGGGCAGATCCTGGGGCTGTGCCCCCACCCCGCTGAGTGCCCCGTCAGAGCACTCGTGAGAGGTCTCCCCAGAGCCTCCCCGGGTGCAGCTTGGTTTGGGCTACCTGGAGGCTGTCATTCTGTCATCTTCTGCACGCGGGGTTTTATGTAAGCGTGTAGTTCGGAAGAGTTAGCTCAAATAGCCTTTTCCCTTCCTTCCTTAGCGCGTCCGTTCATTTGTTTACTCGATCAGTGTGGCTGTGGTGCCCACGGCTGACCTGCCCTACCCTGGACTCTGACGGGGCAAAAATCATAGCAGTGGCAGCTCGGGAACATCCAGTTGTTCGCACCCCAAACCAAGGCATCCCCTTGACCCCCCTCTTCCTCTCACCCTTTCCCACATGCACTCTGTGTTCCCCGGGGGCAAATCAGGGGCTCGAATGCAGAATCCATCCGAAGCCTGAGCACCCCTCCCAACTCCACCGCCGCCACCCGGCCCTGAGCTGCCATCCTTGCTTGCCGGGACTGTTGTGGTGGCTGCCTCCACACAGCAGTCAGAGGCAGCCTGTTAAAATGGATGTTGGTCGTGTCCCTCCTCTGCTCGAAACCCTCCTGTGGCTGCTCATCCCCCTGAAAAAAAAAAACAACTCCAAATCTTCACAGCAGCCAACAAGGTCCCACCCCTGCCCTTTGCCTCCCTGAACCCCTCTGTTCTTCTTCCTCTTCACTTACCTTCTCCTACTCGTGGGCTCTTTGCTGTCACTCAAACCAGCCAAACACACTTTTGCCCCAGGGTCTTTGCACATGCTATTCTCCCTGCCTGGAACACTGTTCCCCAGATCTCTGCACAACTCCTTCCCCCCAACCTTCCCTGGCCCCACTGGGCTCCCTGCCCCAGACACTCGTCCTCCTCCCTGCTTTATTTTCCTCTCGCACTTGCTAGCTTTCTCACATCCTCTACCATGATGGACTTCATTGCCTGCCTCTGCTTTTAGAGTGTCAGCTCCGCAAGGGCGTGGGTTGGGCCGGTGTTCTAGAGCGCTGAAGGCCTAGAGCCCAGAAAAGCCTCATCTTTAGGAGATGCTCAATAAATATCCACCGAGAAAATTAGTTTATTGGACACCTGTGGTGTGGCAGGCACTGTGTTAACACCGCACGTGCATTATTTTATTTTATTTTTTTAAAATACCAGTCCCTGCTTCTGGTGCTCCCAGTCTGGCTGGGGAACTGGAACGACATCCAGATAAAACGTTGGTGTCAGCACAGGCCTGTGCTCGTCAGGGGCAGGCTGAGGGGCGAGCGCCAGTCCTCAGAGGAGGTTGGGGCGCTCCGCACGTGGACGGAGCACGGACTCGCCCTGAGACAGCGTAGCCCCGGTCCCCTGCCGGCCCGGCCTCTCCAGCTGTTCCAAATATTCCAGCCCCTTCCACAAACCTCCCAGTTCCAAGCGGTCGCAAGAAGCGTGGGCTTTGGAGTTCAACTAAGCTGGGTCTCAGTGTCACCCCAGCACGCTGTGACCCTCACCCTCTGTGCCCTGTGTCCTCATCTGTTAATAGGTAGTAACAACCTCCCCCCTGAAAGTTTTGTGAGAATTAAGTGAATCATTGCATGTCCAACACTTAGCACTGTGCCTGACACAGTCAGTGCTTAGTAGTCACTATTCTTATTAGTAACAATTCTTATATTAGCCAAATAAGGCGAATGTTATCCCATATTACCTGGTATGAAATCAGGTTAAATCAGAATATCACTACATAGTAATATCAGAATGTTACCATAAGGAAAAGTAATCTGTTAACTAGACTCTTAAAGTAAGAGTTGAGCCTTCTGGAGAATCTAATCAAACCTCCCCATGTGCAGGTCTCCTTGCGTGCCTTCACAATCTCACAAATGGATGGTTAGGTACTTGGGTGCCTATTCTGATGGGAAGCTCAGTACCTCATAAGGTAGTCCGTTCTGAGAATTTAGAACTTTCTAAGGCTGAGTCTTACGGAAATGTTCACCCTCTCTCTTCACCCCTGCCACCACCCCACCCCACCCCCACCACCTCTGGAATATTCACAGCCCAGAACACACCCGTTCCTCTCAACAGAATAGCCTGAAAGGTCTTCAGGTAACTGGAGATCGCTCTTGTGGCCTGTCCCCCCATGTCTGCCGCCCTCCATGTCTGCCCCCTTCTTCTCTGTGCTGCCCCCGGTGTCCGGGAACCCCCAGGCTCTCTGCATCCCCTGCTTTCTGTGCCCCTTGCTTGGAATGCGCATTCCCCACGCCCTCATCTCTCGTGTCTCCCCTCATTCTTCTTGCCCCTCTTTGTTCCCCAGGTGCACCCCCAGGTCCGCACACCCCCACAGGGGAAGCAGGCTCCAGAGGGTGTCAAGGTGCCCCCTGCTCTCCTGGACTGATTCCTTTTCTCCCAGACCTCAGGCCTCTGGGCTCCTCCTCAGAGGTGCTGATTCTGAGACCCTCTGAGCGCCCGCCTCCTCTCGGCTGCCCACCAGTCTTCAGGTTCTTTCAGAACCCTGCTGCATCAGACCCCCACCCCATCTCCTGCCTCCCCGGAGCCCAGGTTTATTTTCTGAAGGACAAAGTTCAGTGGCCAAATGCATTTGGGAAAACACGGGCCCGAGCCATGGTGAAGGGGATTTTTTTCCTGTAGCTCCTGTCTAAGTGTCCGACATGTTGACGTATTTTATACATGTCCACTCAGCGTGTGCAACTTGGCCACATATCCCACTTTGCACACCTGCGGGGCTGTGCAGCACACTTTGAGAAGCACGGGTTTTCTAGGAGCGAGTCTGGGCCCTGGAACGAGAGGACTCAGGGCTCAGACACCACCTCTGCCGTAGCTGGTTCCTTCTTCTTGGCCAAGGGGCTTGGCTTCCTGAACCGCAGCGTCTCCGTCTGGAGAAAGGAGACAATAGCCGTGCTCGTGTCTTCGAGTCGTTGGGAGGATGCCAAAGATGCAGCACTGAGCACAGTTCAGGTTCAGGCTCCGGCAGCTCTGACTGGTCCTCGTAAAGATCTGGGCGTGGAGCCCTTCTCCGTAGCCGGCAGGTGTCACTGTTGTCTCAGATGGTTGTGGAAGCTCTGTCTTGAGGGTGGGGTGGGGGGGTCCCCAAATTTGCCAGTTTAACCACTTGATAGACAAAAGCTAGGCAGCTAGAACTGGCTTTTGCCTCTTTTCTGGTTTAACCGGCTCTGCACCTGTTGTTTGCATAGTGGGGGACCAAGCACACTGTCACCCCTTCCATCACAGCAGGTGGTGGAAATGCTGCCTGCTCTGTCAGACGCTAAGCTATTTCTGATGGTGACCTTCTTGGTGTCTGTAGCTGGCCGCCACCTCCTCCTCCTCCACGTCTCCTTCCTCCTCCTCCCCCAGATGGCCTTCAAAGATCTGCCTGTCACAAGCCAAATCTGTCATTTTGAACACTTTTCTCCCGCCCTTCTGCATGGTAGGACGCAGCCCTGGTGCAGAAACACGTGGCCTTTTGTTTATGCCAAGCTCACCTGTTCTAGGCACGTGAGGGAAATGCGTGAGCGCCGCAGACCGTGGAAAAGACACCCTTCCAACACGCTTGGAAGAAGAATTATCTGATGTATTAGAAAGCTCCGTGCAGACTTCCGTGGGACTCTTTGCCACGTGTTAGCTCATTCCTCTCCAGTAGCTTCCTAGGCAGATGGAAATTTTTCCTCCCACCTGATGGAGGAACACACTGAAGCCAGGAGACGCTAAGTGACACTTAGGCCCAGCAGTCAGTAGGGCCCTGAGCTTTCAGAACTGGCCTTCTGGACACAGACAGGGTCGTCGCTCTAAAACAAGGCTGGATGGGGCAGGACACCCAAATGGCTGTCTCTTCCAGGCTCACATTTATTATGGGAAGCCCTGACCTTGAACCCACTCAAACTGCGTGCCAGTTCAGGATGTTTTCTGATCTCTGCTTTCGAAAATATTGTCCAGCCCTGACTGGTGTGGCTCAGTTGGTTGGGTATTGTCCCACAAAGCAAAAGGTCCCCAGTTTGATTTCTGGTCAGGGCACATGCCTGGGTTCTAGGTTCGGTCCCCGGTCAGGGTGCGTGCAAGAGGCAACCAATCGATGTTTCTCTCTTACATTGATGTTTCTTTCCCTCTCTTTCTCCCTCCCTTCCTCTTTCTCTAAAAAAAAACATAGTAAAATATTTTTTAAAAAAAGAGAAGAAAATATTGGGTAGTCATTTAGATAACCTCTAAAAAAGAGACCAGCAAGGTAGTAAATATTTTTGGCTTTGCAACCCGGGTGTCTGTCACAACTTCACAACTATTGCTTCAGCCATGGTAGCATGAAAGCGGCTGTAGACAATACATGAAAGAATGTCCCCCACTGTGTTCCAGTAAAACTTTATACACACACAGGAAGGGCCGTGTTTGGCCTAAGGACCATAGTTAGCCAACTCGTGATCTACAGAAGCTCCGTCCAGTTGCTGGCCAATATAATGCAAGCCACATGTAATTTTAAATTTTCTAGTAGCTACATTTTAAAAAGTATAGAGAAACAGGTGAGTTTAATTTTAATATTATATTTTATTTAATATGTCCAAAATATCATCATTTTTAATATAAAATCAATGTAAAATTTATTGAGCTATTTTACAACCCATTTTACATTCTAAGAGTTAGAAATCCCACATGTTATACTTAGAGCCCATCTGAATTTGAAATCGTCACATTTCAAGTGCTCAGTGGCCACATGTGCTAGTGGCTGCCGCATTCAACAACACAGCTCTAGTGGGGAGACCAAATTATAAGGAGTCACACATAAACAATGCACCATTACGAACTGACAAGCACCAGGAATGGAAAGTAGGGGGTACTGCAGGCAGGGAAAGGGAAACAGTAACAGAATCTTTGGGCGCCTGCCCCCACTTCTGCCCAGAGTTCCTTTTTAGAAGTCCATGGAACACTCTGATGCCTTCCCCCAAACTCCAGCCACCACACGTGCTCAGCATGGGCGGCTGGAAAATGAAGCATTCAGGCTTTCTGCCGACCGCTCTTCGATAATTCTCTATCCAGGGGTCAGGAGACAAATTGCTTTTATTTCTCATGGCTTTGCCTGGGTTCTAGGTGGGCAGCAGGTCCACGTGACTGTCTTTACTGCCTGGGAGAGCTTTTCTACCCAGGAGAAAGGGAAAGGGGCCAGTGTCCGGAGTCAGACCAGTAACCGGAACCTCCAGACCTAGTGTGAATCTTGCTCTACCAGTCACAACTGCGTAATCGGAGGCCAGTCACCTACCCTCCTTGAGCCTTGGTGTTCTCATCTGCACAATGGGGATCACGACCACAGCTTCCTTCAGCGGTCAGTGTGTCTACGGAGAGAGGTGGTCGTGCGCAGTAAGAGCATCTGGCACGTGGTAAACTCTGAATATTGCATTTATCGTTAGAACTAGCCCATCAGGGTTGTGCCCCCTGCCCCCGCCTGAATTACCTGCCCTCTCCTTGTATGACTCCGGAGGGCCCGGTGTCTGCATCGCCTCCCCCCACGTTGTGGTCCCTCTGGGGCACAGCTGTGTCTTGCACTTAGCTGTGAGTCCCCAAAGCAGAAACTGTGTCTCGCCCACCTCAGAAATAATAAAAATCTGCCCGCACTTGGTGATTTTTCCCTTTGCCTAGATTCTAGAACATTCTTTCTCTCTGCCACCATTTTCCCCTCCTTGGGGAGGCAGGTCCTGACGTGCTGCCCCCCAAACTGGGTCAGGCTCCCTGACTGACACACTCCTTTGAAGCATTTAGCTCTTGTGATTAATGAATTATCTGGAGAATCTGCTTTGATGTCAGTCTCCCCAGTGGGAGTCCCCTAAGGGTGGAGCCTGAGGCGGCATCCATTGGCACCCTTCCTCGCTGAGTTCTCAGCCCCCAGTGCTTGGCACGTAGCAGGCGCTGAGAAAAATATCTGTTGAATGAATGAGAGACTCATTCACTCTGGAAGGCAAAGGGTCAGAGACTGTTCTCAAAATAACCAAAAAACTAAAGGAGCTTTTGTAACTGGCCTTTTTAAAACCACTTGCTCAACATCCACCATACATTTCTCTCCACCCCTCTCCAATAATGAGTTCAGTATAGACCTTGTAAGACCTTCAAGCTGTGCTGTCCAATAGAAATGCTGTGTGATCCGTGAACATGTTTTTATATTCTATAGTACCTACATTAAAAAGAAGTAAACAGGTGACACAAATAATAGTAATAATAGATTTTATTGAACCTATGATATCCAAAATGTTATCGCTTTAACACGTACTCAGTATAAAAAATGTCAGTGAGCTGTTGTAAATTCTGTTTTTTCAGTGTCTTTAGAATATGGTATTTGGTACTCACACCACATCTGCATTTGGACTCTTCATGTTTCAAATGCTCGGTAAGCACATGAGGCTCATGGCTGCCGTATTGGAAGCCTTAAGAGGAACTACTGTGGTTTTCAAATTTTCCTTCCCAGAGTGCATGCGGGTGCTCTCCGTAGGAGACCAGAGATGAGCACAGCTGAGGCTGATCGCGCAGCACTGGGCAGAGCCTGTCCCCGTAATAGGGGGTAGGTCATACCAGGAGGTGACATGTCTAGGGGGCTTAATGCATGCCAGGGGGCTTGCACAGGACTTTACATGTGTTAAATCATTTGATCCTCTCACAAGCCTTTGAAGGAGGTTGTCATATTATCCCCATTTTACAGCTGAAGAAGTAGAAGCACTGGATTTAAGTGACCTACCAGCCAAAGGACACACAGATAGAAAGTGGTGAGGCTGGGATTTGAACTAGGTGGCCTGTCTCCAGGGCCTGTGCCTCATGTTGGCCACCTCTGTGGACAGATCCTCAGAATTGGCCTCTGTCGTTTCTCCAGGATGGTGTCAGACAGGACCTAGAGTTGGTGCAACCCACTGGGATGTGTTCTTTCAACAAATCACGTTGAGCACTTTCTGTGCACCCGACACTGTGCTCCCAGAGCTTGCTTCCCGGGGAGGGACTCAGTGTAGGCTCCCTCTTCGTCGGCATCAGTGGGACTCAGGAGGGAAGTGCAGCTCCAGGAGAGGGTGGCTGACAAGGAGATGCTCCAGTAGGGTCATCCTTCAGGAAGGTGGCACCAGACGGAGGGGTCTGTTGGTGCCAAGGAGAATAAAGCTGTTCCAGTCCAAAGGGAGATACCCGTCCGAGAATGTCCTCGAGGAGGGTAGGGATTGTGGCCCATGGGTGCCAAGAGCTCATGTGCCAGGAAGGCCCAGGACTAAACCAAAAGGCCTGAGGCCAGAGCTCAGAATCCCGAGCATCTCGCCTAAATGCGCCTCACAGAGTCTCACTGGCAGAACAAGACGAGCCGGTGAGCAAGAGAACGAGTGCATGAATGTGGGTCTTGGCCTCCGAGTTATTTAGTCACCCATGCATTCATCAGGCAAGGAGCATTTATTAGCGCCTCTGGTGTACCAGGAACCATTTCATACAGCACTTTCACCTTGACACTTGTTGAAGCTGTTTGATATCTTACTAGAGATTTCATGATTTCTCTTTAATTTTTAGTGGCAAGAAATATTTCCCAGATGTGTCTCCTGTTTCTCCAAAACATATACCATGTTTAAACCCCCAGTGTGGCCCTTTAATAACAAGAATAATAATAGTAATTTAATAACTGACCGTGTGCCCCATACTAACCCCTTATATGCATCTTCATTTGTTCCTCACAACAGGCCTAGGAAGTAGGTTCTATTATTTACTCCCATTTTACAGATGAGGAAACCGAGGATCGGGGGGGACAGTGACTTGCCCAGGGTCACACAGCCAGAATGCAGTATAGGAGCTGGAATGTAAACCTGAACTTTTTAACATCTTACTTTTAACCTTCATTTCCCCTTCCCATCCCGTGTTTGCACAAGAATAAAATGATCAGATTTGCTTGCAGACTCACCTCTCATGGTAACATGTGACTTTTTTCTTTTTGTTTCCAAAGGTGGTGGCCCTTAGTAAAAGAAGTCAGGAAGCTGAAGCTGCTTTTTTGAGTGTTTACAAGCAATTAGTTGAAGCACCAGGTAAGAAATGCTTGGGCTCCATAGTTGAGTAAATAACGAGAAGAAACAGCCATTAGGCCATCACACAGGGGCGTCCTCATGGTGGGATCTGGGGAGAGGCTTAGATTCTCAGGCATAGCCATGCCCTCCATGGGTGGGGGCATTGAGGGTCGTGGCCTCTCTACCCAGTCTGGTGTGACATTAGCACACAGCTCCTGCGTCTTCCACATGCACCTTCCGATGTCAGCCCAGGGAACTTAGTGGGGCTTCTGGCAAGGCCTCCCATCTGACTTTCTGGGGAAGCCAAGAAGTCTGTCTGGCCCGCCAGAGGACAAACGGTGCCCAGTGCTCTCTGCCAGCAGAGAGCACTGCAGGAAAGACCTCAAAAGTTTCCTCTGACGTGGTGCCACCGACCTCAAAAATTTGATGTAGAATGAAAGTGGAACCCAAAAGAACACATACTGTATGACTCTTTTTTACATAAGACACGAAGACAGGCATAATTAACCTGTCAGCACTAGTCACAGTGGCCAAAAAGGAAAAACAACCCAAATGTCCATCAATGGATGATGTGTAAACAAACTGCGGTCTATCCGTTCAATGGAATACGACTCAGCCATAAAAAGGTACAAAACGCTGGCATCGGCTACAATGCACATGAGCCTCAAAAACATTGTGCTGAAGGAAAGGAGCCAGACGCAGAAGGCGCGTGGCATAGGATTCCACTTACTGAAGTGTCCAGAAGAGGCACATCCATAGACAGTCATCAGATTGGCAGCGGCCAGGGGCTGGCAGGGGTGGGGACCAGGGAATGGGGAGTGAGTGCTTAGTGGGCACAAGGTTTCCTTTGGAGGCCATAAAATGTTCTGGGACTGGACAGAGGTGGTGGTGGCGGTGGCACGACATCATGAAGGCACTAAATGCCACTGAACTGGACCCTTTTAAATGGTGGGTTTTATGTTACAGGAATTTCACCTCGATTTTAAAAAACATTAACCTGTGCTGTTAGACACTGAGTTCCTGGGAGAGGCCTCTGGAGACTGGAGGTGCTGTTCCTTGATATACTTGTATGAAAAGTTTGCCTCTTTAAAAATGGCGCATCCTGTGCCACCTTCTCATGTACTGGCTCAGGAGAGGGAGCCCGGGACGGTGTAGGGATTTGCTTAAGAAGAGCAGAGCCGGGAGGGGCCCGTCTGCCAGGACGGCACCCTCACCCTCTCGCAAGTTCTTCCTCGAAGCTGCAGGGGCCGGTGCTGCGGGCGTCGACTGGGGCCGAGGGTTTACGAAGAGGGCAGTGTACTTGAAATAAAAGCTGTCCGTGGGATCTTTGTACTGAGGATGGGGAAGTTGCTTGTTCCATCTGTCTTGAGCAACTTGAGAAGGTTGAATAGTGTCCTCCCAGAATCTGTGTCTACCCTGAACCTCAGAATGTCACCTTATTTGGAAACAGGGTCTTTGCAGGTGTGATTAGTGAAGGGTCTTGAGATGAGGTCATCCCGGATTCAGGACTGGTTTGCGGCCACAGCACTTCTGTGTCTGCCTGTCTTCACCTGGCCTTCTGCTGCCTCACCTCTGTGTCCCATACCTCCCCTTCCTTTCTCTAATAAGGATTTGGGGTCACTGGATTTGGGGCCCAACAAATAGTCCAGGATGATTTCATCGCAAGATCTTTAACTTCATTACATCTGCAAAGACCCTTTGTCCAAGTATGGTCACATTCACAGGGGCCAGGGATTGGGACTTGGCGGGTGTTTGGGAGCCACCGTTCAGCCCACTAGAGGCATCTGCATCCTTGGATGCTCTCTGCCCGGCCCTGTGCTCTGCCCTGATTCTGTACTCTCAGGAGGGCAGCACCGCCACTCGGGCTTTCTCAACGAGAACGCTTTGGCGGTGAGAATGGCTGGAGCTGGACAGCACAGCCCTCAGGGCCCTGAGCATCCCCTCCCCTCACCCCCGGATGGTGTGCCCTGCGGCATGAGACTGAACCGGCCTTGTGTCTGCAGCCCGGTCATTACCCTGAGGAGCACACCACGCACGTATCTGAGAGGCCCTATAGTCTCTCCACCCTCACTAGAGCTATTTGGAAAAATATACTCTTATTTCCCACTCTTTTCAGTCTCTCAATACTCACAGTCTTGGCAACAAATGACATTGGAGAGTGCTCAGTTACAGACTCCGAACTCACCTCCTTGGAGTCCTCACGCCAGGCTCCGTCCCTGGGCGCCGTAGAGCCCGACCCGTAGCACCAGGGGGCAGCGCTGATGGGGGCTTGTTTCCAGGCTTAGGGCCAGGCCCTGGGTGGAATCCCGCCTGTCCCACTTACTCACTGGGTGACTGCAGATGAATTAACCTGCCTCATGTGGTTTGGGGAGGCTTCTGTGTGCCTGGCACACGGTGGTACTTGGCTACCTGTCATTACTGTCACGATCATATATGTGTCTGGCTTCCCTAGGAGAAGTAAGGTTCTCCAAGCCTGGGACTGAGTCCTATCAAGTTTGTATACCCAGAACCCCATACACAGTCAGCACCTAATAACTGTTCGGTGAGTGAATTAGAAATACGACTCAGCTACAGGAAGGGGAGGAAGAGCCGTTTGAACAAAAAGGTACTTTTTCAACTAGAGCCCTCTTCCTGCCACGTGTTTATTGACCCAGATAGCATTTACTGAGCGCCTACTGTGTGCCTGGCACTCACTAGAACTGGAACATGACATGAACCCACTGGTGCAGACAAGGGCCCGGCCCTCAGGGAGCTTGCATTGTGGCAACAGAGGTCACCAGATTGTCACTCACTTAACCAACTTGTTGTCAGAAACCTAAGGGAACACCAGTGGTTCTAGGCAGTGAGGAGGGGGTTACAACCTCCACTTGGAAAAGAGACATTGTTTGGGGGTTCACTAGGAGACCCTCATTTTTCTGGGTAAGGCTATTAACAATCACAGGGCGGCCAGGACTGCAGTGCCAGCCAGGGGCCTCGAGAGCTCCCAAGACAGGCAGGAACTTTCCAGAAGGTCCTTGTGCCCTCCTGCCCTCTCCCCAAAGGTTCCAAGCCTGGTGCTGACTCCACACATCTGATTGCCTAACCCCCTCCCTGGAAATGGGGGGGGGGAACGTATGTCCCCAGCTGTCACCGAGTGAGAGAACGAGGAGCCTTAACTGATGGAGACGCACCGTGCGAACAGCCCCTTTAGGGGCTCTAATTCATTCTGAGACATTTAAGAATAACAAAATGTTTTAATGATTTCTTGGGGGAATTAGGAAGACATATTTTTGTTCTCATTAAATTTTATCCTCAGACACAAGAACCAAATGTCAGATGTGTTTTTGGTGCTCAGAGCTCCCCGGCTCGCTGTCTTCCCCACACGCGCGGCCCCACCCCCTCCATAAAAATAACACTCCTGGAAAATCTGCCAGGATGCACTCTCCTGTTTTTATATTTCTTGACAGGCAAATTATTTGTCAGAACCCTCCCCCCCACCTCCAGAGCCACACAAGTCCTGATTCAACATTTCTGTTTTGAATGACTGCTGCCAACACAAATCTTTGGCAGCGCGTGCGATGCAGCGTGATTGCTCAGCAAGTATTTTGATAAGTGTGCAGCCTGGATGTCTGTAATTACGAAAGAAAACCGTAAATCTTGTGGATATTGTTCACACAGATGTGGCGTGAAGTGAGAAAAAAAGCAGTAAAACGTGTTAAAAGCATAATTAATGTCATTGTTGTGGAAGATGATTTGATTTAAACCTTTCTGACTTCCGTGTCGGTGACGGCTGATTTCTTCCTCGCGTGCGTGGAGTCACTCGGTGCCGACCCAAGCTCCAGCAAGCTGACTCGTTAACCAAGTGATTAGTGTAAAAGGAAATAAAGAAAAGAAAAGGAAAAAAAATCAAAACGAGCAGAGAGCGGTGAAGGGGCAGGCTGGAGGAACGTTGCTGAAGAGGTGAGACGAGAGAGGCGAGCGCCCCGAAACGCTCCTCTGCTTCGCGCTGGTTTTCTAAAAGCTGAGGCAGGAGACCGCAAGTCCTGGCAGGCATTTCTCTCCCCCCTCCTCCTCCTCCTCTCAGGAGGGAGGAGGCCGCTCCACTCAGGTGCTGGAGCTCGGGGGCAGGCACAGCTGCTGGGCCGTCAGTTTGGTGTTTTTTTGCTGTGTGACCCTGGGCAGGGGCCTGAACCTCTCTGAGCTCCGGGTTCTGTGTCTTTAGCAGAGGGACAATAATAGAACCTACTCGTAAGGTGACCTGAGGATTTGATAGGCTGTGCCAGAACGCGTTTGGAGGGTTTGGTGATCAGCGGCCCATCGCACAGCTGACATCAGGGTGTAGGTTACAGGGTCGCAAGCGTCTGCATTGGTTTCACATGGTTCCAACCGTCGGGAAGGGTGTGAAGGGAGCGGTTTAGCCAGCAGGGTTAGTGAGGCTGTGGAATAGGAAAATGCATTATGATGTATAAGGTTTTTAAAATTTTCTCTTCAATTATAAAAGTTGCCTATGCACACTATCAAATTCAGAAAATACAGAAAGTAGAAAGAAGAATGAAAACTACCCATAGAAAAGCAGTGGGAATATTCTGTTGTTTTCTTTCTGGTCCTTCCCTCATGTACTGTTTCAGAACAGCCCTGTATGCTGCACGTACCATTTTGCATCCCTTCCCTTCCCCCAGCGTGAGCATCCGTGTTTCCGTGCCATTGAAAATCCTGAGTAATTTCGGTTCGTTGTGTGTGACACTCTTTTGTGTAGCTGTTGTGTAAGTTGAAAACACAACCTAACGGTACTGTGCTATATAGTTCACAGGACAAGGAGGAAAACTCGGGAGGGAAACAACATTGTAGCCGTGTACTGGCCACAAGCTCAGGATCAGCGGCCAGGAAGAATACGAATTTCTTCTCTTTGATTGGTTTTGCACTCATTTATTTATCAGTTACACTAAATATCTTCTTGTATGTTTCAAGCCACTCATATTTTATTCTTCTGTAAATCACTAGTTCCTGTACCCTTAGTCCGTTTTTCTATCAGAGAGGTCTGATTTGTAGATGCTCATCATATGGTAGGAATGTTAACCTCCATCCTGCTAAATGTGTTTTCTGTATTCTCCCCTGGTTTGCCTTTTGTTTCTTAACTTTGTTTACAGCGTCTCTTGTAGACGTTACATAGCAGGCATTCAAAATATGTTTGTAAAAAGTAAGGAATTTTACTTTGCTTTATGATTTCTGGATTTCATGCTGTATTCTAAAACCCTCTTCTCAGCTCAAAGTCATAGGTTTATTTAGTACTTTTGTGATTTTAATGTTTAAAAATCTGAATCTTTGAACCGTCAGAAATATACATTAGTATATATAGTAGTGAGGGAGATTAAGAATTGGCTTTGTGTTTGTCCCAAATGACTAGTTCTACCGCCATCTAGTGGATAAACCGCCTTCACAGGTCAATATACTGAAATAAGGGTTTCAGTATAAGAAGAAATTGTCTCTGCCTGTCCTCACCTCCCTCCCGCCTTTGCCCTCTGCTCGATTGGGACTGTAGGGGTCAGGAGAGCACCGAAGGGTAACATAAGAGTATTTAAGCCATAAAAAGGAAAAGCTTAGGGATGGCAGACTTTCCCAAAGGTGGAAGATAACTTTAGAAGGCAGCGCCCCACCTTTTCCTGTGACGCCCTTGCCCGTGCCCTTTCCTCTGTCACACCCTTTCCCTGTGCCCTTTCTTCTGTCAGCAGTACCCCTTCCCTGTGGCGCCTGTCGAAATTTCTCTGCTCCTGCTAAATATGAGCTGGAAGAGGGTTAAAGCAAAGCATCTGGCATTCTGGTACCCAGTAGGTGCTCCGTACACAGCCATTCCCTTTGAGAAGGGAGGACTGGCATTTCAGCTACAGCTATTCATCAGCTTATTCTCTGAGCACCTACTATGTGCAGTGAGCCCTGTGGACAACCAGAACACACAGCAGAAGAAGGGCTCCAAGGAGGGATGGCTGGAGGAGAGTCTCGGAAGAGGTGGGTCTTTGAAGTGGGTTTCAGGCTTGGGCCACCATCCTTGTGGGACTCTTTCCAGGGTGGTGCCTGCATGTTGGTCAGCGTACTCAGTCCCTTCCAGAAACAAGCTCACTGATACCCTCAGCCCCCTGAAGGTAGGTGCGGCCATCCTGCCTGCACTGTGCAGCTGAGGAAATGCAGGCTCAGAGGGGCCAAGCCACTTGTCCAAGGTGACACAGCAGAGAGAGGTTGTGAAGCCTGAATCTAGACCCCTGGCTCCTAACCCATAAGCAGGGTTAATTTAAAAATCGGAAGGATTTGGAAAAATACATTCGAGGCTTGAGCTCTAATGAGTGAAAGCCAGCTGATGGTCTTTGCTGCCAGTGTGTTGAGAGGTTCTGAGCTGAGAGGATGAGCTGAAATGTGGATGTGTTACCCAGGGGAGCCCAAGTCACCCTCACTAGCCAAGGTCCTGGTCCTCCTGGCCAGGGCCCCAAAGCCTCGACCTCAGAGGGGTAATTTGGTTGTGGGGAGACAGTCACAGAGCTTCAGATGTGGGGGCAGAGCGAAGCCAGGAGGGGCACCGGCAGGACTGCAGGTGAGGCGCCCTGCTGCAAGTGGGGCCACGCCCCGTCCTGCCATCTGGCTTCCCAGAACACACTTGGCTTCTCGGGGCTTCTGTTTCCCTACTTGTAAAACACGGACAACGATCTCACCTAATTATAGGCCTGTAGGGTGGGTTCGGTGAGAAGGGGGAACACCTAGCTTGGTGCCGGGCACAGAGGAGCAGCCCCGTGCGGTTCATTCAGCAGCTACTGAGGGCCTGCTCTTTGCCAGCCGCTCTGCTCAGCACATCGCAGGCACCACACGGAGCAGAGCAGACGCGGGCCCTGCCCACCTGGAGCTCCCTGTGCAGCTCCATACGTGGGAACTTCACTTTCATTGCAGTGGGCGTGGCTTTGCATGCTGACCTTGAGTAACTGTCCTGACCTCTCTGAGCCTCTGATTCCCCTTCTGGAAAAGCACACCTACCTCCTGGTACCCCTAGGAGGACTCAGTGAGGTGGGGAGTGTAAAGTCCTCCGCTGAGTGTCTGGCACATAGTAAATGCTCAGTAAACAGTGGCTGTCATTGTTATTGCTGGTGTTGTTATTACCATCACCACCCAGTGCCAAGAAGGAAGACCCTCTTCAGCCTCTCCATCCATTCTTAAGCCAGGAGACCCCATGAAGCAGCCACCCTGGCAGTGGAGGGAAGCAAGGGTGGGCGGGCATAGAGCTCACAGCTGTGCATAAGGGACCCACACCCCATCTGCTATCAGAAAATTGAGATGAAAGGATCAAAGTTATCCTCACTGCCACCTCCATCAGTAGCCTGAGCCCCCCACCCACACAGGAGCCCAGAGCCGGGGCCCAGATGGGAGACAGCTTCTGTCTCTAAGTATTTTGGAGGGACGCATGCATACTTCTGCATATATGTGTTTCTAAACAGCCTCTCGGACAGCTTTCACGGTTCCAGCTTTCCTAAAAAAGCTCTGAATGCCACTTTCCTTCAGATGGACACAGTGGGAGGAATGAGACAGCTTCTCTTAGATTCCTGACTCCCCGCCCCCCACCAAAACCCTGTAGACGCTTAAAAAAAAAACACCAACAGCCTGAGCTATTGATGAAAGATGGAGTAGATGGTGTTTCACCCATCTGATCCGACCGTGCCTTTGGAAAGCCTGGTGTGGTATTAAAATACTATAAATTTGTTAACAGCATTCTCTAGGGGTTTAGATCCAGTGTAACCAAAATGAATTAGTCATTTTATTAGGCAGTTTATGCATAAAGAGCAGGCTGACGGCTGTAAGACAAAGGCACTCTGCCTCCCGACGATGTTCCCCCTCCTTGCACGCCTCGCAGGACCTGCCACCTCGGATGGTTCCTATTTGATCTCCCGTGTCTGCCAGCGTGCTCAGTTAATTCAAGCGATTTGTGGCAGTCAGACACTTCTGATTTGGGGTCCCCTGTTTTGGGAGGCTTTATTAAGCCTGATCTGATTCCCCATGCCACTGCCTTCGGCTGTATATTGACTGTGAGTTGCGAGAGTGAAGGGAGGGAAGTGTAAGTGCCCCCCATGGCTCTGGGCAGCTGCAGGTCTCGGCTGAAAGGGTTCCGGTGGAAATGCTGAGCCCTGCAGAAACCTGGGCTCCCTGGCTCCGGACGAGCCGTGGCAGGGGTGTTCTGTCACTTCTGACACCAGGATATGAGGCTTGCCAGACCCTGGGAGGTTTGGAAGGGGCACACAGGCCACTTTGGAGATTGGGGACTCCACAGGACCCAGCACTTCCCCAAATGGGTCACATGTCATAGGGAGCAGCTGTGGTGTACCTGGCATGACACTGAACACAGCATGTGCCTGGTGTCACCTTTCTGCTTCCCTCCAGGCGATGTCTCGGTCGGGTGCTGAAGTGTCTGAAACACCTGTGCGTCTCCCCTTTTAACCAAAGGAGAGCTGGCCTTGGGTTCAAGGTCTTGGGCAGGCAACAGTGTCTAACTAGAACTTAATAACATCAGTTTCGTTGTTTTGGTTTTTTTCTTTGTGCTTATTTTTAGGGTTAAAGTACTTCTATTTATGATACAGAACACCAATTATCTATTTACAATAGTGAAACAAAGTATTTCTTTAAAGTATATTTAAGTTAAAAACATTGAGTCACGTAAGGACACACGTTCAGTTGGTCATCTTTCAGAAGCAGGTAGATGCGGCAGAAGTTGTGACGTGCGATTGCCTGCACCTGGAGTCTGGGTCGCACTGGGTTCGGATCCAGATCCAGCTCTTGCCTTTTTCTAGCGCAGTGACCTTGAGCAAGGGGCTTCCCTTTGCGGGGCCTCATTTTTCTTGTCTGCCCCAGGCTTGTGGGTATGGGGGCCGCTTCTGTACCAGGATGGGTGGGCGCTGGACTTGGGAGATGAAAGCCAGAAATGGGGTCGGGAGGGCCAGAGCTGGCTCTGAACCCTGCCCCGAGCCTTGGCAGCTGCGCTCGGATGAGCCTGCCTGAAGGGCAGGTGGAGCTTCCCCAGAAGCCCCCGGCCCTCGTCTGTGAGATGGATCGGGTGTCCTGAAGAGTGAGCTAAGCCGTGTCTCTGGGACAGTGACTCAGGAGGGTCTGCCACCCGCCTTGGTCTGACGGGGCTGTTATCCTAGTGTTTCCTGTGTCTGGGTTATTCTCTCTCACGCCCCTGCTGGCTTCTCATCTCCTCGGGACTCTGCTCCAACACTCCCGCTTCGCAAGGCCTTCCCGGGCCAGGCTGTCTCGGCACCATCCCCCCAAACACACACACCTCAGGCCACTGTCCCCCCAACCCTGCTTTCTTCTTCTCAGCGCCCCCACTGCCACCGGTCTCTCTGTCCTTTGCCCGCCTCTCCCCTTTAGAGCGCCGGCCCCAGGAAGGCAGCGGCTTCCTTACTCGCTGCTGTGTCTCCAGGGCCCGGGGGCTCCCCGCACACCCAGTGCTCAGGCAGCATTAGCAACTGAAAAAATCGTGCCCAACACAGAGTAGGTGCTCGATAAAAATGTATTGATATAATAAATGGCTGTATTAGAGGCTGCATTAGTTTCCTATTGCTGCTGTAACAAACTGCCACAAACTTAGTAGCTTAAAGCAACACACATTAATTACCTTACAGTTCCAGGGGCCAAGAGTCCGAAACAGATCTCACTGCACTAGCATCACAGCGTCAGCAGGACTGTGCTCCTTCTGGAGACTCTGGGGGATCCATTTTCTACGCTTTTCCAGTTCCTAAAGGCCACTCCCATTTCTTGGTTCTGGCCCCTTCCTGCCCCTTCAAAGCTACACAGCATCGTCAGTCTCCAACTCTAACCACCTTCCACCTGCAGCTCAGTTCCCTTTTGCATGTAACATAACATGTTCACGAGTTCTGAGAGTTAGGAGGGGCCATCTTGGGGGGCATTATTCTGCCCCCAACAGAGACACCCCAAGGGAGGACTGAGGATTGAAAGCAAGATTTCCCCAGGCCCTCCCCCCACAACCATCAGGTTCTCTGAGAAACCTCTTCCAAACAGCTTAAAGATCTTTTGTCATTTCTCTCTCTTTCAATTTGCGTTTGTAAGAGCAGCCAGTGACATTTAGCTGATGCATCGAATAACACCATTAGACAAGGTAAGAGAGAGCCCTTGGATTTGCCAGCCACCGAGCATTTTACCTACGTATAATTTGGTAGAATCTTCCAGCCTTCCAGATGCTAGTAATTGTTTTTTTTTCCTGACCCAACCCAAACAGTGTAGCTCAGGGCTCTGTGAATTTCTTCCAGATGGGGGAGGTAGGAGAAGTGAGTTTGCCCATGCCGTGTAAGGGCTGGGAATTCCACCCTGTGTGCCTGGGAGTGGGGGGATAAAGAGTAGAAAGTACCCAGAGAAGTAAGTGATTGCTCGGCACTTTGCAGAGCAGGGACCCTACACAACCCACAGCCTCATTCCTCAGGAGCTGAAGAGGATGAAAATGCAGGAAGACCAGAGCCCAGAACCTGCTACTTCCTCTTATGAAACAGGCTCGTCTCCCTGAACAACAGGTGAAATGGGCGCAGCAGGAGGGCAGCGGGCTAGATTCGAGGGTGGACTTCCTTCCTATGAGATTTGGCAGCTCTTCAGTCCTACGTTTTTCACAGTTTGTACCCAGTCAGTTACCACGTGTTATGGGTTGAGTTGTGTCTCCCCTGGTACCTGTGAATGTGACTTTATTTGGAAATAGGGTCTTTGCAAATGTAATTAATTAAGAGGAGGTCACTAGGGTGGACCCTAATCCAGTATGACTGGAGTCCCTATAAGAAGAAGAAAGAGAGACACAGAGAGAAGGCCCTGTGACGACAGAGGCAGACATTGAGTGACGCCGCTACAAGCCACGGATGCCAGCAACACCCAGAGCCAGGAGAGAAGCATGGAGCAGACGGGAGCATGGCTCTGCCAGCACCTTGACTTTGGATGTCTGGCTTCCAGAGCACAGGGTATGGGTTTTCTGGTGCTGCTGGGGCTGCCGTACCAAGCCACCACAACCTGGTGACTTAAAACGATGGAAACTCATTCTGTCAGTTCTGGAGCCTGGAAGCCCCAAACCAAGGCGTTGGCAGGGCTGGTTCCTGCCTGGAGCTCTGAGGGAGAATCTGTTCCATCTGATGTTCCGAGAGGCAAAAGAGCAGTCCCGTGTTGGTGTGGGGCCTCTGGAAGCACACGGACACCAAGAGAGCCCTGCGGTGCAAGAGATGCATTG
The DNA here is from genome assembly GCF_004126475.2 of Phyllostomus discolor. Lineage (NCBI taxonomy): Eukaryota > Metazoa > Chordata > Mammalia > Chiroptera > Phyllostomidae > Phyllostomus > Phyllostomus discolor. Next base: position 45,738,329 of record NC_040915.2, read on the forward strand.
CGGGGGGCGCCCGTGAAGGGTGAAGGGAAGGAGACAAGGCAGGAGAGCCTTCAGATGGGGATGTGGGTCTGACACCTGGGAAGGAGCGGGAGGAGGGAGGGAGGGAGGGGTAGGAGGAGCGCAGCCAACAGTGCCACTCTGAGAAAGCTTTAACCAGGCGGACAGGAAGCCCCAAGCAGTCTGCTCAGGCTCCCATAACAAACCGCCATGGACGGGGGCAGGGGAGCTCGAGCAACAGAAATGTACTTCCCCTGCTCTGGAGGCTGGAAGTCCAGGGTCCAGGTACCAGCAGGTTGGTTTCCGGCGAGAGCCCTCTTCCCGGCGTGCAGGTGGCTGCCTTCTCGCTGTGTCCTCACGTGGCCTTTTCTCTGTGCACAGAGAGTGAACTCTGGTGTCTCTTCCCATTCTTATAAAGACACCAGTGCCATCAGAGGACGATCCCCCCCACCCTGCCTCGACCACAGGAGTCAGGGGTTCGACTTACGGATTTCGGGGGACACGATTCAGTCCATTACAGAGGGGTTGCCCATGCCAGCGTTGGCAGGAATGACCCTGCTGCCTCTCAGGCTCTGTCATCGGCTGGGAGCAGCCCAGGCGAGTGTGGCCTTCGAGCGAGCACAGGAACGGAGGGAGGGAAGGAAAAGAAAGGTAGATCCATTGTGCAAAAGTCACCAGAAGAATGACATCACAGATAGGAGGGAAGATAAATATGAAATCTGGGAAATAAGAATACTCAGAGTTTTTTACTTCATAGAATATGTTTGTATTTCTTTGAATACTCTTCTAGAAAAAGGGTACTCAAGTATAAGGTAACCACTGTGAGGCGGCGCTGCAGTGGGTCTGAACGTGCAGCACCTCGGGACACACCGTCACCACCTTCTCACGGGAGGCTCTCTCAAGAAGGAAGAGCTGGGCGGCACGTCCCGCTGCTGCCACACGGAGTAAGAAAGCGAGGGCACGCAGCCCGGGACCTGCTGGTGCCGGCCGGCCGTCGTGGGGCTCGGTGCGCTCCTGCAGCCTCCGCACAGCCCCGGGCATCAGTGCCCCTCCTCTGGGTGAACTGGAGCCTCAGGGGACCTCAGCGACTCCCTGGAGGTGTCACTGCCAGGCCGCCCACCCCTTTATCTGAGGGCGGCTTTGGGAATTTGGAAGACTTACAATGTTTGCACCTCTCTTGTCAAGTTCAGCTGTGAAGGCGTTTAATAATCGCCGTCCCTGAGCATCCGGCGCTAAGGGGCAGTCGCAGGGCCGAAACGCTCATTTCAGTAGGACTCTACCTTTATCTGGTGACACGCAGTGTTGACTGTGTGCCCCGATACACTCGCAATAGGAATTTGAGCCCAGAGCTCAGAGAGGTCTGGTGCTTTGTCCAGGGTAACACAGCAAGCCAGTGGCAAGGCGGAGAACAGAGCCCTCAGTCTCATGCTCCTGGCCTAACATAAGAAATCGCCCATGCCCCCCCTCAAGGCAGCTTGGCCCACAGCTGTCACCTAGGTTCGAATCCCACCTTGGCCACTTCTGAGCGAGGTGGCCTTGGGCACATGGCCTCTCTTCTCTGGGCCTTCATTTCCTGTCTGAAAAACAGAGACCGCAGCATCTACCTTACCCGGCTTTACCTTCACACACTCCCTGTGCCTCAGTTTCCCCATCTGTACAACAGGGACACGAGAACACTTACCTCACAGTGTTGTGGTGAAGAATGAATGAATTCTGAAATGTTTAAAGTGCTTTGGCTGTTAGGATTTGTCGTAGCCTGACTGGCCGAATCATGGACCCCTCCCCCTGCCGCTCTCTCCCTCCAGCTGGGGAGCCAGGAGCCGTGTAGTGTGGGAAGAAGAGGCCCAAGGGTGGTGATCTCAGCTCTGCTACCAACGTGCGGGCAGACTTCCGGAACGTCAGCGGACCCCACTTTTCCCCACAGTGCACTGGGGCGAGGAGTCAGCGTGATGGGCCCCTCCCTGTGGTGACTTTCTGAGCCGGAGCCTTTGGGTCCCAGAGTAGCGGTCCAAGCAGGACTGCCGGATTCTGGAGCTCCCAGGGACCGATGAGAGTTTATGAGGCTAGACCCTGTCCCAAGATGCCACGGAGGTCACCACGTGGACAGCCGGCCCAGAACACCACGAGACCAGGCTGCCGCCTCCTCTCAGCAGTGGACACTTGGCAAGCCCGGCTGTGCCCCTCGCACTGCGCACACCTCTGTACATGTTCTCTCCCTCGTCCTCGCAACCACACTCTCCGTGTGCAGCCCCGTCCTGCAGGCGAGAAGGTAAAGGTTCTGAGAGGTTAACTGTCCAAAGTTCCCTAAATTATACTGCCTCTCTCAGTGTCTTTCTAAATCTTCCAAGTAGGCAGTGTTCTACTTTTCTCATTTTATAAGTAGGGAAACTAAGGCTCAAGGCCCCAAGGGATTGGACCCAGAGCCTGACCTGCGCTTCCGAGAGCTGAACCACCCTGTTCTGCCCCGTACCAGCAAGCGGAGGGGAAAGACAGAGCCTCGGAACCCACCGAACCTGCGCTGAGCCTCTGCCCAGCGCCACTGCTCCAGCCTCTCCAGGGGCCACCTGAGGTCAGCCTCCTCTGGACGGGGTGCACAGGCAGCACCAGGTGACCTTCAGGGCCTCCGAGCAGAACACGGCGTCACTCCCCACCCCGGGAATGGCGTCAGTGGCGTCGTCCGTCACCCGAGTGCACCCCAGCCTGGCCGGCCAGCACTCGAACCGCAGCGGCTCTTCCCCTCCACCTCGGAGCCAGAGCGAGCCCTCCGCGGCTGCTGGGAGCAGCGCCCTCCCGTGTTTGTCTGACTCCCCTGACCCTGGCAAGCGCCCGCTGCCTTTTTCTCCTTTTCTCAAAAACCAGAACACAATAGGAAGCGTTTCCTTGAACTTATTAAAAAATCCAGACTTGTAAATTAATTTGTCCGTGTTGTACAAAGGCAGTGCAGATGAACTCATTAGCATGCACACAACAAATAATTATAGATGAATTTTTAGCTGGCCTGCCTAATGCGCTCACTGGGTTAATTATGTCAATGTATAATTACATCAGCCCGGGGAGACATAATGGCATACCCCGCTGAGCAGGCCCTGCCTAATGACGGGGCGTGGGGGAGCGCTGACAGAGGAAGGCAGCGGCCTTCCCGCGCACCTGCTTACCTCGGCACAAACGCCCATTGTCCGAGCCTCCCGCCACCTCAGCAGACAGGTGGTAGCAGAGGGACCTTGTTCCAGCCGGACCTGAAGGCCCTGTGCATGGGCACTATCCCATTTCTTTCATCAGCGAATACTTATTAGGTTGGACTGTGTGTCCACCCACAAGGGGTCCAGCAAGTGAACAAAACCAGATAAGGTCCTGTGCCTGCCCTGTTGTGGGTTTCGGCCAAGCGTGCTTTAGTTAGGTGGACTTGTGCTCAATGACAATTATAAGTATGACGAATGCTGTGGTAAAAAGGTGTCGGCAGCTGGGAGAACTCTCATGGAGAACTAAGTGTTCAAGGAAGGCTTCCTGGAAGAAATGGCATTTGAGGGGAAAAGACGAGGAAGCATTGACTAGCTGAAAGGGCTGGGGGAGGGCAAAGTGTTCTGGCAGAGGTTCCTGCCCATATGAGAGCTCCAGGGTGGGAAGGTGCCTGTGAGGGACTGAGGGAAGAAAGTCAGTGTGCCTGGAGCCCAGGAAGGCAGCAATAAGCGAGAGCTTCCATTTGTTCTGAGCTGACCAAGTGCTAGGCACCGTGTTGAGCACTTTACCTGAATCCTCATCACAGCCCCATGAGATGGGTACTTTGCCAGTGAGGCACAGAGGGTTAGAGTTTCTTGCCAAGGTCACACAGCAATCCCGAGAAGCAAGTCTGGATTAGACCAGGACCCAGGGGTCCATCTTCAAGGCCCCTGCTCCTCATCCTTCTACCCACCACTCCCCCGCCCCAGAGAGCAGTGGCCAAGCAGATGCTGGCAGGAGACGCCGGTGGAAGGAGCAGGAAGAGTGAGAGCTCAGTGCTTTTAAAGGGCTGAGGACCAGGGCAGGCCCCTTGACCTGGAGAGAGGAGGCCCTGGCTTCCCCAGGCCCCCGTGGGCACTCGCCCGTAGCTGCTGAGGTCAAAATGGTCGCACCACTAGGCATCAGAGAGAGGGAGTCAGACCCAAATCGCACCTCCACTCTTCAGCAAGTTACCTGGGTTTTTTGAGCCTCAGTTTCGTCATCCATGAAAGTGAGCTGGATGCAGGGCAGCCTCCAGGGGATGCTGGGAGCGTGATGGAACCTGTTTCCCGTGGGCAGGCTTTGTAACCAGGAAGATGCCACACCAGCCTGGGGTATTATATAGGTACTCTTCATGCCTGCCCAGGTGGGGAGCTGAGCAAAGGCACCTGGGAGAAGAGGTGCTGGATTCCAGATGTGAAGAAAGGACATGCTGGCCAGGTGATGGTGGCAGAGGGAGCAGGATTCCAGGCAGAAGGACCTGCATGCGCCTCAGTTTCTAGCTATTGGGAGGTGCGGAGGCGTCTAACGTTCAGGTGGGCATCTCCAGGATGCCCGTATTTAGTCAGCCCCGAGTGTCAAAAATGACTAGTCTGAGTCCACTGAGAAGCACCCAAGGATTCCATGGGCAGGGATGCTATTGGGGAAATGCGGGTGAAGGACAATGGGAGGGAGCTGGCAGAGCTCGGTGGGAGCGTCCAGACCCCGTGCAGCCTAAGGTGGAGTCCCGTGCCCGCAGAGCAGCCCCCCGTCCCCAGGAGCTGGTTTGTGTCCGTCTTCGCTGCCTGCGAGCCTTACCTGGAAAGGCTCGTGGAAAGGCTGTCCTCGGGCCGGTGGGTTTCAGAGCAGGGTCCGTGCCCTGTGGTTGGAGGCATGCAAGATACAGTCTCATGGCCACCCCAGATGGCATCGGAGAATCTGGAAAACGCAATTCTGGTGACAGTTACTGCAATGACTATTCCCAGCTGTGTAGGACACACGCACCCGTGGGGACGGCACACGTTCCCCGGAACCGGTGCCTGGAGAAGGCAGAAAGTCTGTGTTGCTTCCCTGAGTCATCAGCACGACTCCAGGGACCTCCTGTGGTTTGCCCCCCCAACCCCGGCCCCCCGTGGAGGGATCCGCCAGGTCCCACAGCTCAGCCTGGGCATCCCTCAACCCTCAGAGCCCCCACCACCCCTGTCCTCCTCTTTCTCTGCAGACCCCGTGCCTGTATTTGAGGCGACACGCAGCCTAGACGACAGGCTGCAGCCCCCCAGCTTCGACCCCAGTGGGCAGCCGCGGCGAGACCTCCACACTTCGTGGAAGAGGCACCCCGAGTTCCTCAGCCCTAAAGGTACTGACGAGGCCTTCACAGGATGTCCCTCATGAGCAGCTGGTCTGCGGATCTTGGGCAGCCAAACTCTGCCAGGGCAGGGGGTGCACAGGGAACTCGACTTTATCATTTTATTTTATTTTTTAAAGTTTTATTTATTTTTAAATAGAGGGGAAGGGAGGAAGAAAGAGAAGGAGAGAAACATCAACATGTGGTTGCCTCTTGTGCACCCCCTACTAGGGACCTGGCCCACAACCCAGGCATGTGCCCTGACTGGGAATCAAACTGGTGACTCTTTGGTCCACAGTCTGGCACTCAATCAACTGAGCCACACCAGCCAGGGCATTTTTTTTTAAAGGTCGACTTTATCATTTTAGATACCGGTGAGATAAGGCACACTTCCACTGCCGCAGACCTAGCCCAGATGCCAGAGGCTTCATATGTTTGAAGGGGAATGGCAAGGGGTTCTCTGCACAGTCACTCAGGGACTCGGCCTTGGTGGTCCTGCCCTCTGCAACATGTGACATCCAGTGCCACCATGAATGCTGACAACCGGCCGACAGGAAGAGACAGAATGTGGAGGGTCCTACCAACGTTTATGGGGTCCAGGCCTGTAAGTGGTGTACATATCACTTCCAGCCGCATCCCGCTGGTTAAAGCACAGTCCTGTGGCAATACCTGCTGCACAGGATGCTGGGAAATGTAGTCTGGCTGTGTGCCAGGAGGATGTGGTAAACACAGCACTGTCTCAGCCCCAGACGAGACAAGTCAAGAAACTCGCAGAACTGAACATGTGTTTAGGTGTGCATACAGTATGATTAAAATGTTTAAAAGCAAGAGAATGATGAACAAAGTTCGGATTGGTGGTTACCTGTGGTAGGTGACGTTGGAGGTCACTGTGGGCAGGGCAGCAAATAGGCACATACATGAAAGCTGTTGGTGACCTTCTAGTTCTATGCTCATCGAGCTGCAAGCCAGACACTGTCCTAGGCACTGGGGACACAGCCAGGCACAAACCAGACAAAAATCCCTTCCCTCGTGGTGCTGACCAGTAAGTTAATAGTAGGATTTCAGATGGTGAGAAAGGCTTTGCGGAAATAACGAGGCAGTGAAGAGGGGAACGGGTGTAGAGATACTGGTCTAAGGAATGAATGAGCAGGATTTACCTCGTGTCTGCAAGATTGCTCAGTCGTGAGTGAAAGCAGCCATAGGAATATGCGCGTGAGTGGGTGTGGCTGTGTTCCCATAAAACTTGACTTATCGAGCAGGTGGTGCGCCGATGGGGCCTGTGGGGAAGGTAAAATGGGCGGGGCCTGTCAAGTGAAAGCCGGGTGCAAAGTCACTGCTCAGGAAACGTCCACTCTCATGCAGCGCCCGCCTCACAGCTCCCTGCCTGCCCCCCACACACCCAGTGAGCACCGGCCGTGTGCCTGGTCCTGGAAAGGATCCCCTTGGGATTAAAATACAGTACTTTGCCAACTCTGTTCCTGTACCCGGAGTGCCCTTCCAGCCATTCCCCCCTGGCAAGCCAGGATTTGGCAGTTCTTTCCCAGCTCACATGGAGGCGCCTCTGAGGTTCCCAGCAAAACTGTCACTCCTGCCTTTGAGGTTCCTCTGGCATTGATATTCCCTCTATAAGAACAGTAGTCATCGGAACGGTTGCCCTTGGAGAGCATTTGCTGTGTGTCACGTGCCTTTCACACAGCGTCCCACTGTCTCCTGGTTCAGCCTGAGGTGTCGCTGGCCCCATTTTACAGATGGGGAAACTGAGTCACAAAGGCCAAGTGGGGATTCAGACCGATGGCTCCTGTCCTCAGCCCTGGGCTGCATCTCTCCTTGAGGACACGTGGTATTCTGTATTGTGATGGTCAAACCTTGTCTTTTTGTTCACTGCTATGACCTCAGCATCTGGAAAATTACTGTGTGTGTGTGTGTGTGTGTGTGCGCGCGCGCGCATGCACGCTCACGCGCGAGAGAGAGAGAACTAGCCAGGCCCTGACCCCTCTGTCAGCCCCTCGAGGGATTCACTCTGCACACCGCCCAGCTCGGCACCTACCCACCTGTGCCAGGCTCACAGTAGGAGCTTGATAACCAGGACAGAACTTCACCGAGCCACTGGGATCTAAGGCCGGGAGCCCAGATTCTGGAATTCTTGAGCCACCCACCCTCGACAGCTGGACCCTGAGCACCCTCTCCCCCTGTGACGACCTCGGGGCCAAAGGCACGCACTGATCCCTACGAGGAGCCTGCAGAAGTGTTCCTGGAGAGGGGCCCCTGCCTTGTGGCAGGTGGCAACTGAGCAGCTGAGTGTGTGCCGTGGGGACGGGGGTGAGAGCCAGGGTTCCTCAGTCAGTTAACCCTAGTGACCCTGTGACCCAGCAATTCTGCTCCTGTCCCAAAAAGGTGAAAACAGGGGCTCAGACAAAAACACGTGCACCGGTGTGTATTAGCAGTGCTACTCACGATGGCCACATGGTGGCGACAGTCAAATGTCCACCCACCGATGAATGGAAGAGCAGACGTGGCACATCCAAAGGACAGACTGTCACGCAGCCGTCAAAAGGAACGAAGGCCTGCTACACGCTCCCACCTGGGTGGGCCTTGAAAACACTGTGATAAGTGAAAGAAGCCAGTCACGGAAGGGTATATATATATTATGACGGTATTTATGTGAAATGTCCAGCGTACGAAGTCCATGGACACAGCAGGACTGGTGGTGGCCAGGGGAGGGAGAAGGGGGAAATGGGGGACATTAAGCAGGAAATGTCCTGCTTAATGGGGACAGGTTTCCTTTTGGGGTGGTAGCATGTTCTGGAACCAGTGCAATATTCTGAATATACTCAATGTCACTGAATTGTACCCTTTAAAAATGGTGAATTTTATGTTATGTATATTTTACCATGACTTTCAAGAAAAATAAGGGGCCAAGGAGGCAGGGATGACTCTGAGAGGGCAAAGGAAGCCTTTGGGTACGCTGCAGGAGGCTGGCAGGATGGGAACTTGACCTCTGTGTACGTACTCTCGCCACAGCTACAACCCAGCTGACCTCGGGGACGGCAGGTCCCGCCAGCCGCGCTCTCTCCAGCACTGAGTTTAGGAAATTGATTCTTCTCACAGCACTTCCGATCGATCTGGTTTGCAGAAAGTGGCTCTGGCTGTCACACCGCTCTCAGCAATGGGTATCTTTCCATCTGTTTCTTCCCCCAGAGCAGAGAGAGGGGACGTCTCCAGCCGGGCCCACGCTGACCGAGGGGGGCCGCCTCCCGGGCATTCCCAGCAAAGCCCTCCTGACAGAAACTTTGCTGCAGAGAAATGAGGCGGAGAAACAGAAGTGAGTAGGGGAGGGTCCGAGGGGCTCCTGCTGCCCCACCTGGCCGGGGGGTGGGACCTGGAAAGCCGCCCCTGCCCAGGACAGATGGGGAATCCAGATGCAGGTTGAGATGGAGTCACAGGCCTGGGCCCCCGCTCCGTCCCCGCAGCTCAGTGGCCAGCTCTGGGCTGGCCACGTCGCCTCTCTGAGCTTCAGTCTCCCCATCCGGAAAAAGGGGCCTATGGTGGGGTATCAGTCAGAGTTCTCCTAAGAAACAGAACCGGTAGGATTTTTAAAAGTTAACTCAGAGATGTAGTTCAAGGACTTAAACCACACAGTTGGGGCTGGCGAGTCCGAATGGGCAGAGCTGCCGGCAAGCTGGAAACCGCCAGGCAGGTAGGGGCCAGTACCCCTTCCTGCGTTTTGTTCTTAAGACCCTGGACTGGTTAGATTAGGCCCGCACATCAGTGAGAACACCCTCCTTTACCCCCGTCAGCGGCTGTAGAGGTTGACTGTGGGTACACAGCGCCTCGCAGCGACGCCTCCGTGAGCGTGGGACTGGATCGCTGGGTGCCGTGGCCCAGCCACCTGGACACTTAACACGGACCATCACCGGGGGCACCCACGCCTGCTCGGCCGTGGGAGTGAAACGAGGCGACTCCTGCCTGTGCTTGGCGGGGCGCTCGCACGGGGGAGCGAGTGCCAGTAAACGGTTGTCCTTATGGCCGGTGCGGGGGCAATCCCATCTGGATCTTCGGGCATTTCTGGGGCAGTTTCAGGGTGGTCATTACAATTACCCTTTCGTTTATTCACTTATTTATTCCACATATCTATGGAGCCACCTTCTTATGTGCTGGTCACTGTTCTAGAGACACAGCCACGGATGTATAAAACGCTCTGCCCTCGTAGAGTTTACTCTGGAGTAAGAAAGATAGAAATCATAAGATAAAATAACGTAAATGGTGTGTTAGGTGATGATGATAAGGGGCGTGAGGAGAACAAAGCAGAGAAGGAGGGGGTGACATGGAGGGCTGGTGGGAGAGGCCTCTCGGAGAAGGAGAGCAGAGCCCTGAGGAGGCAAGGGGGTGAGCCTCACAGGTATATGGGGAAGGGCGTTACAAGCAGAGGGAACAGCCCATGCAAAGGGTCTGAGGCAGGAGTATGGCCAGTGTGCTTCGACAGCAAGGAGACGAATGTGGAGTGAGCGAGGCGGGGGTGGGGGTGGGGCAGGACATGAGATCATGGAGAAAGGGGGCTCCTTCCCTGGAGTCTCTGACCCCGATGACATGAGGCCCAGGCTGTGCCTCAGCCCTCCACCAGTGCAGGTAGGGCCTCTCATTCTCTGCCTGCGTCACGCCGAGCTGGGCCCCGATGGGCAGGATGGGTATCCCAGACTCTTGCCAAAGCGAGGGGAGAGGGCCCCCCGGGGGCGGTCACGGTACTGACGGTGTTGAGTAGCACACTAGGGATGCCTCACAGCACCCACTGGGGCAGACCCTGTCAGAAACCCCGCTTCCTAGACCGGAGACTGAGGCCCAGGGAGGCGAGGTTGCTGGCTGCTGTAGGCCCCCAAGGAATGCTGCAGGAAACCTAACTGGGCCAGCCATAATGGGGCCACGTATCAGCAAAAGAGCGGGGCAGCTGACTGCCCGGACGTTGAGTTTAAGGGCATGTGCTGTGTTGTGTGGAGGACAGAGGTGCCGGTCACAGGGGGAGGGCGAGGGGCTGGGGAACGGGGGTGGGCCGCTCAAGGCCTGTCCACACAGACTTGAGCAGAGCTGGCGCGAGCAGCCCGGTGTCTCCGCAGGGGCCTTCAAGAAGTACAAATCACGTTGGCAGCCAGACTGGGGGAGGCAGAGGAAAAGATCAAGGTTCTACATTCAGGTATGTGGCGTGTGACCCCGGCCCTGCCGGCCCGGGAGAAGAGGGGGCACTGACACCATGAACACGGGCTTGGGTGTGTTAGAGTCAAGACAGCAAGAAGGGCGTTTGGGAAGGGGAAGGACAGGCCTGCACGATCCAGCAGGGGTCCGAGCCCTAGTCCCTGGAGGCCATGCTACTGTGGAGAAAAGGCTTCAGATAGAATTAACATAGGGGTGGCAAGCATCAGTGCTTCAGCCGCCCCAGACACAACCAAGCTGGTCAGGTTAGGGAAGGCAGTAGGGGAGGGTGGGGTCTGGGGCAAGCTGGAGAGCCCAGCCTTATCCAAAGCGGTGACCGCTGCTGAGCACCAGCCAGGCACTGCCTTGTGGCCCAGAGCCACCAGCCCCTTCAGTTTCCTACACAAACCAGAAATCTGGAGTTTTATGAGAAACCCCTCATTTATTATAATGCTTGTATACTTACATCCGTTGAATTCGTTACTTCTGTCAGGTCCAGACCTTGGGGTGGCTGAGTTGTGGGTGGATGGTCCTGCCCTGGTCCTGGAGTGACCTAAGGGTGCCGGTGGGCTCATACCCAGGCCATGGGACACAGCCCTCAGATCGGGGTCCTCTGAGATTTATAGGGTCATCTCATCTGCCCTCCCCAGCCCAGCCACTCCTCATGGCTCTCGCCAGCTTGGAGTTCCTCTAGGGCCGGGAAACACTGCCTGTCACCAGTTCTAACCAAAAAGAAAGGCTTCCCTCACTACCCTGGACCTCGTTCTGCCTTCCAGGCCCCGCAGCAGTGGGTTCCACCTCCCTGGGGAGGGGCGGCCTCACCCTGGCTCTTTACTTTTCCCAGCGCTGAAGGCCACACAGACAGAGCTGCTGGAGCTGCGGCGGAAGTACGATGAAGAGGCGGCGTCCAAGTAAGTGAACACCCCGCTGAGGCCTGCCTCCTCCCTCGGACCCTCCCAGACATGCCTCCTCTTTCTGACTCTGCCTGAGGTACCCACTTCACTAAGCACCCTCTGCTCCCCGCCTGCTGGTCATTGCTCTGCCATGTATGCACCGCAGACTCGAAACGACATTCCGGGCGGCAGGCTGAGCAGGGCCTGCTGGGCAGGGCCTGCGCCTTGCCCCAGCCTCCTGGGACTCCCCGCCTCCCCAGCTCCGCAGTCCAACCCTCAGGGCCGAGTGTCATTCACTTAAGTTACTCTGTGCTCGGTGTCCCTTCAGGATTTAAGACATCACTATTCCACAGATGTTTATTTAGTGACTACTGTTTACTCAGTGCTGCGCTGGGTCCCTGGAGGAAACGTTAGAACATGGCCCTGGCAGATACTGGCTAGTGTGCAGTGATAAATCCGTTCATTCATTGACACTCCTGAGCACCTACCGTACGCCTGGCAGTGTTCTGGGAGTGCGGTGAATGCTGTGAAGGGAAGAACCAGGACCAGCAGGAGGGAATAGCAGGGAGGGGTGGTCCCGCTCTCCCGGCTGGTCAGGGAGGACTTCCCTGAGGAGACGACTTGCAGAGTGAGGCCTGCAGAGTGAGCAGGAGATGCCCCGTGAAGAACGCCGGGAAGGGCGCTCTGGGCAGTTGGAAGAGCTTCTGCAGAGGAGGACCCTGAACAAGCATGAAGCCCACGTGTGGCTTTTGGTCACCGAATGCTCCCCAGCCCCAGGCAGAGGGGCAGCCAAGGTGGAAGAGGCCTGTCCTGATCCCCTGAATGCTGGAGGGAGAGAGGGAGTAAAACAGATGAATGACCACCACGGGGGTGGTTGAGAGAGGGCTCCGGGCCGGCACCTTGGAGCTGGGTGTTGCAGCGAGGGCCTGTTCTCTAGAAGCGGGCACTCCAGGCGGAAGGCATAGCAGCGGCGAAGGCCGGGGGGCGCAGCTCTGCGGGCAGCTTTGGAGCCAGGCCCCCGGGAGGGGTGAGAGGCCAGGCTGCTGGGTGCTCCTGGGAATGTTTCTCCAGTAGGAAGGGTGGGAGGCAGCCTCTCTAGGCCTCCATGTCAAGGCACTTGGGTTCAGGCAGGGGCTGGGGGTCAGGACGGGTAGGCATCCTGGCAGTGGCCTGAACCCCTTCCTCAGGGCCTCGTCTTTCTGTCTCAGGGCAGATGAAGTCGGCCTGATCATGACCAACCTGGAGAAGGCTAATCAGGTGAGGAGCTGTGTGCTGGGGCCCGTTCCGCACGTGGTGGGGGGCTCAGCCAGTCCGGGAGGACAGGGCAATGCTCAGTTGGTGTTTACTAAACTACATGCCACACAGAGTGCCGGGGCTGGGAGATGTCTGGGACCCTGAGCCCCCCAGGGAGGGAGAGCGAGGGTGCAGACAGAGCACTCAGAAGTAGGGTGATCCGGGCAGTAGCAGTCAGGGAAGGGGCTCCTCGCCCAGACTCGGGTCAGGGAGGACATCCTGGAGGAAGGGCCGTGGAGCCGGGACCTGACAGACCAGTCCAGACTGTGAAAGCGTGGTGGTCCAGGACAGGGGAGGGCCTGGGCAGAGGCCCCGAGGCGGCCTGCACCGCAGGCGGCAGGAGGGAAGCAGAGTGGTGTCCCGTGATCCCAGCCTGGAGGTACCCGTCTCCAGGCCGAGGTGGGACATGGGTCTCCCCCAGCCAGATTGAGTGAGACCGCGCTTGGTGACGAGGGACAAGCCTAGGGCTGCTTCTCCCCATCCCTGCCCACCTGGGGTCTCCTCCAGCCTCTTCACTCGATCCCAGCCACGCTGGCCGGCACCGGGTGGACCCAGCCTTCCCTGCGGCCTCATCTTCTAGTCCCAGCCTGAGTCCTTGCAAGCCCTTTAGTCTCTCAAGGTCTCCTTTTTCACGTTTATAAATGGGGCCCCTTATGCTGCCTCCCTCTGGCTTCGGATCTGGTGGGCAAAGCTGGGCAGGACTGGAAAGGTGGTGAGGCATGGCCACGTGGACCCAGTCTGAGATTCTGGGGGCCCACCACATCTCTGCTGCAGCTCGGGGCGTGGCCAGGAGAGGCCAGCCTCGTGACAGGGGAGGTGGCCATTTCCCTGGGGGCAGTTGAGGAAGGCCCCCAGAGGAGGTCGTTGCGGCCGGGCAGGTGCTCTGGCTCAAGGCACTCCAGAGGCGTGGCTGTCCTGCAGAGGCAGCGTGGAAGAGGACGGCACTGCCGGGTTCATGTTTCAAATAGGTAACCCGCTTACACAGTTCACAACCCGAGAAGGCTCCCAGAAAGCTCCGTCCCTCCCTCTCCACCAGCAGCCTCTCCTACCGGCTCCCCACATCTCCTTCCAGAGTTGTGTTTACTCCTTTTTAAAACAGAAACAGTAGCATACTGTCCATACCCCCCTGAACCTTAGCCTCTACTTCTCAGAGCTCTTTCACGTTTGGCTATAAAGCAGTTCCTTCTGTTTTACTGCTGTGTAGTGTCTCACCACCAGACACACCATCCTCTAACCCAGGAGACCGCAAACTCGCTGTAAAGGATGGGAGACCAGACAATGTCAGCTGTGCAGGTCCCTGTCACACTGTTCGTTTGGCCATTTACAGCGAAATCATAGACAGTATGGGAGCAAGTGTACGTGGCCGTGTGCCAGCACAACCTTACTTGCAGAAACGGGCAGCGGCTGCAGTTTGCCGACCCCGGCTCCCCACCGGTGCAACCAGTCCCCCGTTGGTGAGCATTCGTGGAGTTTCCAGTCATTCACCACCGTCACCAACACTGCAGCGCGTAACCGTGTGCGGGCAGCGTTGTGTGCGTGCCCGAGCCTCTACATCGGGTACATCCCCAGAGTGGGGTTGCTGGGCAGAGTGTCTGTGCGTTTGTCACTCGGCAGCTGTGGCCAAACTGCCCTCCACGGGGCCGTGCCTCCAGCAAGGCAGAAGGGGGCTCATCTCCTGGTACCCTCGCCAGTGCCGTATGTTGTGGGACTTTTGGATCTTTGCCAGTCAAATTGGCTAAAGAGAAGGGATCTTAAAATAGTTTTTTTGTTTAGTCCTCACTGAAGGATATGTTCATTGATTTTAGAGAGAAAGGGGAAGGGGTGGAGAGAGAGAAAGAGAAACATTGATTGGCTGCCTCCCATATGTGCCCCTCCCTACTGGGGACGGAACCCACAACCCAGGTGTGTGCCCTGACCCAGAATCGAATCCCCAGTCTTTTAGCGTGGGGGACGATGCTCCAACCAACTGAGCCACCCGGCCAGGGCAGGAAATTAGAGTAGTTTAAATAGGAAGCACTTTTTTTAATGTTTATTTTTTCTGATTATAAAATTAAAACCTGCTCCTGGCTGGCATAGCTGAGTGGATTGAGCACGGGCTGTGAACCAAAGTGTCGCAGGTTCGATTCCCAGCCAGGGCACATGCCTGGGTTGCAGGCCACGGCCCCCAGCAACCGCACACTGATGTTTCTCTCTCTCTATCTCCCTCCCTTCCCTCTCTAAAAACAAATAAATAAAATCTTTTAAAAAATAAAACCTGCTCATTATAGAAAGTATGGAAAAGAAAAGAAATGTCACTGTACTAAGTTTTTAATACTCTGAATGTGAACAGGAGGATTCTGGAGCAGAGCAGAGCAGTATTATTACTGATACAGCAGAGACCCTGCCAGGTTGCCCCAGTTCTGATCGGGGTGATGAGATGGAACCTGAGGTCACCCTGCTCGTGTCTGTGCTGTGGGCGAGGGACCCCTTAACCAGGAGCCTGGGTAGTTATTTGGGAGAGGGGCCTCCTGAGAGCGGGAGACGGGAGACAAATTGATCTCCTGAGTGTCGTGAGGAACCGAAGGGGGGCGGGGTACTGGGTTTTTAGCATTGGCAATGCAAATGTTTGTCTCAGGGGAAGGTGAGACCGTGGGCTGTGAGCCCAGCTTTGCCACCCAAGGGACTCGTCCGCAGGCTGGGTCTCATCCCGCCTTGAACCGCAAGCACACCTTCTGGGAGGCGAGTCTCTGGAGTCCCCGAGCTCATCAGCCACCAACTGACTTCCTGGGCTTGTCTCTCAGCCCAGATGCCAAGTTCCAGTCACATTTGCTCCGAAAGCCCTAACTGCAGAAACGAAAATATTTTCTCTGCAGCCGCACACCCCAAGCAAAACTGACTCAAGCCTTTTCTGGAACAAGGCAGGATACCAATAAATAAACAAATAAACAAATTATTTAAAACGAATTAACAAAATGGGCCAATGGACGTGTGTGGCTCTCTGTGTGTACGGAGTGGGCATAGCTTCTTGATTGCCGAGACCAGTGTGTAAGATAAACATAATCACTCGAGCCCGTGTCCCCAGCGGAGGGTAAAAATAAAGCTGCAGCTGTTCTGATTTTTCACGTCGTGGCCCAAGATCCCACATACCCTGTTGATACCAATAAAATTAACCAATTATTGACACATTTATGTGCGTCAGGCACCAAGCTAAGATGCTTGATGAGGTGTGTTTTGCCAAATCGCTTGCTTAAAAAACAACCGAGGAGATGGTTGCATTTGTAATCCGCATTGTGCGGGCGGGGGGGACTGAAGCTGGGGAGATGAAATCTCTTACCCAAGGTCACACAAGCCAGGCAGTGACAAAGTACAGATTTCTCTCCAAAGCCACGAGGCTAGGTTGTTATTAACATTTAGATGCTTCCGCCCAAGTTTTTTTTTTCTCAGAAATGTTTGAAGAGTTAAGATCCCCCAGAGACCCAATTAAATAAACTGCCTCTTTCTGATTTAGAAATATGTCAACACGCCTCCTCGAGAGAGAGGTTTCATTTCCCCCATTTCACAGGAAGAAAACTGAGGCCCAGGGAGGGGAAGTGACTTGCCCAGCGGCCTACAGCAGCTTGTGGGCTGGGATGCCACCTCAGCTGATGCCCCATCCAGGGTTCCGCACCAGGTGGCCTGGGAGCTGGGGACAAACTCGCCTTCTGACCAGAGTGGCCCGAAGTTTGCGTGACAGGCAGAAGTGGCCTGGAAGGGCGTGGACATGTGCCCGTCCCATGGAGACAGCATCTCCCCTCCTGCCCCGGTGGATGGGGGTGTTCTGACTCCTCTTGGGACCCCGAGAGCCCTGGGGGAGCCAAAAGTCAAGTCCAGGATCCAAGACCCAAAAAGTAGGACCCTGGGCCCTCAGAGTCCTGCCTGCCAAGCCCATGCCTGAGACGGTGCGGGGAGATGGTGGAGGGCCCACGCACCTCTTAACCCCACGTGTCCCTCTCTCCCACAGAGAGCTGAGGCCGCCCAGCGGGAGGTGGAAAGTCTTCGGGAACAACTTGCCTCTGTCAACAGCTCCATCCGCCTGGCCTGCTGCTCCCCGCAGGGCCCCGGCGGGGTAAGGATGGTGGGAGAGCCAGAGGGAAAGGCCGAGGAAGGCCACGTTTGTGGGTATGGAGATGTAGGTTGGTTGTGCGCACCTTTGTGATAGTGTGCACGTGGATGTGTGGGTCTCTCTGTGCTCACAGTGCATGTAGCATCTTCATTGCCAAGGTCACTGTGTGACTTGTTTTACCAGCTGGGGTAAAAATACAGCCCCAGCTCTTTTAACTTTTCAAGCCCAAGCTTCTTCTATCCTGATGAACTGGAAGTCCAGTATCTTCCTTTGAAGGTCCCCTTACCCCGAGTTGTCCAAAAATGCCAGGAACCTACTCAGACCAAAGAGGACCATCGTTCCTATTGCCAGATGCCCGCCCTGCAAGAGGCCTGGAGAGGGTGGGATGGTGGGTTTGGTCAATAGAGCAGCGGTGCAGTTGTAGTGGCTGCCACCAGGTGTCGCTGTTGGCTGCTGGTCTCACTGATTGGTGAACGTGTGGCATTCTCCCAGACCAAGACCAAAGTGGGGCCACATAACCAAGACCTGAAGTTAACGCTCATACCCAGCCATTGGTTCCCAAAACGTGGTGGGGTGATTCCAGCGTGGTTTCCCAGACAGCCACATGCTACAAAGAACCAGTCTTCCGTCACTAACCCCAACGTGTCTGTTAAACCTGGTTGTGCATCTTTCTCTCTCCACCTGGCTGGCAACCCTTTGGGGTCCTGGGGCCATTTTCTGCCAGGGGACTTAGAACCACCCCAGCCTACCCTTCTGCCCATCTCTCTTCTCTCAGAAAGCCTTGGGTTTCTTGTGTCAAATGGTCCGCCTGCTTATAGATCTCCGCATCCGAGGCATTTGATTCACAATTCCTGACACAGCAACGGGTCTGCCCCAGGGTGGCTGCGGTCTCCACCCGTGAACCTGAAGTGGCCGGCATGAGGTTTACCTCGCCTGACACCCTGGTGCACAGGCCCGTACGTCTGTGTCCGTCTCTCTGTTTGAGTGCTGGAATGAGTGTCTGCTCATGACCTTTGGAAAATGACTGTGTTTTTAACCTCACCGTGCCTCGGTTTCTTCATCTGTGCAAGTCAGACCTGCATTATGGGATGTTGAGAGGATTACATGTAAGGTACCTAAAGTAGTACTTGGTTCAGTCTGTGCTCAGTAACTGTCTAATGCTGCCATTATTATTATTATTATTATTATTATTATTATTATTATTACTATGTGTCTGGGGTTGTGCCTATAATAGCATATGGTCTTTCAGCACATACATGTCTGTGTGTGTCTGGTGATGCCCTGATGCCTGTGTATTTCTGTGTGAGTGTGTGTCAGCATGAGTGTTCAGGCAGGTACGTGTGTCGGTGTGTGCTGTGTCTGATAGGTGTGTCCCAGGAGGCAGTGTGTGTGTGTGTCAGGGGGCCCGATATCTGCATGACACAGAGAGCGAACACTGGAGAGACTGAGAGAGCATGAGAGAGCCCATGAGGGCGCCCAAGAGAGAATTTGCTGATGGTTCTTAATTAAACCCCGTGGAGCCCAGCAAAGGCTCGTGCTAATCAGCCACGGGGAGCTCTGCTGGTTTGGGGGGCGAGCTTTTCTGAGTGGCGCTCGATGCTAATTAATTTAATGTGTTCATGGCATCCGCTTCCTGTTTTAATTGTCATTTACCTCCATGGAAGAATACCGGGGTTGGCAGTGTTGTTTTGTTGTTTTTATGTTGCTTCTTAGGTTCATTAGTAACTGAGCCCAAAATCTGCGTGACTGCAGGTTCCCTCAGACAGCAGCCTCTTCATCCTCCTCCAGGACTGAAGGACCGTTGCCTAAAACCTGGAGAAGAAGCAGTGGGGCTCGGGGTTGGTGGCAGACTAGAAGGAAGGTGCCACCCCTAGTGTTGCCTGTGGCAGCAAGGCCTCGGCTCTAACCTACTCGTCTCTTCCTGCCTTTGGCTGTGCTGTTCCCTCTGCTGGGAACATCCTGTTCCCACCACTTCCTCACCCAGCTGACTATTTCCTTTTTTTGTTGTTCTTTTTAACAGATGTCTTATTATATAATATATATATAGAAGGGGAAACGTGCATATCATAAGCATGCGGCATGCTGAGTTTTTCAGCGTGAACAGACCGCATAACCAGCATCTAGACCAAATAGAGCATTCCTGGCCCTCAAGAAGCCCCATGTGGGTCCCCACCCAGGGGCTGCTCCCCTGATCTCTAACACACAGATGGCTTTTGCCTGTGTTTGTATCTGATCTTAAGTGAATCACACACACACACACACACACACACACCCCGTGGTATCTGGCTTCTTTCACTCCATAGTGTATCTGGGAGAGTCATCCACGTTTTTGGAGTAGTTGCAGGTTATTCATTGTCATCGCTGTGGAGTATTACGTTGTGGGAATACACCACAGTCTGCCCGCATTCTCTGGTCGGTAGACATGTGGAGGGTTTCCAGTGGGCTTCCGTGAGCATTGGTCCGGCTGTCTTGGTGGGTGCACAGAGGCCCGCGTTTCTCCTGCGCACCTACGAGTGGAAGCGCATATGTTCCCCTTTAGTGGTTGCTGCGAAGCAGTCTTCCAATCCCCAATGTGTTCTTGAACTTCACTGTGGTCGAGACACACCTTCCTCCTGAAAACCTTCCCTGCTCACTTTCCCTCCCACCCGTTTAGTGTCAAGAATAGAGGGAAAGGCATCTAGGCTGGTAGGTGCAGCCTCAGAAAGGCTCGGAGGCCGGGAGAGGAAAGCCGCCAGCCTGTCGGAGGGGCCGAGTCGTTCTGGGGCGCTCAGCACAGGGACTTGGACAGCACAGGGGGAGGCCGGGCCCGCAGCCCCTCAAAGCCCTGCTCTGTCCTCAGGATAAGGTGAACTTCGCGCTGTGCTCGGGCCCGCGGCTCGAGGCAGCCCTGGCCTCCAAGGATCGGGAGATCCTGCGGCTGCTGAAGGACGTGCAGCACCTCCAGAACTCCCTGCAGGAGCTGGAGGAGGCCTCCGCCAACCAGATTGCCGACCTGGAGCGGCAGCTCTCCGCCAAGTCCGAGGCCATCGAGGTAGGTCACGGGGGAGGAGGCGGGCAGATGGGAGATGGGTGGGACATCCCTGGGGGGCACAGCCCAGCCTCACCATCTTTATTTGCTCCCCTAGAAGCTGGAAGAGAAGCTCCAGGCACAGTCCGACTATGAAGAGATTAAAACAGAGCTGAGGTACTAGGCAGAGTGAGGCCCCCCAACCCCCCGGCCCTCTTTCCTGGCTGGGGTAACCGGTGCAGGCAGCAAGGGCCCTCAGCAAAGTGCATCACCTTGCTCCCTCCCGCACACTCCACTTCGTGGGGTCCTTGTCTCCTCACCACTGGCACCTTGGGTGCCATGCTCGGTCCTTCGCCATCAAGAGCTATCTAAAGGAGAACGGGAAAGGCAGCCTTGCTGGGGGCGGTGGTGTGATGGTGGAGGGGAGGCAGGGAGGGTGTGTCGATCACATACGCTCAGTCAGCCGGTGTTGGGGGGGGGGGGCATAGCAGAGCACCCCTCCCAGGCACAGTGGAAGCTCCCGACAGCCCCCGTTACAGGGAACCCAGCGCTGTGTGGGTCCGGGGGGTGAAGGCGCTTGTTCTCGGCCAGGGAGGGCGAGTCATGGGAAGCGCCTCCCCAGGGCCCCTCTCCGAGCCAGGAGGAGCCTGGCTGGCCTCACTGTCTCCACTCTCCCTGGCAGCATCCTGAAAGCCATGAAGCTGGCCTCCAGCACCTGCAGCCTCCCCCAGGTGAGCGTCCCTGCTGCTGTCCCCGTGGGGCAGGCTGTCCCCGAGAGCCTTCCCCCAAGCGGCCCTCTCAGCCCGGCCTCTCGTCTCCTCAGAGCCTGGCCAAGCCCGAGGACTCACTGCTCATGGCAAAGGAGGCCTTCTTCCCCGCACAGAAATTTCTGCTGGAGAAGCCCGGTCTCCTGGCCAGCCCTGGTAGGCGAGAGAACGTTCTTGGGGCTGAGGGGCTGTGTGGGGCTTGCCATGGGTCTCTGGCCTCCTCCATGTCCACGGACCACTGCTCTCCACTGGGGCCGGAGGATGATGGGGAAAAGGGGTGCACGCTGATGGAGCACCTGCTGAGTGCCGGGCACCGAGCCGGACACCGTCCCTGGCTGAGCCAGCTGGCAGCCGTCCCGTAGGAAGTCCACACGCGTGTGCGCACACTCAAAGACAGACCGCTCGCTCGGGCCCCGGAGCCTGCACTCAGCCCCCGCCTTCACGGGCAGTGGGATGAGGTCACGGGTCGGGGAGGGCATTCACAGGCCCCGCACAGCAGACCTGCAGGGGGAGGGCCTGCAGGCGCTGCTCTCTCCAAAGTCTCCTGCTCAGCCACTTGTCCCTTCTCCGTATGCAGTGACACCGTGACTTTTAGCTGTGTGGCCCCAGCCAAACTCTGCTGCCTCCATTTCCTCACCTGAAAAATGGGGAGGGGGTGCCAGTGATGGCCCCACTTCACTGATGAGGCAGGCTCAGGGCACCCAGGAGTGGGCCCGTCTGCTGGGTGGGGTTAATCCAAACTCCCCACTCCCAGGCAAGGAGCTGGGCCCATGTCAAGTGCTCAGTTAAAGTTCTTCTTGGCAGGAAGGAGGGCTCCCCAGAACAGGCATTCGGGCCAGGCCTTGAAGGGTCGGGATCTGAGGGTGGGGGAGGGGCTGCTGGCAGACACGGTGTCAGCGCTGGAGGCCTATAGCGCTTCTCCCCCTCCCTCCTTTTCTCCCCTCCCCCCTTTTCTCCCCTCCCCTGCCCCTTCCTCTTCTCCCTGTCTCTGAATGTCGTCTCCACATCGCTCTTTGTCTTCCACTGTCACTCTGTCTCCTTCTCTGTATCTCTGTCTCTCCCGCTGTCCCTGTCTTTTACTGTCTCTGCCTGTCTCCCTGTCTCTAACTCTCACTGTCTCCATCTCACACACAATTGCCCTCCCATGGGATGTCTCTCTGCCGCTCTTTCCCTGCCTGTCTCTTTTGTGTCTCTTTCTCTGTGTGTGTATTTCCCTCCCTGTCTCTCTGTCCCCATCGTCATCTGCTTCTCTGTCTCACTCGCTCTCCACCTCTCCTCTCTCCCTCTGTCTGTCTGTCTCCCTCTAGAGGAGGACCCATCGGAGGAAGATTCCATCAAGGACTCTCTGGGCACGGAGCAGTCCTACCCATCTCCTTCGCAGCTCCCACCCCCTCCAGGGCCGGAAGACCCCCTGTCCCCAGGCCCTGGGCAGCCCCTGTTGGGCCCTGGCCTGGGACCCGATGGCCCTCGGACTTTCTCGCTGTCCCCCTTCCCTGGCCTGGCCTCAGGGGAGAGACTGTCGGGGGACATGCTGCTATCTAAGCATCTGGTGCCCTCAGCCACCTTCAAGGGAGAGTCGGGCAGCCTGCTGGTGTTTCCCCCAGTCTTCTATGGCGCCAAGCCCCCCACGGCCCCCGCCACCCCAGCCCCTGGCCCTGAGGCACCCGGGGGCCTCGAGCTGGCTGACAGTGGTGGGGGCAGCATGGCCGGGGCAGGGCCCGGAGCAGAGGAGGAGCAGCTGGACACAGCCGAGATCGCGTTCCAGGTGAAGGAGCAGCTGCTCAAACACAACATCGGGCAGCGGGTGTTCGGCCACTACGTGCTGGGGCTGTCGCAGGGCTCGGTCAGCGAGATCCTGGCCCGGCCCAAGCCCTGGCGCAAGCTCACGGTGAAGGGCAAGGAGCCTTTCATCAAGATGAAGCAGTTCCTGTCGGACGAGCAGAACGTGCTGGCCCTGAGGACCATTCAGGTGCGGCAGCGAGGTGAGTGCCTGCCCAAGGCCTTTCCCGCAGCCAGGCCCGGGCAAGCCGCTGGCTGGGCCTGAGAACGCGGGCTCTGGGGTCAGGGCCGAGCTCCGCCGCTTCCAGCCGTGTGACCTGCAACAAGTGACTGTGCCTTCCTGTGCCGTGCCTTCCCCCTCTGTGAAACAAGGAGACACATCCCCTCTGCCTCCTTCCTGGGGCCTGTGGCTGCCTCTTCCCCCCCACCTGGCCCTCACGGGGCAGCTCCACAGCAGTGGGAAAAGGCTGGGTCTCCCCCTGAGCTTAGTAGGTACCTCAGAGCCTCAGTTTACCCATCCATTCTGTGGCCTGGGTGACCACCAAACTTGCCAGACCCGATCTTCAGGCTAACCCATGTGAAGGGCCCAAGCCCGACCTCACAACACCAGAGTTTGCCCCCGAGTTTGCCCCAGCTCTGCCCTCCACCCATGAGGAGACCTCAGGAAGCTCACTTGAGCTTCCTAAGCCTCAGCCACCCCATCCATCCACTTCCAAGGGGGGTTACGTGAGTGTAAAGCACAGAGTAACTGCCTGAGGACTGTGAGCTGTGGCGGTGGCTGCTACCATTGTCGTTATTATTTCAAGCCACAGTCACTGGCGGGTCCACAGTGTGTCACACAGTAGCCTGGCCCTGGGCCTGCCACACACACTCACGGTCTGGGCCTCACTCCCCCAGCCCTTCGGGGGAGGGGCCGGCCATTCACCCCGCCCAGCCCCAGGGACTGCTCCCCACAGGCAGGTCCCCGTAACAGGGGCCCCCTTGCCTTTCCCAGGCAGCATCACCCCGAGAATCCGCACACCAGAGACGGGCTCAGATGACGCCATCAAGAGCATCCTGGAGCAGGCCAAGAAGGAGATCGAGTCACAAAAGGGGGGTGAGTGTTGCAGGCGAAGCCGGTGGCCTCTGGGGCCTGCTCTGAGCCCGGAGGCCCCTCCTTTCCCATCGTGCACCCAGAGGGGATCCCAGCCTCTCCCGGTCTGCAGCCAGGCAAGGTCTAGGCCCGGAAAGCGCCGGATCCATGCTGTCCAATACAAAGCCATTAGCTACAGGTGTCTGTATCCATTTAAATTAACTACAACTAAATAAAATGACAACTTCTTTAGCTACACTGGCCACATCGCCCATGTGACAAGTGGCAACCGTATGGGACAGCACAACTCGGAATGTCTCCCTCACCTCTCAGTTCTGGGAGCACTGGCCTGGACCAGTCGGTGTCCGCCTTTCAGGGGGCCCCAGATCAGTAATCACGGGGGAGCACGTCACACGCACCGCGGCCTGAGCCTCACCCCGACTGCCAGTCCCCGCTCCTTGCACTGCACCTCCTGATTCCCAAGGAGGCACTGGTCCGGCCTCCTCCCGCGTCCCAGCGGCGCCCTCCACACCCTCCCAGCCGGAGTCCTCTCCCAGTGCTGCTGTCGGCCTCAGACTCAGCGGCCAAAGACAACACGAGTTTGTTGTCTTCAGTTCTGGGGGTCAGAGGCCAAACACCGCCTCCCTGGGCTAGGCAGGGAGTCGGCAGGGCTGCCCACTTCCAGGAGCCCCGGGGTAGAGTCCACTCCTTACCTTCCCAAGCTCCTCAAGGAGGCCCACATTCCTTCCTTCTGGACTCTTCCTTCATTGCCAAGTCCAGCACCCCAGCCTCTTCAGCTCTCTCAGATCATCCCAACTCCCTCTTCCAAGCGCCCTTGGGGTTATGTAGGGCCACCCAGATAACTAAGGATAATCTCCCCATTTTGTGGCCCTTCACTGTAATCACATGGGCAAAGTCCCCTTTGCCGTGTAAGGTAACATACCTACCAGTCCCGGGGACGGGGACGGGGATATCTTTGAGGGGCCACCTCTCACGAGTTCCAGAGCCACAAGCCAGCTGCTGGGCCTGTCCACCAGGGTCCCCACTGGCATCTGAGCCTCAGTATGTCTGAGACGGAACTCACTGTCTTCCCCTGCCCCTCACTCCCTCTTCAAAGTCACCCACTCAGGGCTGAGAACCTGTCACAGAGGGTGCTAGAAACCCAGAGTGAGTTGAAGGGCTGCCCTTGACCTCTCCCCCATGGCAGCCATTTAGCCAGCCCATCCAGGGGACACTCACCCTCCAAGAGATTTTCTCAAGCTTGTCCATTCCTCACCCCAATTGCCACCAGCTAGTGAGCCACCATCGCCACTTGCTGGGGCAGCTGTAAGAGTGTCTGCACTGGTCTAGGCCCCACTCCACCCGGACATCAGAGGGATCTCCCTAGGGCACACACGTAGTGATGTCACGACTCAGAATCCTTCCACGGCTCCCTGTTGCCCTGAGGAGGAAACCCCAGCGCCACCACAAGGCCTGCGGTCTCCAGAGCCCTCCCGATCCCTCCACGTCGCACACGTGCACGGTTTAAAACCATCCTCCTCCTTATCCCTTGCTGCCGGTCTCGTCCCAGGCACCTGGCCAGCTCCTCACACTGTGTGACTCAACTCAGAAGTCAGCTCCTCCAGGCGCCCCACCCCGTACAGATGGAGTGGATACTGCCCCTCCTCGGATCCCCCCAAATTACATCTATGCTTGGTGCAACGGAGCCAGGGTGCTGTGCTGCCAATTGTGCCTGGCCCTGGTGTTGACGAGCTGCGTGACCCGGGCCAGTTTCCTTGGCCTCTCTGTGCCTCCATTTCTCACCCGTGAAATGACGACAGTGTTAATAGTCCTTAAGGTTGTGTGAGGGTCAAGTGAGATCAGCCCTGGCAAGCATGCAGCCTGGGATCTGGCGTATAGAAGGCGCCCATGAAAAGTTAGCCTTTCTTACAGGTAACATGACCATTGTTATGTCTCTGTTCTTGCATTTTCATGTTACAAATGACCCTGCTGATGTGGCTGTCCCTCCCACTGGTCTGGGGGCTTCTTGCAGCCAGGGACCAGCTGCATCCCTGCACCCAGCACAGTGGAGTGCAACGTGGTTATAACGCGGTTGCTGACTTAGAACTGGTTTCAGGGCACCCACTCTCTTTTGCAGTGTCTGCTGCCCCCTGGTGTTGGCTCAGAGCAAGTGTCCTGGTTCCCAAGCCTCTGCTTGGCTGCTGGGAGCCAAGAGATTCCCAGAGGCCCTCCCCTTGCCTGCTCCCCGAGAGGGCTGGAGGGCTGCTTACCCTGCTAGGAGCCTACAGTGCCCCAGCCACATAGCCTGCCGAGCCCCTCCTGTGCGTACACCCATTTCTTTTGCTCAACCACTGTAGTGAGAGAGGGCAATCATTCTGGGAACATTTACTGTGTGCTCGACACAGGTTACAGATGCAGATGAAACACTCCATTGAGGTGAGAAGAACCACGTGAAACAGGACAGCTGAGGCCAGAGAGGGCAAGCTGGGCCCACAGTTACACAGAGACCAAGGCAGGCCCCAGGGCTCCTGGCTCCCTAGTCGGGACCTCTCTCACCGGGGGTCAGCAGTGAAGCAGTGGGGAAAGTGGAAAGGCAGCATCGCGGCAGAGGGCCAGCCAGGAGGCGTGCGTTCTGTGAAGGGCTCAGCGGGAGGAGGAAAGAGGCCAAGGTTATAGCCCCACACCCTGACACGGTCAGCGCTGAGGGTCAGCGCTGAGCAGAGAGCGACTAGCAGCCCCCCGGGGAGGGGATGCGGGGATTACTGTGGCTGACTGCCAACGCAGGAGTTTCACTTCTGGGAACCAGAGGGAGTGTCCACGCTGGGCACAAAGGTTTTTAGACAAGTCTTTCCTTTATCGTTGTCACAACAGTGAGAAACTAGAAACAACCTAAGTGCCTAGGGTGGGGGGCGCAGGTGGTAACGCAGAGGCTGACCCCTCAGTAGGGCATGCCACCACTGAAGACAGGAAGGGAGAGACAGGCATCGACTGGTTGCTCCACTTATGTACACATGCGTTGGCTGATTCTTGTATGTGCCCTGACCAGGAATTGAACCTGCGACCTTGGCATGTCGGGGGTAACGCTCTAACCGACCCAGATACGCAGCCAGGGCGAGAGAACTTTGAATCGTAGGGGAAAATACTCACGTGGACACGGAGTGGGGACGAGCCAGGCCACACTCGCACTTCAGTATGACCGTCCGCGCGTGGTGCCGAGAAACGGAGCGAGGGAATACCGGGGACGTTTCCTGCGGCTCCCTCTGGGAGGGAGGCCAGAGGGGTCTTTCCATTTCCGCCTGAGCTTTCTGTGTTCGCTCTCTCAGCTCTCTGCAGTGTGCACATACTGTTTTGTTAATTGAGGTGAGTCACGTAACAGGATTAACCATTGCAAAGTGAACAGTTCGGTGGCATTTACTATGCCCCCAGTGTCGTGCAGCCACCACCCTTACCTAGTCCCAAAACATCTTCACCACCAACAAGGAGACACCGCGCCTGCTTAGCGGTCGTTCTGCGTTCCCTTCCTCCCCGAGCCCCAGGCGGCCGCCGGCCCTCCCCCGTCTCCCTGACTCCCGAGTGTGGGTATTCTGTGTAAATGGAAATTACACAAGATGTGGCCTTTTGTGTCTGGCAGCTTTCACTTAGCAACATGTTTTCAAGATTTTTTTCCCACGTTGTAGCAGGTACCTCTGCTTCATGCCCTTTTGTGGCTGAATAACATTCCCTTGCTGTATTACTTTTTAATCAGAAACACAAGAGAAATTATTTTTAAGATTAATGGAGCTGTGGGACCCACCAGGGCAGGAAGCACAACAAGGTAACAGAGAAAGGGCTGCGTTGACCTGGCGTGGTCCCAGGGTGGGGAGACCCCGGTGTGGGAGAGGCCACTCATGGGGCAGAGGGAAGCACGTTCTATTGTTCCTTTTTGTTTATTTGTTTAAAAGGGTTTTTTACTAAATAACATACTGTTTATTTTGCTTGTTTTGGAGCTCTAAAGGAAGCAGATTATACTGTGTATCATCTTCTGGAGCTTTGCATTTTCATTCAGGATTCATGTGTGGTTTTACACGGTGACTTTTTACTGCTGTGTAGTATTCCGTTGTGTGCCCTTACCGCTATTTATCACCCACTCCCTCCTCCGTGGGCATCTGGGTTTGTGCCGTTGCTTCGCGGGTAGAATAAGTGAAGCAGCCTCTTTTGTGTGCACTAGTTAGTGTTTTTCTTGTCTTTGAACATTTGCATAGATGGATCATAGCATATGTAAAAGGGGAGTCTTTTTGTACATTACATTACCCCCATGAGTAGTTTCTGAACATATGCTAAAATCTCACTGTCTACCCATCTTATGGATGCCTAATAGTCTGCCATAGAGACAGACCATAATTTACTTACCCAGTTCCCAGGTGGTGGACACAGAAATTGCTTGCAGCATTTTGCTGGTGTCAAGACTGATGCTGTGACCATCTTTGTCCTTTAAGCCATGTCCTGATGAAGGGCCTCTGGCCGCCTTGTCATGCACCCCGCAGGTGAGCCCAAGAACTCAGCCCCGCTGAGCATCACCAACGGCACAGCGTCTGCCAGCACCTCAGAAGACGCCATCAAGAACATTCTGGAACAGGCCCGCCGGGAGATGCAAGCACAGCAGCAGGCCCTGCTGGAGATGGAGGCAGGCCCCCGGGGCCGCTCGGTGCCTCCCTCGCCCCCAGAGCGGCCCTCGCTGGCGGCGGTGAGCCAGAACGGGGCCCCGACCTACGTCAAGCAGGAGGACAGCAGTGGCGGTGGGGGGACCAGCAGCAGTGCCACGCAGACACCCCTCACCGTCCTGTCCCCCGCCGCCTTCGTGCAGAGCATCATCCGGAAGGTCAAGTCCGAGATCGGCGACGCCGGCTACTTTGATCAGCACTGGGCCTCAGACCGAGGCCTGCTCAGCCGCCCCTACACCTCGGTTTCGCCCTCACTCTCCTCCTCCTCCTCCAGCTACTCCGGCCAGCCCAATGGACGGGCCTGGCCCCGTGGGGAGGAGGCCCCCACGGCCCCTGAGGACGAAGCAGCAGGGGGTGAGGATGAGCCCCCCAGGCTGGGCGAGCTCAAGGCTGAGGGGGGTGTCCCCGAGTTGGGCAGCGGCGGGAGGCTGGCCTACTACCCAGCATATGTGCCCCGCACGCTGAAGCCCACCGTGCCGCCCCTGACCCCTGAGCAGTACGAGCTCTACATGTACCGTGAGGTGGACACGCTGGAGCTGACGCGCCAGGTCAAGGAGAAGCTAGCCAAGAACGGGATCTGCCAGAGGATCTTTGGGGAGAAGGTGAAGGTGGTGCAACAGGGACGGGGAGGTGGCAGGAAGCTCAGGGCCATGGGACCGGGGAGAGAGGACCAACTGAGGACCCAGCCCCCGGTGCTTGTAGCCTGGACAGAAGCGAGTATGGGCGAGAACAGGGCAAAAGCAGGATTTGAACCCAGGTCCTTGCGACCACAAAAGTCCATTTTTCTGTAAGTAGCTGTCTCTGAGCCCTGTGGGGAGGGGAGGGCCACAGGCAAGGCATTCGGTTCTGTGGTGTTAGATAGGTGAAGCGTGTTTGTCTGGTTAGGAATGACCACTGAGCCAGCCCTCCTCCAGGACAGTCCCTCCCTTCATCGGTCCAGCCACTGAAGGGGTTAAGGTTCAGTCCAGCCAGGGGTCTCCTGATTGATCGGTGCCCCTGCAACACCAGTGGTTATGTAGTTTTTTAACATAACCTCTGCCCAGGAAGGGGAGCAGGCAAGCAGTCAGACCAGCCCAGAGAAGGGAGAAGTGACCTAAGTGGAGACACAGGAAAGCTTCCTGGAGGAGGGGGCCCATGAGGGGTCTTTCGGCTGGGTCAGATTTTTACATGTGGGGACATTGGGGAGGGCACTGCAGGAGGGGGTGCGGCACAGCACGGAGCAGGCACAGAGTAGGGAATGAAGACCAGACGAAGGCAGCCCCGGCCTCTCAGTGAACAGCAGTGCCTGAGGGTCTTGAAGGGAGAGGGGAGGTGATGGCCTCCGTCCCCGGGGCCTGCTGACCTGCCCTTTCTGCCCCACCATCCCCAGGTGCTGGGCCTGTCACAAGGCAGTGTGAGTGACATGCTGTCCCGGCCGAAGCCGTGGAGCAAGCTGACGCAGAAGGGGCGGGAGCCCTTCATCCGCATGCAGCTGTGGCTCTCGGACCAGCTCGGCCAGGCCGTGGGCCAGCAGCCCAGCGCCTCCCAGGGTGAGTGCCCACAGGGCTGTCCCGAGGGGCGCCGCCAGCTCCCAGAACTGCAGAGCCCTCGTTCTTCTGCTGTGCAGTGGCACGTGCGTCTGCTTTGCTGCCCACACTTGCCACTCTCCTCGGCCCTGCCCTCCGGCCACCGTTACTGACCCCCTGGAAGACCGCAGTGAGCTCCTAGCTGGTGCCCCCTGCCCTGTGCACCCTTCCTGCAGTCGGGGGCATGCATCTGCCAGTGGGTTCAAACCTCCAGGCGGTGCCAGAGCAGATGCAGAAAACAGCTGCATTTGGAGCTCCCGCCTCCGATCCCCTGTCAGAACCGCTGACTGAGGTCTCTTTCCCAAGGACCCAGCGTGCACCCCCAGAGTCCTTCACATAGGGCCTTGAGCAGCCCTTAATGACACATAGGCAGGACGGGGCTTGGGCTTCGCCTCGGTGAGGAAACTGAGGCTCAGAGAGGTGCCTGAAGTCAAAGAGCCTAAGAGTGGAGAGCAGGGGCAGGGGGTGGACTCCGGGGAGCCCAGGTTCCCTCTCCAGGATGCTCAGTGGGCAGGCCCATCCAGGTGCCCGTCCAGGCCATGCGTGGGCATGAGTGGACTTCAAAGACAGGACACCTGATCTGCCGCTGAGACCAGAGAAAGAAAGGCAGGGAGAGTCCAGACTCCGAGTCCTGGGGCCTCAGGGCAGTCAGTCTGTCCATCTGTAAGGTGGGGGTCAGTCCATAGCACCAAACCACATCTCGGGTTCACAGAAGTGAACCAGGTGGACAGGTACCCACAGGAGTGCTGCCTGAAACACATTGTCAAGCAACAAAAGCCTAGGTCCCCGTGGCGGTGTTGATTTTAGAAGGTAATGCCCGCAGACAGGAGTGCACCTTGTTGCAGTATTAGGGCTACAAGTTTATGCGTTAAAGTGAAAAAGAAGAAGCCACCACCCACCTGCCTGGGGAAAGGGGCTGCTCGGGGGTTGGGGGGGCAGGAAGAGACTGGCCAGGAGGGAGTCTCTGGCTGCCTCTCCTTCCTTTTTTCTTTAAAACGAAGGAGATGTGCAGCCAACAGGGGGCGTTAACATCTATTGAGGTGGTGATCCCGGGTAAGAGAGAGAGAGGACTTACATTTTCTTCTCTACACGTTTCTGTAGCTTTGAAACACTTTATAATTAAATTTTTTCATTGAAAAACTCTGACCCTGGCTGGTGTGGCTCAGTGGATTGAGTGCCGGCCTGCAGACCAAAGGGTCACCAGTTCGATTCCCAGTCAGGGCACATGCCGGGGGTTGTGGCACCCAGTTGGAGGCATGTGAGAGGCAACTGATTGATGTTTCTCTCCCTCTCTTTCTCCCTTCCTTCCCATTTCTCTAAAAGTAAGTAAATAAAATCTTTTTTAAAAAAGGGAGAGAAACCCTGCTCCATCGGTTATTGTGAGGACAGTCTGTTGTTTTCCCAGCCTGGCCCTTCCCCATTGGCATTGTGTCTGTGCTGGTGACAGTGACCGGGGCCGTGTCAGCTCCGTGTCAGCTCCAGCATCACAGGGATGTCACCCGGATGTCCAGGATCGGCCAGTTTGGGGGCAGGTGGGACCACAGAGTCCTTGAGACCCGAGATGCGCGCTGCCAGCACGTGGGGCCGTGACGGCCCCCTCGGGACTCTGAGGCCGCGCTGCACACCTCTCGGGCGCGCCGGGGCCCCGGCCGGCAGGTCCACGCAGCGCCGCCCTGGGCACGCGGGAGTGCTCAGTGCCGGGAGTTGGGGGGGGGGCTCCATTGGTGGTTGTCCTCACTGCTGTCCTCGTTGCCAGCTGGTGAGGGAGAGACCGGGCACCAGCAGGAAGTCCCGGTGAAGCCGGCTCTTCCACACGCCGTCCCGGCTCGGTTTTGTCAGAAGTGTCCTCGTCACCGGGTCCAGGCCGCGTCCCTGGGTTCCGTGCGTTTTTGGCAGGGGAGTCACAGAAGTGACGCTGAGCCTGTCTCAGCGCGGTCGAACCTTGGTTCTCGAAATCTCCCACCTCGAACAGTTCGATTCTCGACCAGGCGGTTCACAGACCAAATGTCTCGGTTGTCAAACAAAACTTCAGTTCTTGGCCGGACAACACTCTCATGCTGTTACCTGTACGATCGGTCTCGCACTGCTCGGGTGCCAAACAAGGGAGATCCGGTTTTCGAACAAACCACTTCTTGAACGGCCTTCCGGAACGAATTAGGTTCCAGTGGGAGCCGAGGTCCCACCGGATACGGTGCCAGGAGGCAGCGGAGGCTGGTCTGGCCCTCGCTGGGCGTTGCTGTCTCAGACCACTTGGTCGAGGTGGCATCTGCCAGCTGTCTTTACTGTGAAGCTGCCGTTGTCCCCCTGTGATTAATAACTCCTTTGCGGGGGGGGGGGGCACTTT
Source organism: Phyllostomus discolor (assembly GCF_004126475.2). Classification (NCBI taxonomy): domain Eukaryota; kingdom Metazoa; phylum Chordata; class Mammalia; order Chiroptera; family Phyllostomidae; genus Phyllostomus; species Phyllostomus discolor. Next base: position 45,770,307 of record NC_040915.2, read on the forward strand.
GCGACCATGTAAACTTTCATGTGCCGGCTTTCCCACCCAGGACGTTCCCCGAGATACTATGGTGGCTGCAAAAGGGGTTGCTGCCGACTCTCCGTTCTGACAAACAAGACTGCCCAGCCCGTGTGTGTCTAGGCCAGGTCACAGTCACCACCTTCTCTGTCTCTCTGTGGCCTGCAGCCAGCCCCACCGAGCCGAGGTCCTCGCCGTCCCCGCCCCCCAGCCCCACGGAGCCTGAGAAGAGCGCCCAGGAGCCCCTGAGCCTGGCCCTGGAGAGCAGCAAGGAGAACCAGCAGCCGGAGGGACGCTCCAGCTCCTCGCTGAGTGGGAAGATGTACCCCGGCAGCCAGGCCCCGGGGGGCATCCAGGAGATGGTGGCCATGTCCCCCGAGCTGGACACGTACTCCATCACCAAGAGGGTCAAAGAGGTTCTCACCGACAATAACCTCGGTACGAGGTGGTGGGCTGGGGGGGGTGGCAGGGGTGCTGCCTCCACCCCAGTCAGCCCCTACTCTCCTTGAGAACAGTCCCCTCGGTGAGCTCCCAGGGCGCGGGGTCCAGCCTGCAGGCGCCCGTCCGCCCTGGCACACCCGGGACCCTCCAGGAGGCACCCGACTCGGACCTGGGCCCCTAGAGAATTGGATAAAACAAGCACATGAATAAATCCACCCGGGGCCTCCCAGTCACCATCCAGTTTTTATGTGCCCTTGACACACTTTCTGAACACACACAGAATATGTGCGCACTGGGGTCTTCTTCCCTCTTTTCCACGTAGATGAGATCTCTCGCACGCACACACACTGCCCTACAGCTTGCTTTTGGGAACTCACGCTGCGGACACCCTTGCACGTTAGGATAGCCGGGCCGCCTGCGTTCTCTTGCACTGTTGTCAGGAGTTCCAGACCAGGAGGCCCATGCTTCCCACCCAGCTGGGGGGCGTTCTGGCTGTCCCCGGTCCCCTGCCCCCCTGAGGCCGTGTGCAGATGCAGCCCTGCGTCCCTGGGCAGGCACGCTGCAGGGCGGGCCCCGCCGAATCAGACTCTGTGCACACTAAAACTTTGGTGGAATCTGTCGAATTACAGCCCAACAAGGTGACAGTAAAGCACACGTGAGGTTCGCAGACAATTCCAGGGACCCCCTAGGAGGGAAGGACGTCTGAAGTAGGAAAGCGTGTTTGTTGGTAGCCGTCTGCCCTCCACCACCACCACCACCCGCGCAGCCTTCTGTTGTGCGGAAAGGTCCCCTCTCGGTCCACGCTGGGTGTGGGCTCCCCCGTGTCCGAGTCAGTGGAGACAGCCTGGGTTCTCCGCTCGGCCTCTCCCGAGAGCGCCTCAGCCAGGCCTGGGGTAACGAGGCCCCTCCTGTCCCCAGGGCAGCGGCTGTTCGGGGAGAGCATCCTGGGCCTGACGCAGGGCTCCGTGTCTGACCTGCTGTCCCGGCCCAAGCCCTGGCACAAGCTCAGCCTGAAGGGCCGGGAGCCCTTTGTGCGCATGCAGCTGTGGCTCAGCGACCCCCACAACGTGGAGAAGCTGAGGGACATGAAGAAGCTGGAGAAGAAAGGTGAGCGCCGGGTCCTCTGGGTTGGCCTCAGGTTTTCCCGTTGGAACCATATCTGGCTGTGACCCAGATAAACCCCGGGCCCTGGTGGTCCGGTCTTAGCCTGGTGTGGGACCACAAGGAAGAGCAGTCCCACAGAACACACCTGAAAGCAGTTAAAATACTTACTGCTTCCCCCGTGGAAATTCCAGTGCCCGGTCTCCCTCGGTGCCCTAGCACACGCCCAGGGCTCCTGGAAAGTCTTCGGCCTGCCCCACTGCCATGCCCCAAACTCGCCCTCTCTGACCCCCGTCCTCTGCATCACCTCGCTGATGTGTAGTACGCGGGCACATCCCCCTTTGCCCGTTACCCAGATTCTGCACAACAGAGTGAGATCAACCCAGCCAACAAGCCTGGGGGGGGGGGGTGCCTCTCGAAGAGATGGCAGGCTCTTTCATTGTCCGTTGTTATCTTCTATCCCTGAAGAAATGAGCCGGCGAGCACCTGCTGTGTGCCCACCCAGTCCCATGCTGTGCACAAGGGATTCCTGGACCTTCCTTAAAAAGTTCAGGGCCCAGTTGGACAATGGGGTTGAAGGAGTTGACAGTCGTCGCCCAGGGCACCCCAGGTGGCACATGAGGGGAGACAGCCCCCAGTCCCACCAGGCTGTGAGGGACACGTGGACCAGGGCCAAGGCTGGGCTGTTGGCTCTGACAACTTGGCACTTGAGGACTTGGCCCACCACTTCCCAGCTGTGTGACCTTTAGCAAGTCACTCCCCCTCTCTGTGCCTCCTTGTACTTCATCGGAGATTAAGAGTCAGTAGCGTCTACCCCACAGCATTACTGTGAGGATAAGTGAGACCCTCATCCCTCACACCCTCCCTTCTAAAGTGGGCTTTCCCTCCACATTTTGATGATTTGAGGTTGAGATGCATTTGTGGGGTTCCCTGCCTCTACCCCCAACAAGACCTCAGTGAGTTTTAGCGACACGTCTGAGAATGCCTCACAGCGCCCTTTTTTGAGCACTTCCTATGCGTGAGGTGTCCTGCTAAGCCCCCTACATATGTTAGCATTTTGGGGGCTAATGCCAATCCTTAAAGGCAGGTTGGGCTTGCAGGCAGCTGTGGCCAGGTGCGAGCCTCAGCCAAGGGGCGGGGAGGGTGTGGAAGGAGAGCAAGGAGAGAGGGGGAAGGATGAGACCAGGAGCTTGGGCCCCAGGTTTGGGGCACAAAGGGCTCTCAGAGGGGTTGGCTGGTGCAAGGTTCGGCCCCAGGAGCCTGACACTCCTGCTGCCCCTGGGGTTGGTGGGGGTATTGAGGTGCCTCTGGGCAGGCTCCTCTCAGCCCTCCCTCCCCCACGCCCACCCCAGCCTACCTGAAGCGCAGGTACGGCCTCATCAGCACCGGCTCAGACAGCGAGTCTCCAGCCACCCGATCCGAGTGCCCCAGCCCCTGCCTGCAGCCCCAGGACCTGAGCCTCCTGCAAATCAAGAAGCCCCGAGTGGTGCTGGCGCCTGAGGAGAAGGAGGCCCTGCGGAAGGCCTACCAGCTGGAGCCCTACCCCTCCCAGCAGACCATCGAGCTCCTCTCCTTCCAGCTCAACCTCAAGACCAACACCGTTATCAACTGGTTCCACAACTACAGGTAGGGCAGCTGGGGAGGGCCCACGGGGCGGGGAGGGCAGGCAGCGTCTCGGCCGGCTTCCTGAGCAGGAACTGTCTCTGGTGTCCATGTGGAGCCAGAGAGGAGAGTCCACCTGCATGTTCCAGGGGCGGAGAGGGGGTCTCTTGCTCCCCAAAGAAGGAAAGGAAGGAGGAGCCTGGTGGGGTGGAACACTTGAAATCTCTCTCCACAGCCCAGCATGGGCCTCACGCAGACCTGAGTTCAAGTCCCGCCTCAGCTGTGTGTTCTCGGGCAAGTCGCTATACCTCTCTGCGTCTCGCCCCCATGTTGTAGATAAGGAACCTAACACCCGACAGAGCTGAGTCAAGGACTCTGTGAAACACAGGAGGCATGAACACAATGTGAAATACTGCTCGTTATCTGGCTTAGAGCCAGAGCCCGCAGGTTCTTAAAGACTTACAGCCTCCGTCCCTCCCCGGGGTGTACAGGGACGTCTTCACCTGCTCTGTTCCCCACAGGGCCTGAGCACTCCATTATTACCCAGAACATTCGTTCAGCCAGGGTCTGGAGAAACGGGGGTTCAGAGCCAACATCCCTGCCCTTAGGGAGCTTCAAACTGTGCCCCAGACAATTTTACTACAATCTAATAAATGCTGTGAAACAGGAAGGAGCGGAGGTCGGGGGGAAAGGGAATTCTGCATCCTGGTGAAGAGCTTACAGAAGAGGTCGCAGGGGAGCTGGGTTTGGAAGGGTGAAGGAGTGGGCCCCAAAGAGTGAAGAGAATTGCGCTCCCAAAGGAAACCACTCCCAGAAAGTTTTCGTGACGGAAGAGCACATTAGTTCATTTGGGAAACGTTTACTGAGCACCTACTCTGTTCCCGGCACTGAAAAGAACAAGACAGTTCTCACCCTTGCATCTCCTACAGACCGTCAGGGAGGGTCCCTGTTGAACAGCCACTCCTGTTAGTGTATCATTACAAATGGCAGTGAACTCTGGGAAAAACAAACAAGAGGATGTGTTGAGAAAAATTACCAGGGTGGCCCTGTCGTAGATTTGGGGGGCAGGAATTGCAAAGACTAATTTATACTATAGTATGAATGACTATTAGCTTCATATTTACTTTTAATTTATACTTTGGAAATCCAAATCATGGAGCTGCAGGCACTGAGCCATATGAAACCTGCAGGGCTGCTCCTGGCCACAGCAGCTCTTCCCTTTAGCAGGGATTGAGAGAGATGGCAGAGTCCCTGTAAGGTGGACAAGGCCACCTCTGTGGAGGGACTGGGGGCTGAAAGAGAGGGAAGTGAGCGAGACGATCCCTCCCAGTCCCTCTAAGCCCAGGATCCCGGGGTGGGGCCCCATTCCCCGTCCTAGGCAGGAGCCAGGGAGGCGGGAGAGTGTAGCCAGACTGCTAGGCTCAAAGCCAGACCGACCTGCTCTCTGGCTCTGTGATGGGGGCTGTCCCTGTGTCTCTCTGAGCCTCGTCCCGTCTGCTGGTGGGAATGGTCATGGTAATGTCCCCTCCTAGGGTTATTATGAAAAACAAATGAGATGATCTACACAAAGCACTTGGCCCAGTGCCTGGTACATATAAGCACCCATTGTTGTGATGTTTATAATCATTAGAACGGTTATTACTATATATCAATAACACATACTTCGTTATTCATATAAATGGGCAGAAGGCTACAGTCCTGGAGTAGCCAAGGGAGCCCTGTTGCATGATGACCCTAGATGAGTCCTTTGGCCCCTCTGGACCTCATTTGCTAAATAGGAAAATAACGAATGGGCTTAGACCCATTCCTGGCCCTTCCTGCCCAGAAGCATGGTGGGTGAGACTCGGTTTCCCCCCACAGCAGGGAGACTGTGGAAGTGAAGAGAAAGCGGGTGCCAGACTAGAATTCGGGGTACCGAGACTCTGGTCCCAGCTCTGCCCCCTCATGTGCTGTGGTGATCTGGACAAGTCACGCTCTGTGCCTCAGTTTCCCCTTCTGGGCCGATGTCTAAGGGTCCCTTCAGGAAAGGAGCAGGGAGTTGTCGCCACAAATTAGACCTGCGTTTGACTTGGAGAACGCGCTGTCCGGCAGAAATGCGGTGCGAGCCGCCTGAGTCACTCAGGACTTTCCGGTGGCCACGTTCTCAAAAGTAAAGGAAACACAAAAGTCCATTATAGTAACATATTTTATTTAGCCCCATATATACAAATGTAACCATTTCAACATTTAGTCAATATAAAAACTTTATTAATGACAACTTTTACTCTTCTTTTCTTTTTGGGGGGGACGAAGCTTTGAAAATCTTACCCTTATGTCACATCTTAATTTGGACTAGCCGCATTCCAAATGCTCAAGAGCCGTTGTGGCCAGTGGCTACTGTGCTGGACAGTGCAGGTTTAGATCAGGGGCTTTGGATCCAACAGTCCTGAGTTCAAGTATTTGTTCTGCCATTTACTGGCTGTGTGACCTGGGGCAAGTCACTCAACCTCTCTGAGCCTCGTTTTCTCCCCTGCACCCACCTTGTGGTGTTATGGAGGGGACTTCCTAAGATGCTGCATGTGGAGGAGCTCAGTGCCCAGGGAGCCCCCGGGAAGTGGGTGGGTTCAAAATGCCCTTCTTGTCCAGTGAGCCCAGGGTTAGCCGGTTCCCCCCAACCCCCTCGCTCACCACCATCTCTGCCCCAGGTCCCGGATGCGCCGGGAGATGTTGGTGGAGGGGACCCAAGATGAACCAGACCTCGACCCCAGTGGGGGTCCTGGCATCCTGCCGCCAGGCCACCCCCACTCAGACCCCACCCCGCAGAGCCCCGACTCAGAGGCTGAGGACCAGAAGCCTCCCGTGAAGGAACTGGAGCTCCGGGAGGGCCCTGCGGAGAGCACCACACCCCTCCCCGCCCAGGCCGAGGCCCAGGCCCAGGTGAGGGTTAAGCAGGAGCAGCCCGAGGACCACACTGAGGAAGAGGCAGGCCGCCAGCCCCAGGACTCAGGGGAGTTGGACAAAGGCCACGGTTCTCCCGGAGAGATGCACCCCGACCCTCCGGGCAACGACGGACGCCCAAAAGTGGCCCCCGGGCCCCTTCTTCCAAGCGGGACCGCCCCAGACTGCCCCTCCCTACAGCCCCCACAGGAGAGCAGGGGCGGAGAGCGGCTATACCCGGACCCCCTGAGTTTTAAGTCGGCTTCAGAGTCCTCGCGCTGCAGCCTGGAGGTTTCCCTGAACTCACCCTCGGCTGCCTCCTCCCCAGGCCTCATGATGTCTGTGTCACCGGTGCCCTCCTCCTCCGCCCCCATCTCCCCATCCCCACCTGGCGTCCCCCCTGCCAAAGTGCCCAGTGCCAGCCCGACTGCCGACACGGCCGGGGCCTTGCACCCCAGCGCCAAGGTGAACCCCAACTTGCAGCGGCGGCACGAGAAGATGGCCAATCTGAACAGCATCATCTACCGGCTGGAGAGGGCCGCCAACCGGGAGGAGGCGCTGGAGTGGGAGTTCTGAGGGCGGGCAAGGGGCGCGCCCAGCCGGCCGCCTGGCCCCAGACGGTCCAGGAGGGAGGAGCTCAGCCACCCAGGCGTGGACAGCGACGCTCTGCCGTTTACATTTGTTGCCGTAACCCTAGTTCTGTAAAGTCGTGTGTGCGCAGGTGGGGCAGATGCCGCCACCTCCTCTCTTCAGCACCCCTGCCCCGGGGGCACCCTCCTCTCCACCCAGCCTCTCTGCACAAGGCAGAAGCCAAGAGACGCCGCATCTTCTCCTGGAAACTCCAAACTCTTTTAGAAAAATAAATAAATATTTATAGACCTCTTTTAGATATTTTAATAAAGGATCCTTTGGAATTTATTCCCAGCTGATGCTGTTTTGATATCACAGAGAGTTATGAAATCAGGATGCCGTCACAACTGTTGCGAGTATACACTGAAGTTGTGTCGTTTTTGCCACTAGATGAGATTAAAAGAAGACAATTGTTCAAAGCCATCACAAAACACTCTTTAAGACCGACCAAAACTTAGCTAACCTTTGACCCACGGTTTCTTCCCCACGTCTGTCTCTGAGACACAGCACGTTGCTGCTGCCCTCCCGGAACCCGTGCTGAGAAGATAAAGTCCAAAAGACTCTAAATGGAAACCTCGATGCCACTGAGGATGTGTTTCACTCTGGTGGTCTGCTTTGCAACCTCGGTAACACAGAACGCCCGTGCTGTTGGTAGTGTTGTAGAGACGTGGGCTGTGGCCCGCTGCCCCGCCTGAGACGTGTGTTTCACGGCACAAAACGAACGGCCCGCACCCCCTCTGGTCGGGAACCCGTGGGCCATGGGGGTCGGACGTCCATCTCGTGCTTGCGTGGACAAGACGTGTTTCCAGACCCTTTGGAAAGCCAGGCATGGGGGCCAGTGATTGGAGGATGGCGCTTGAGCCAGAGTGACCCCGTTCCCCACCCTGAGTCGTGGCCACGGTGCAGAAGTTTCCCTGCTGGTTTTTCAGAGCAAGACTGTGGCCGCCGTTGTCTCGTTTTTGTGTTTTAAGAAAACAACAGCGTCAGTCGCCTCACAAGCGCCCAGCGCCAAAAAGTAGGTTCATCGCACCCGAGACCCCAGCTCCCCTCCTCGCCACCTCTCTCACGCGGGCCGGGAGCCGCTTCTGGGAGGTGTGCTCAGCTCCGCGTGCGTGCAGCGCCGGCGAGCAGGCCAAGCTCTCCAGCCCACCCTCCTGCCTTCCAACTCGTGACCTTTTGGGGAGCAAATACTCAACCCCCCCAGTTCAGAGAAGCCTTTCCTCCAGCATCTCCATGGTTTCAAGGCGGGGAGCCCCCACTCTGGACGCAACAGCCCTCATACCGAGTGTCCTGTTTCTCTTTCCCATCCTTTCCCAGTCTCTGGGAAGGCTGCGTGGGGTGCCTCCACGGCCGACCCCACATGGCGACGAGAAGGTGGCTGTATGTGATCGGTGCCAGTCCACTGCAGGGGGAGATGGCCGACGCGGGCTTCGGGGATGCCGCCAGCATCTTGCAGCCAGGCCAGGGAGGCCCGGTGACCGGAAGGGGACAGCGGAGGGCCGTTCCAGAACGCTCAACTCTCATGCACCCAGCCCCGGCCGCAGCCCCCACGCCCAGCAGTGAAGAACAGCGCACACCCTGCGGGAAATCTCCTTTTCCACACACCCAGGCTATGCATTGAAGAGTTTTCCACTGTATACATTTTTATCCAGATGAAGGTATTTTTATATTTTGACAATAGGAAACAGTGACCAATTTTCAGAGTCATCAGATCTGGAACAAACAAGACATCTCCTTTCTGTCACCACCACCCTGTCGCAATCCAGACAACCGTGGGGGAACACACCACTTTTTACCGCGGAGACCCACGCGCCGCCGAAACCCAGGCCGACACGCAGACTGCGATCCTCGGAGAGCCGAGGCCGGCTCCTGTGTGGTGGGGTCTGATTAAGCACTTAGCAGAGTCTCTTGAACGCGGAGGAGATCCCGTCGTACTCGGAGCCGGCGGACCCGCGAGCAGCTCCGTCAGGGTCACATCCCTTAGCGGTAAAAACACAGCAAAACCCACACAGCCGTTTCTATGAGAGATTGGTGAACTTTGTTTAAAATTTAAAAAAAAAAAGGAACACGTTCTGTAAATGCGTCGCTCAATACAGAATTGTATAATAATGTCTGGGTGTCCTGCTTGCTTTGTCCTGGAGCCGGGGTGCAAGTTGGGGGCCACAACTGGCCCTCAGGGGTGTTTTACAAAATGGTATTTTTCATTTTTAAAAACTGGGTTTTTTTTTTATTAATTTGCTACCATTAAAGTATGGGGAAACGTTGTATAAAAATTACAGTCACTGGCTTCCCTGGAATACCATTAAGATCTGGCCACAACGGACCTCCCTTCCACCATGACGACAGCCGGCCGAGGAGTGGCTGCCGCTGTTAGACAGGACGCGTGCCCGTGACTTGCCTCAGCGCCCACCGGTGCCACCCGTGCCGCCCGTCTGGGTGCTTGGACATCTCGGTGGGCGGCTGTGCAGGGGCTCGAGCCAAGGAGGATGGAAGAGTTGGAATCCACCTTCCACCGTGAGCAGGGTGGAGACAGGCTAGACCCTGGGGCCAAGTAGTCAAGATCGCGCCCTGTCCCCAGAGCAGTGGCCACAGGCTGTGCCCTCCGTGGGGTGTGAGTGGCAGGTGCCCCAGCCTCCTGAGTCCAACACCACATCACCTTTCTCGGCTGTGTATCTAGGACCTCGGTTTCCCCATCTGTGAAATGGGGGTGTTGCAGCAGCCCGCTCAGAAAGTCAATGTGAGGAAGGATCCCGCATGTGAGGCACAAAAGTGTGTGGCGCGGGAGGGCTTGGCATCCCTGTTCTCGTATGTGGGGGTGGGTCCGTTCACCCCGTGAGGATGAGTCCTCTCTGTGCATCAGCTGCAGGAGGTCTGTTCCCTTAACCAGTCACGTCCGGAGCGTCCCCGAAGTCCCCGCAGTGGCATCCAGCATTACTCACTATGAGCCAAGGCCACGTAGTACCCCGAGACAGACCTTTCCTCTGTGTCTGGAAACCTTCTGGTTGCCCAGTTTTTTCCCACATCCTCGCAGTGGGAACTGAGTGATTAATTGCCTCCCCCTCGGGTAGGATAACTAACTGCTCCAGGCCTGGCAGGACGGCCCCCTGGGATGCCTGAGCACCCCCACCAAGCTGGGGGGGTAGTGGCAAATAGGGGCAAGGCCCCACTGGCCCGCAGGTCCCCAGCTGGCCCCTAAGAGTGACATTTCAGGCAGGCCCAACCTGTAGAGCCGGCGGGGAGAAGGATGGGGGCCAAGAGTGCAGGACGGCAGGCCGGACCACCTTTCAACGCCAGCTCCCCCTGTTGGGGCCATGTGACCCCGGGCCAATGTCTAAACTGCCCTGGGCCTCCGAGTTCCAAGCTGTCAAGTGAGGAATGAGAGTAACGGCGCCTTCCTTATAAGGTGGTTGTAACAATTTGAATGAAGTGAAGCCAGGGCTGGCCCTTTGGACCCTCGGTGGACAGCCCTGGAGAAGGTCAGAAACCCCCAGGATGTGGCCCCGTGGTGTAGGTGGGGGCAGGAGTGGAGGGGGGAACTGCCTCTGATGCACACCAGCCCCCTAAGAACCTGTGGAAGCAGGTGCCCCTGGGCTGAGAGCTAAACCTCCATTCTGGCCATCATCGGCTTGTTACTGACATGGCGCCCGCAGCTGCTGGCCATCTGAGGCGGGAAATGCAGCAAAAACACAGCGACGTGGAGACCGGGGTCTGCGGGAGAGCAGGGGGTGGGGAGGCTGGAGGAGAATGGGAGCACGGGGCAGGCATTGCAGGAGGCGGCAGGTTTATGTCGGGACGGGGAGAGCAGAGAGCCGAGCTTGTGCAATTTGGCAGCTGTTTGTCAGGTGCTTAGTATTTCAGGAGTACCTACTATGTGCTCAGTGCTCCCCCTAGAAACACTGGGGGCCATGAGAGCATGAGCCTGGAGTCCAGGAAGGCTTCTCGGAGGAGGGGACATCTCAGCTGGCACCTGAAAGACAACAGGAGTTAGAGGAGAAGGGAAGAGGAGGGCGGAAGGAGTGGCAGGCAACACGTGGGACAGAGACAAGAACATGGGCGAACAAGTCCAAAGAAGGCTGGAGTTCGAGGTGAGGGGAGAGGGAAGGAGAGGGACAAAGGCCAGCCCCCGAGGCCCCTGGGGCGTGGTGGGAAACACGTCTTTCCCGAGGGCACTGAGGAGGGCACTGAGGCAGGAAGCTGCTGTGGCCAGGCCTGTGATTTTAGGCAGGTTCGAAGGTTTCTTCTGCCTGGGGAGGCGGTGGCCTGGGGAGGGTGGCAGGGCCCGTCCCCACCTCAGCCCTGAACCTCGGGCCTCCGTGGTCCTCGCTTCCCATCTGTCAACAGAAGACGTGGTCAAACCTGTAGAGGATGTTTTACGAGTCTGTGTCACCTTGAGGACCCGGGCCGGGGAACAAGAACTCAAACGCTCCTGAGAAGAACAGTTTTGCAGCTGCTTCTATGCATTTGAAATTAAGGAGGGGATGTAAGGAAGATTCCACCGAGGTGGGGGGAAAGCCAGGCAGAGACTGGGACACAGGGTAGTTAAGATTAGGTGCTCTCTTGAGGGGGTAACGTGTCTGGTATCTTGAGGGGGTAACGTGTCTGGTCGATGCACAGGCAGGCTTGTTGGAAGCAAAGATAAGCCGTCACCAAAGACATCAAAGGCCTGGGCTCGACCACCCCCCCTCGTTTCCCTCCTAGTGAAGCAACTAGAGTTGCCTCCTCCCACATCCTTGTCGGTGGAAACGCAGACCTCAGTGGCTGGTGACCGCTGGGGCGACTATCCAGGGATCGTTCTAAAGGCCAGGCTCTCCACTGCCAACGAACAGGGTGTGCGTGGCTCCAGAAACTGGCCGCCTCTGCAGGCCCCCCCCCACCCCCCCGCCAAACCCAAGAGCCGTGGGCGCTGGGCAGGGAGCCGTCCTGAGGGGTCTTAGCCAAGGCAACTCCTCACTCTGGTGGGTTGCCCCGTCTGCGTGGGAGAAAACCATTGATCTCTTTAGTGGTCTGTGACCTTCTCCAGCCTCCAAGGGCTGTTGAAAGCGCTGGCTTTGCCCTCAGCCTGGCCTGGGTTTGATGCTCTCCACTGTCGGGAAATCTGGGGCCCTTCAGTGAGACTCAGTTTCCTCCTCTGTAATGTGGGTATGATCGTACAAGTATGTACCTGTATTTGGTATCTGTGGCTGCATAACAAAGAGTGCTAGAACTCAGTGGCTTAAGACAATAAACATCTCTCTGGGTCAGGAATTCGGGAGTGGCTTCACCGGACGTTGCGGACTCCTGAGTCTCTCGTGTGGTTAAGCCATCAGCTGGGCCAGACGCCAGTTCCAGGGCTGGAGGGCCCGCCTCCAAGATGGCCCCCTGGCGCGGCTGGCAGACGGGTGCGGGTGCGGGCTGCAGGCGGGGCCCCTCTGCTGCTGTGCGAGCGGGCCTCTCCGGGGGGCTGCTTGAGGGTCCTCACGACGCGGTGGGGGCTGAGAGTGAGCGGAGCGAGGCAGGGGCTGCGGTGTCTTCCGGGACCTCGTCACTCCACAGCATCCGCCTGGCCACACAGTGTGGGAGGGGACTCCACGGGAGGGTGGACGCCAGGAACCGGTTACCACACTGCCTGATAAGTGTCTCTGAAGATTAAATGAGGTGGTTTTTTTTTAAGATTGCATATTTTTTAGAGAGGGGAAAGGGAGGGAGGAAGAGAGAGAAACATGGACTGGTTGCTTCTCACACTACCCAGGCGTGTGCCCTGACTGGGAATCAACCCACGGAGCCACACCATCCAGGGCTAAATGAGCATTTCTCAGTCTGTGCTCCTAAAGCCCCTCGTTTCCTACTCAAAATGGAGCTTTCTGGGCCCTGCCCCAAACTACTGACCCAGAATTCCCGGAGCCCGGGCCCAGGGATCTGCATTTTTAAGAAGCATCTCCGGTGACGAGACCTCCTAGGCCTCAGCAAATGGGAGGCAGTCTGGTTCATCTCCTTGTCTTTGGCCACACCGGGCGTGCGAGGCCTGGGCAGGATGCTGGCGGAACTCGAGAGAGAACGGGAGAAGGATCGACACCCACTGGGTCTCCTGCATCATCAGGAACTGGTGGGTCGGAAGTGCCCGTGATCTCCTTAAAGACCTGCGAACATTTCGTGGGGGAGGAGCAGACCCAGGGGCAGCCTGGAGAAACCCAAGGTGGGAAGTTCAGCCAGGCTGCAGGGCACTGCACCAGGCTGCAGGGCACTTGACTCGTTCGTTCTCTCTGAGGCCACCTCAGACCTTAATCTGCTCCCCCCAGTTCCAGATTCCCAGGACCCTGACTGCCCAGCTCGTGTCTCGGGACCAACTCCTGCCCCCAAGGCTAGACAGGGAGAAAAGGATCATGGGAGCGGAGGGGCGGAGGACCCGGGGGTCCGAGGCTCGGTGCTGGGCGCCGCTGCGGGCCCTGGGAGGGCGGTGCTCGGGGAGCAGGCTTGGCCCCGCTCTCTGGAGTGCAGTCTGGGGGCCTGGGCGCGCTGCCCTGGGCTGTCTCGGCCCCCAGCTAGGGCAGCAATGGCAACAGGGGCCCAGGACACTGAAGAGAGGGCAGTGGCCCCAGCGCTCAAGGGCTTTCAGAGCTGCGCCAGGCAAGAGCAGCCACAGCCACGGCCACCGCCCCGCGGACGGGCAGACGGAGCCAAGACTGCCCTGAACCCTCGGTCAGGGCCGTCCGACTGTGCTGGAACCCTGGGACAACGACAGCTCACGGGCCGCCTCTTAGAAAGTCTTCATCAGAAAGTACAAAACCTGCAGCTGGGCTTGAGCAGCTCATTAAATTTTACCGCCCTGGAAGTTCATTTCGGATGTGGCAATTTTAGAAACTGGGACAAATTGCAGGGCCTTTTGCATAACAATGTCTGTATGAGGTGAAGTGAGGTAACCCGGGGAGGGGTTGGCGAGGGTAGACAGTCGGCCCCAGGTCTGGTGGGGACGAAACAGCCCCATTTATGAGCAGACAAGGTGCAGGGCTGGAGCAAGTACAGGCGAGTGCTGCTCTTTTCAGCGCTCATTCCCTCTCCACGCAGGAGAGCCGGGAGGGTCCCAGGGGAAGGGTGAGACGCAGTGGCCCCTCGACTGCTCTAGGGGATCCCGCTGCAGCCCTAATCTTCACCCCACTGAGCCCACAACAGCCCTGGCATTGGTCACCCTTGGCCACACTCCTTAAAGGGAGAAGCTGCCGTCACTCAGGCTTATCCATCAGGAAGTCTGTGGCTGCAAATAACAAAAAAGTCTTCCAGGAAGCTTTAAACAAGGCCATTTATTCCTGCAAATAACAAGCCGTCCAGAGGTGGGGTTGATTCAGAAGTTCAAGGATATTTTCAGGTGTCTGCTATACTCGGAGGAGGATGCTTTTCTCGGAGTGTCCTATTTCATGATCACAAGATAACTGCCATAGCTCCAGGCCTCAGGCATAACTTTACCTTTTCAAAACAAGGAAGAGCTCTTCTTCATGTCTCTTTTAGAAAGCAAGAAGTTGCTTCCACTCACATGGCATTGGCCAAAATGGGGTCACAGAATTCATTCTTTAGCAGCTCAAGTTTAGCTAATTGCTTCAAGTCAAATGGGAGAGGCACAACTGATTGAGGGGGTTTTTGTTTGTTTTGTTTTAGTCCTCCTCCAAAGATATGTTTTTTATTGATTTCAGAGAGAGAGGAAGGGGGACAGAGAAAGAGAAACATCAGTCGGTTGCCTCCTGTACATGCCCTGACCAGGGATTAAACCTGGAACCTAGGTAGGTGCCCTGACTGGGAATCGAACTCTCAACCTTGCGGTGTACGGAACAATGCTCCAACCGAGCCCCTGGGCCAGGGCTGAATTTGACCAGCTGTTCAGGGTGGAAGGGTGCTGGGCAGCCAGCACATAACCTCTGGCCTGATGGCCCCTCTTCAGGCCCTCACCCCCTGCCCCGCGTGGCTTCTCAGAGCGCTCCTCCTGAACCCAGAGACTGTTGAGGGGACGATGATTTTCCCTACTTTGTCATGCTCCTGGGATGTGTGAGTCCTTAGACACGCGCCCTGAACACGTCCCCTGGGTCAGGAGGAGACACTTAGCTCGCCAGCTGGTGGGCGCGCAGCACTCGGGGCTTGGCTGGCTTGTCTTCCTCTCCCGGCTTCAGCCGGGTCCAGGGAAACGTTCCAGCCCTCCAAAGCCCAGCAGGTGACCCCCCTCCCTCTTGGAGCTGGCCGTCTCTCGCCTGCCACTTCCCCATTCTGCACCCTGTGGTGGCTGTGGTCACAAGTGCCACAGCCAGTGCTCTGACTCAGCCTGCGCAGGGAGCCACTTCCCCAGCCCCCGCCTGTCAGCTGTGGCCCCAGGAGAGCTGGAAGGAATTACTCAGCGCAGCCTGGACGCGCACGAGTGGCATGATTCCCGGACCCCGCTATCTTTCGTTTCTTGTTGTTGAACGTGCTCCACGGGCCAAGGCCTGCGGGTTGCTCATCCTGAGCCATCCTCTCCAATGTGCGTGATTTCCCCAGCGTGACGAGGAAGACGTGTGACCCAAGCTCTGCTAGTCCCGCGTGATGGTTGGCCTCGGGCCAGCCCCTCCCGTCTGTGATCTCCCGTTAGCCCAGTGACTCTGAGACAGCGACAGCATGAGAGCCCCTCATCCGCCCGGCTCATGGCGGACACCACCGAAATCACAGGGCCATTCGCTCTGAACTAGCGTCGGTGCCCGAACCCTAACTGCAGGCCCCCCGGGCAGCCCCGTCAACTGACCAGGAAGAGCCAGCTTTTGACTCTTCCATCTGCCATCCTGGACAGTCCTCCCAGTGGTCAGGCCTTCGGCCCAGCTGACTTTCTAACCTTCGCCCTCCCCTCTGCCTTCCCTCCCCTCTGGAAAGGGGCCGTGCGACCCCATCTCCATTTCCCGTATTGCTCTGGGAGGCCCTACCCCTCCTGCCCAGGGTCCCAGGGGTCCCGCTTCTGCTCTGACACTTTCTGGCTGTGTGACCCTCCATGAGCCTCCATGTCCCCATCTGTAAAGTAGGGCCAGCGCCCTCCAGAAGAGGTGGCGAGAAGTGCCTGGCAGAGCGCCGGCCGTGGAGGGCACGCGCACACTGGCCACTGGTCCTGCGGGGCCTGTCCCCGTCCCTGGCTCTGGCTCTGCCGGGCACCACATCAGTCCAGAATTCTGATGGGAAAAATCACACAACCAGCCATTACTTGACAGACTTTTGATTATTTTATTTTAGCTTTTACAATCCCCCGTCCCAGGCTGCCTGACATGTCTCCCCTCACCCAGCTGTGAAGGCAGCCTGACCCCACCTTATGCTTTGGGGATGGGGGCAGGAATGGGGGTAATTCCCACCAGCCCCCCCCACCCCCATGGAGACCAGGGCACAGTACCCTTAGAGCCTGTAAACCTGCACCAGGACTGGGGCCACCACCTCGCCCACCAGCCAGGTCTGGGCGGCTCCTGACACCCTGCCGACCCAGGGCCTGCGGACAAGAGCCACAACCCCCCCCCCCCCACCACCACCACCACTCAGGACTCGG